>NC_134219.1:41541113-41845431 GCF_965140235.1 Caretta caretta
TTGGGCAGGTGTGGGAGGTGATTTTGTGTCTTTACTGCAGGTAGCCAGGCTCTTACTGAAGTGATGCCTCCAACTCTCCCCATCCTGTCCACACACAAACGCTCTCACCTGAGTTTAGTGGGGCTTTCAGTCCAGGGGAGCTGGCCCATCTCGGGCTGAGGGTTAGAGCCCAGGTAACACTTTCACTTGGGCTGGTAACCTGCCCATTCTACAGTGAGGACACAAGCTAAATCACTCAGTGCTGACAGTCCTCCAGTGCCGTCCCATGATTCCCCCAGGTGTGCTAGAAGCACAGACAAGTTCTCCCATAATTCACTGGGAAAGAATCAGTGTGGCTTAGCTGACTCAGCACCGAGAACCATGGGATATGTTTCCAGCAGTCCTAGGGACTCACACGGGGTGCGCAGCACCAGTGTGGACACAGTAACTGGGGTAGGGCTTTGCAGTGGGGCTGCTCACACCCAGGTTAGGTTAACCCAGAGGCTCAGAATGGGTGCTGATCATCTGGGCTAACTGCAGTGAAGACCTACTCTGGGTGGCATTTCAGACTGAGGAGGGGATACATCTGCCCCCTTTGGCCACAGGCAGAGGTGACATTAAATTTGGGAGGGAAAGGCCTTGATTTCATTATTCTAAACCCAGCAGCCTTCATGGCAAGTAGCTGCCTCAGTGCACTCTACCCCAATTTCTGTCACTACATCAAACAGTGAGGGAGAAGCACACTGCTGAGAAGTTCTGATCAAATTATCAGCCATGAAATAGCTCTGAATGCTGTCACTATAAGGCTTTGGAGTCTACAACCTGAGATGAAGGGGGCAGTTTGTATCTCTCAGATCACTGGTTTCAGGCTCTCTGCAAAGTCAGGCAGACATTGCTGTATTGTTGCAGCTGGTTCTCTTTGGAAGTATTTATTTTTATTAGGGACTTATTGTATTAGTGTTTATCAGTTAAACCCAAAAGTCAGAAGCCCCGATTATGGAGCACAATTATGTGGCAATTTTTAAAAAAATTGGAAATAATGTAGCTGAGCAAATGACTGCATAATCACGTTACACAAGGGCCTGACAACAGTGTAGTCAATGGGAACAGCTGTAAGCCCATGTATGTATAGATAATAGTAGAAAATACTCCTGTAAATGTGCCATATGTTAAATCGCATCCTCTTCTTTATGATTTATTTGTAGAAGAACATCGTGAAGAAAAAGGTAATGTTTCTTCATTAATGTTAGCAAGGAGGGAATATAACTTATACTTCCTAAGCAGCTATTGAGGGCTCTTATCAAACAGAACACACTCTGCTTTATATTGCACGCTAGCTATGTTTACCAGTGCCCCAGCCACTGAAATAACCTGGGGATTTGCTTCCTAGTCATTGACAGAAGGGAGCAGGTGAATGTATTATTTTGTCATTCACTATGTATTTAGTGATGGGGAAATGTTAAGTTGTAATAATATTTCTAACTTCCCCATCAGGGACATTCCCCATCAGGAAGGTGGTGGCCAGGGAGAAATTGTCTGCACAAAGGTTGGAGCTGGGATTAGACATATCATTGTGAATTGCTAAACTTTCAGACATTTAAGTTGTGATTCATTTTTATAACATTTCATGGCACATTTTCACAAATGTATTAACTTAGAGTTGACATTTGGGACAATTACCTAGGTACTGTAATGTGATTTTGTGCAATAACTCTTGACTGGTACATTCAGTAAACAGAATCTTTGCCAGATTTGCCGTAGCAGATCAGACCAGGGAAGAAGCTCCTGTGGGATCCTGTCCCCTGTTGCTTCAGAGAAAGGTTCCAGAAACCCCAATAAGACAGTCATGGAATACCCTGCCCAGAGGGGACGTTTCTTCCTAGCTCTAGGCAGTTCAGGATCAGCTTATGCCCTGAATTGGGAGGTTTTACATCCCCAATAATTTTGCAGTTCTATCTAACATACTGTGACTGTCCTCACTCTCCCTGGATATGTATAATGCTACTCAGGTCTTGGTCTGAGCGATACCTGATGGGGAAGAGTCACTGTGTATTTCTTGGGAAAGTATTTCAGTGAAATTGAAAGGCAGCAACTTAAAAAAATGGGAAAAAACTGTTGAGAGCGGGTGACTAGGACCATCCGATAATCGATTTACCATCTCCGTGCTGTTTGTTAGTCTGTGCACCTCTGCCATGTCCTCTGCTGTCTCCTCTCTGAACAGTCCTAATAATAACCTCTCTCTCCCCACACTGAAGTCTTTCCATGCTATAATTAACACCTTCTCCCTTTTCTGAATCCTCCACCCGCAATTTCTGCTCTGTCCTGTTGGAGATAGTGACCAGTAGAGGCACTGACTTTCTAATGTGTGTGTGTGTGTGGGGGGGGGTCTCGATCCCCTGGTTCTGCCCCAGGCTCCATCCCCAGCTCCACCCCTTCCCCCAAGGCCCCTCCCTGCCTCTTTCCAGCCTGTTCCATCCCCTCCCCTGAATGCACCCAGCCCTCACTCCTCCCCCTCCCCCCTCAGCGCCTCCTGCACGCCGCAGAACAGCTGCTCTGCGGCAGGTGGGAGGTGCTGGGAGAGAGGGGGAGGTGCTGATCAGAGCTGCTGCTGGCGGTTGGGAGGCACTGGGAGGGGAGGGGGGTTGGCTGCCGATGGGTGCTCAGCACCCACCATTTTTTTCCCATGGGTGCTCCCTATGTGTTCATCTACATGCTTTTGGATTCTATTTTTAATTATAATTTCAACCAATTTACTGGGATCTGAATTAAAGTTAGCTAGGCTGTAATTCTCCTTATCACTCTTGCACTTTTTAAAAAATATAGGGTGCAACATTTCCTACCTTCTTTTCCTCTCCATCAGTAGATGATTTTAATTAGATGCATATTTTTGCTAGCAGCTCAGCTGTTTCATTCTTAACACTCCTTCAGGACTGCTTGTTTAGGGCTGTGCAAGTGTCTGGATCTGTTGTGAATGCCTAGGTGCATCTTTTGTCTAACGAGTTAAACTCCTTTTAGGTTTTTCGCTCCCATCCCTTTTTTATAAGCATGAATTCAGATCTATTTATTTATTCGCAAAAAGAAAAGGAGTACTTGTGGCACCTTAGAGACTAACCAATTTATTTGAGCATGAGCTTTCGTGAGCTACAGCTCACTTCATCAGATGTATCTGATGAAGTGAGCTGTAGCTCACGAAAGCTCATGCTCAAATAAATTGGTTAGTCTCTAAGGTGCCACAAGTACTCCTTTTCTTTTTGCGAATACAGACTAACACGGCTGTTCCTCTGAAACCTGTATTTATTTATTGTTTTCTAGGGAAACTCTTCACTGAATTTGGGCTTGGTAAGTTCCATTTCCTGCCCCCCACATACACACCCTTAATATAATCTGTGTTCTACACTGTGTCCTGCTCAGCGTGTCTGTGTTCAGAGGAGTTCTCATTTCTCTCTCTCTGTGTTTGCTTTCAGGGCTGAGAAGAGCCCAGCTATATGCAGGTACTGTACCAAAAACTGACACTTCATTCACGTCAGCATCCCACCTGCCCCTGAGAGCTCTCTCCTCATTTCCCCAGTGCACCAGCACTTTCTTACCAAAAGCTATAGGCTGGAAACAGCAATGTCACTGGGGGCAGATGGAAAGGGGCAGACAAAACCCAGGTTTATTGCACAGCAGGGACATGCCCCCTTTGGGAAAGGGCTGATTAGTGAGGAAATGCTGCCCCCTGGTGTCACCTTTCCAGGACGGTACCTGGGCTCTGCAGGAGGGACATTCTCAGCTGTCTATAATTAAACAGACCTGCTCAGCTCTCTCCTCCCAGCAGCAGCATCGCTACGCTCACACCAAGCTTTAGCCACAATTTCCTTCTAGCGTAACAGGACCAGACAGGAGCTGTTCAGTGTCTCCCTGGATCTGGGGGGAGGAAGGCCCTGTCCCCACTGCCAGGGCAGACAGGTTTTTATAACCAGCTTGTGACACTCCCCTGACCCAGTTACAACAAACAGTGCCCAGACCACGAGGCAGCTTTTCTGTGGCTGAGCTGTGTGTGTGTTTGCTCCCAGCCTGCAGCCTGTCCGTGTGTGTGCCCTGGTGCCTGCTGGGAGAGTCTGGGCAGCTCCAGCAGGGATCAGAGAGCCCAGGGGCCATGCACACACATTGTAGCACCACTGGCCCAGGGGTCCATGCACTCCGGGGTATCCTACCACACAGAGCTGGAGGAGGGGACACCCAGGGCAGTTACACAAACACCAGTTACAGGGTTGCCACCTCTGAGGTGCAAAAAAACCAGGACATCTGCCTGCTCTATATACACCGCCTGTCCCCTCACCCCAGGCACTGTGTCCCCATCCCACCCCTGGATGTTCTCTGGCTGTCCTGGATGTCCCTCTTGTTCCTGGGGCTGGGCCAGGCACCAACCTCGCCAAGCAGGACATGGTGCAGATCTACTCCCCTCCCACCCCAGTAGTGACCCCCACATCCGGTACTTGAACCGTGTAAATGGGCCCTACTGGTCCCGCACTCCCCATCTCACTTGGGGCTAGTAATGTCCTGGGCAGACTCACAGATTTCCCAGGTCAGCGACCTGAACAAAGGGACAATCCTGGGAAACCTGTCCCGGTTCCAACCCTAGGTCCTGTCCAGACAGCACAGTAACACCCAGCTGAGCTGGATACAGGCAGCCAGACATGTGCCAGCCTAGGCCCCTGGCAGGGATGCTGAGCTGCCAGCTGCCAGGGTCACGAACATGTTAACTCTGCCGTGTGCCATACACCATGCTTAGATCCCCCAGGGCCCTGGGCCCAGCCCCAGAACAGCTGTAACCTAGACTCCTAGCAATGCAGGACTGGAAGGGACCTCGAGAGGTCATCTAGTCCAGCCCCCCATGCTGGGGCAGGGCCTAGACCATCCCTGACGGGTTTGTCCTGTTCTTACAAACTTCCAGTGACGGGGATCCCGTAGCCTCCCTTGGACCAGGTCCAGAGCTTCACTGCCCTGAGACTTCGACAGTGTTTCCTCATCTCCAGCCTCAGTCTCCCTTGCTGCAGCTTGCACCCATTGCTCCTTGGACAGGCCCTCACCCTGCCGGCTGCGGGCACTGGGGGTGTCACCAGGTGTGAGCATCGCTATTATCGCTCTGAATGCCTGGGGGTGCTGGGCTGGCTCAGGGGGGCAGTGAGGGCAGCTGGGACCTTTCACTCCCCAGTCACCGATCTCAGCCCAGGCTCAGAGTCCAGTTCCCAGCGAACAGGAGCTCATGTCGTAATTCTTGTTAACGGCAGCCTGACCGGCCATGTCCGCAGGGAGGCCAAGGCCTGAAGGGGCCGCAAGGACGGTTCCTCCCCAGGGAGAGGCTCCAGCAGGTGTCAGGCCTGAGCCATGTTGACAGGACAGAGCGGGGCTCACACGGCCCCTGTGACGTCCTTGTACCCTCGATACCCAGAGCTCCAGCAAGAGGGGTGTAAACCCCACTTGTACCCCCAGCACTGAACTCACTGACACTGCCCCAAGGCCCCCTCTCCTCCCGGGGTTGAAGGGGGGGAATAAATGGCACTGGAAGAGAGGGGCCAGGAGACCATGGCGCCATCACTTTTACTGATAGGAGGGCTAGGTCTCCCACTTTTTACCGGCTGTAAGGGTGAGCGATGGGGGGCGGGAGGGGGCAGAGAGGAGCGACCATGGGGGCAGGGTGTTGGGGGGGAAGAGGCGGTGCGGGGGTGGAGTCTTGGGGAGAAGGGGCGGTGCGGGGGTGGGGTCTTGAGAAGAGGCAGTGTGAGGGCCGTGGCTCGGGGAGAAGGGGCTGTGTGAGGGCAGGGGTTCGGGGAGAAGGGGTGGTGCGGGGGCAGGAGCTCCAGGAGAAGGACCCACACGGGAGAGCGGGGCCATGGTTCAGGCACCAGTGGCCCCTCTACTTTTAGGGAGCTTCCATCATTCCTGGGGAGAGGACCATCCCGGATCCTGATCCACGGGCACATCTGTGTATTTGCCGGGTGCACAGAGCTCTCCAGGTGGAGACACTTTCTCACTGACCCAGGAATCGGTGCTGGGAGGCCCCACTGCCCAGAAGGCCAAGGACTCTCGCTCCCCTGCTCTGGGGGTGAAGGGAGGGACCCAGGGGCTGCTGTTCCAGTCCCAGGAATGGGGTGAAGGGGACGTGGACACAGACAATGTCCCCGCTTGCGCTGTGAGGGGCAGACCTGGCTCCACGCTGGGCTTCAGAGCCTGAGCTCTAGCCTGAGCGTGAACGTCTACGTGGCTATTTTTAGTGCCAAAGAGGGAGCCCCACAAGCCTGAATCTGTCCACCCCGTTCAGAGACTCGCTGCGGCGGGCTGTGTACATGAACCCAGAGTGTGTCCAGAGTCTGAGTCTGAAAGTTCCCAGCGCGTCTGATCCAGGGCTGGTTAATGAGAGCGAGGGGGGTGGCTGGCGCAGTGGTTAGATGGAGACACCGGGGCCCCTGGGGCTCTGGGACGGTCTCTGTGACCATTGTCTGCTCTGGGAGACGCCCAGGTGCAGCTGCAGAGGGTCTGTGCCACCAGCATCGTCCATGGGACAATCGCTCTGGGCAGAGTTCAGGCTGATTTGTGGGGGTCTCCATTTTCAGCCTGATTTTGGGGGCGAGATCAGGGGCTCAGGGGGAATTTTTTTACCCAGGGCAAATTAAATGGCAGCTCTGGAGTGTTTCATAGCTGATGTCCTGAGTCTGACCTGCCCGTAACTGCGTGTCTGGGGATGTTGACAGTCACTCACTGCAAGTCACTGGGATTTGGGCTCCTCAGTTGCTGGGACATGTTTGAAATGGAGCTGGGTGAAATGTTTTGGACAAATAGTTTATTTGCTGCAAAATTATATTTCGGGTCGACAGAAACTATTCGCAAATTCATGTCGAGTTTGCTGACGAGTTTCAATGAACAGAAAGGTGCCGCCGCTTCCCTTCCAGCCTTTAGCCCCGTGGCTGGGCCCTCAGCGGGGAGCCCCCGGTTCCATCCCCCCGTGGGACGCCATGAGGGCTTGAGCTGCTGGGCTCTGGGGGTCTGATGACGTCCCCCTGTGTCTAAACACTGCCCTGGGCATTGGGCCAGAGCGTGGGAGTGAGAGTGACTCTGCAGCCCAGGGTGTCGGGCCCTGACCTGGGAGACCCAGAGTCCAGCTCCCCTGCTCCAGTCACCCTGTAATTATTGATCCATAACCCCAGTGACGGGAAGGGTTACGGCCCCTGGCACACCAGTGTCTCTGGCCATGTCTGCCGGGGTTTCCTTGCACCGGTGCAAACCCCCAGGGCAGACTGGCTGTGCGGATGTGAACTGGGACTGGTGCCTGGTGCAGCTTCTCCCAGATGGAGGGGGCAGTAAGCGGGGAAATGCCCCCGTCCCCCCCACTGCCCTGGCCTCATTAGCAACGGCCTATTAGTACGCATTTATCCCCCACCCCAGAATCCTCCACTGCACGGCCGCCCCAGTGAGCCCAACCCAGACCACTGCCCCATGGCGGACGGGCTGGGCCAGGAGAGGGGAGGGGCAGACTGTGGGGCAGATGGGAGAGAGGGAAGGGGCGGGAGGGGCAGACTGAGGGGCAGACTGGCTGGAAGGTGGGGCCCGTGGGGCCCGCCAGCATGGAGAGTCCCAGCTGCGCCCCCTGGGGCAGGGCTGCACCCCCAGTGTGTGTGGGGCCTGCACCAACCTGCTCTTAGCGAAAAACCAACCACACATGACCCCAAAGCAAGAGAGATTCCCTGGGGCCTGCCTCTCCCTCACCCCTCTGGCTCCTGCCCCTCCCTTACCCTTTTCTCACCCCTGTGCCCACCTGGACCCTGCGTCTATTCTGACCCCTCCTCCTTGCCCCTCCCCTTCTTCCCACCCACTTTCTGCTTCCCCAGGCCGCTCTGTCCCCCACTTTGCCTCCCTGGCACGTGCCCCTGCCTTCCACCCACGTCTGCCCCACTGGAAACCCCCTCCCTTCCCCTCCTGCCCTCCTGGCACCTTCCCCTCTCCCTCAAACATCCTCTGCACCCTGGAGCCCACCCATCACTTCACACCCCCTCTATGTCCTGGCATCCACCTGTCACGGAGTCCCTGGGCGATGCTCTGGAACTGCTCCCCATGAAGCCAGTCAGGACTCTGGGGCAGTCGCCTTTCTGTGAGCAGCCTGTCTTCAGGACACACAGCTCACACAGCTTCCACCTTCCTGGGTCTGACCTCGGAGCATTCAGCATCCTCTGCCCCTCCGTGCGCTTCCCACAGCGAGTCCGCTCAGGCGGGGCTCCTGGGGAAGCCAGAGGGTCCTGCACCCCAACTTCGCAGTCAGACGTGACTCTCAGCCAGCCAGTAAAACAGAAGGTTTATTAGACGACAGGAACATGGTCTAACACAGAGCTTGCAGGTGCAGAGAACGGGACCCCTCAGCTGGGTCCATTTTGGGGGGTAGTGAGCCAGACAACCACGTCTGCACTTCACTCCATGTCCCAGCCAGCCCCAAACTGAAAACCCCTCCAGCCCCTCCTCCTCTGGGCTTTGTTCCTTTCCCGGGCCACAAGGTCACCTGATTCCTTTGTTCTCCAACCCTTCAGCTCTCACCTTGCAGGGGGGGAAGGGCCCAGGCCATCAGTTGCCAGGAAACAGGGTGTCGGCCATTCTCTGTGTCCAGACCCCTTCACACACCTGCCCTCTAGGGCTCTGCAATGATCAGACACCCTTACTCCACCCCCTAGATACTTAAGAACTGCCTAGGGGAAACTGAGGCACCCCCACACTATTCAGAGGAAACATTAAGAACAGTCCCACTTCGTCACATCTCTCCCCCCTTCGAGATCGAACTGAGCGGGGTCACTTTAGCCGGTGACCTGGGGAAGTTCGAAGCCACCAACGTTCCCATGGATGCCCCAGCATCTCTCCCGTTCCTTGGTAGGAGTTACACCAGGCCCCTCCGGTTTCACGCCCTCCCTTAGGTCAGGGGTGGTCGATAGCACTCGCAGGCCGCATGTGGGAAGGTTTATGCAGCCCATGCCCTTTGGCCACCCCAAGAATGTCTCCCCATTGACCATCACCTTCTGCTCCCACTGGAGGTCCGAGGGGCCTGGCCCCAGGAAACTCCACACCGACATATAGGTTGGGGTCAGGAGTGGGAGCCTGTCCACATCCCCACCCATCTGGCTGACGGAGTCTATGGCCTTGGGACCCAGCAAGGGAGCTAGACACCGGGGCTTTTCCGCAGGGTCCCCCTAGTTCAAATCTCCAGCCTGCTCAAAGGCAGTGAGGTGGGCATCCACCTCCCCCCCATCCTTAACCAGGGGCAGCAATTTAGTCTCGAGGTTCCCTGCGGAACTGGCACCCCGGGGTCTATCCCCACTCACCCCGGGGAGGTCCCCTAGGCCTCTCCGCTCCCCCAACGCCAGTTCATGGTGCTGCTGCTTCTGCAGCTCTTTCTCGGGCTCTCGCTGTCTCCCACGGTCCTCTTGCTCTCTCGGACTCAGCTCCAATCCCGTCCGTCTCGATCCCCCGATGGGGAACCCGATCGTGAAGACCCTCGTCTGGTCGGGGACAGGAGTCTTGGCGATGCCTGGCTCCCACTCCAGCTGCTCCCAGATCCTGCTATAGCCCCAGTTGGGGTCAGGAATCTGTTCCTTAGAGCGGTCATCCTCCTCCAGCTGCACGATTAACTCTGCTTTGGTGAACTTTCCAAAGCTCAACCCTCTCTTTTTGCACAGGGTTACAATGTCCTTCTTAAGGAGACGGTGACAGGCCGTCACTCCGCTCCTCCCAAGCTGTTGTGGACTCACAGGTCCGTGTGTTCTCAGCTCCCCACGGTTTCCAGGGAGAACCCCTAGTGTGCCAGCCCTTCTCCAGGTCACCACCTCTTTGCCAGGGTCGAGCGGCAGACTCCTCCGCCCCTGAGACTGCTCACTGCAGTCCCCAGGGGGACCCCATTACTGCACAGTCCCTCTCGCTGGTCACACACTCCCAGGGGTTAACCGCCCCCCGAAACCGCTCCTTTCTGAGCCTTCAGCAGGCCTGGTCCTCGGCAATCCCCCTTCGTGTTACTGCTCCCCAGTCACTTACTGCAGGAAGCGCCATCCACGGGGTGCAGTACATCCCACCGCTGCCACCAGTTGTCACGGAGTCCCTGGGCGATGCTCTGGAACTGCTCCCCATGAAGCCAGTCAGGACTCTGGGGCAGTCGCCTTTCTGTGAGCAGCCTGTCTTCAGGACACACAGCTCACACAGCTTCCACCTTCCTGGGTCTGACCTCGGAGCATTCAGCATCCTCTGCCCCTCCGTGCGCTTCCCACAGCGAGTCCGCTCAGGCGGGGCTCCTGGGGAAGCCAGAGGGTCCTGCACCCCAACTTCGCAGTCAGACGTGACTCTCAGCCAGCCAGTAAAACAGAAGGTTTATTAGACGACAGGAACATGGTCTAACACAGAGCTTGCAGGTGCAGAGAACGGGACCCCTCAGCTGGGTCCATTTTGGGGGGTAGTGAGCCAGACAACCACGTCTGCACTTCACTCCATGTCCCAGCCAGCCCCAAACTGAAAACCCCTCCAGCCCCTCCTCCTCTGGGCTTTGTTCCTTTCCCGGGCCACAAGGTCACCTGATTCCTTTGTTCTCCAACCCTTCAGCTCTCACCTTGCAGGGGGGGAAGGGCCCAGGCCATCAGTTGCCAGGAAACAGGGTGTCGGCCATTCTCTGTGTCCAGACCCCTTCACACACCTGCCCTCTAGGGCTCTGCAATGATCAGACACCCTTACTCCACCCCCTAGATACTTAAGAACTGCCTAGGGGAAACTGAGGCACCCCCACACTATTCAGAGGAAACATTAAGAACAGTCCCACTTCGTCACACCACCTCTCTCTTTTCCCTCCTCTGCTGCCATGTCTCCCGCCCCTTCCCTCTCTCCCATCTGCTTCCCTGGTGCCTGCCACTTCTCTCTCCCCCTCTGCCCCCTGATGGCCGTCCCACCCCTCACCCTCTTCTGCTGTCCTGGCTTCTGCCCTTCTTACTCCCCTCAGCCCTCCTGGCACCTGCCTCTCTCCCCACCCTCTCTGACCCCTGGCACGCACCCTTCCCTCATCCTCCTGTGCCCACCCCTCCTCTAGCCCCACTCTGACCCCCCGGCACCTGCCTCTCCCCAATGCCGTCTCCTAACACCTCCCTCTACCCACCTGCCCCTGCCTCTCTCCTTGCCCCTCTCTGCCCCCTGGTGCTTGTCCCTCCCCTCCTCTGCCCTCCCTGTGTCTGCCCTTCTGCTCAACCCCCTCAATCCCCCTGGCACCTACCCTTTCCCTTACCCCCCGCCGACCCCTTCCCTCCTTCCCCCTGCCCCCCCAAAAACCTGACCCTCCCCTTGTCCCCTTCCTCCCTGGTGCCCCCCCCTCACCACCCTCTGCCCCACTGACCCCACTCTCCTCTCGCCCCTCTGCCACCATCATCCATGCCACCTTCTCTTTATTTCTCACTCTGCCCCTCCCCTCGCCCTCTGGCTCCATGACACCTGCACCCCTCACCACCCCTCTAGTCCCCTGATGCCAGCTCCTCCTCTGCCCCAAATCCCAGCTCTGCCCTTGCCCCCTCTGCCTCCCTGGTGCCTGCCATTTCCTTTGCCCCCTCTGCCCGCCTGGTGCAAGTCCCTCCCCTCGCCCCCCTTTGGACCCCTGGTCTCTGCCCTTCCCCTCACCTCAGCACTGCCCCACCCCTCCCCTCCCCCTCTCCTAATCTCTGGGTCCCACCCCTCCCTTCATCCTCCCTCTGCCCCCCTGGTGCCCACATCTCCCTTCACACTCCTCTGCCCCCTTAGGTCCTGCCCTTCTCCACACCCCTCTCTCTGCCCCCTTCCGCTCATCTGCTCCCTCACCCCCCATTCTGCCCCCCAGCACCAGTGCCTGCCCATTCGCTCCCCCCCATGGTTCCACCTCCCCACGCCTCATCATCTCACCCCCTGGCAGCTCACCCTCCCCTTGACTTCCCCTGCCCCATTGGAGCTCCCCCATTCCCTCACATCCCTCTGCCCCCTGGTGCCTGCCCCTTCCCTTGCCCCCCACAGCCCCCTGGGGTCCATCCCCTTCTTCTCCCATGGAGCCCACCCCTCCCCCCACCCCCTGCAGCCCCCCGGATCCTGCCCTTCGCCCCCCTCTGTTCTTATGGTGCCTGCCCCTCCCCTTGTCCCCACATTGCCCTTGTGCTGCCCCTCCCCTCTACCCCTCCCCCCTCTGCTCCTGTCACCTGCCCCTCCCCTTTCCTCTCCCAGCATCAGCCTCTCCCCTCCCCCCTCCCCCACTGACACCTTTGCACCCCTCCCCCGCTCCTCCTGCCCCTTCCCCCCATTGTCTCCTCACAGGCAGAGGGGCCCTGACTCCCCTCAGGCAACAACCCCCCCCCCCAGCGATTAACGGGGACGCAGGTTAATTTCCCTTCGATCCCAGTGACCAGCCCCTGCCCCCGGCCCTGACTCTGTGACTCTCTCCCCAGTGGACGTGACTCTGGATCCAGACACGGCAAATCCCGAACTCGTCCTGTCTGAGGATCGGAAACGTGTGAGCGACGGAGACAGACGCCAGGATCTGCCCGACAAGCCTGAGAGATTTGATTATTGTGCCTTTGTCCTGGGCGCTGAGGGGTTTGCGGGCGGGAGGCGTTACTGGGAGGTGCGGGTGGGAGACAAGACAAGCTGGAACCTGGGGGTTTGTCGGGAATCTGTGAGCAGGAAGGGGTGGGTCACACTCACACCTGGGAATGGATTCTGGGTCGTGCGGCTGAGGGACGGGGGATACAAGGCCCTCACCTCCCCCTCGACCCCCCTCCCCGTGAGCGTCCGGCCCGGCCAGGTGGGGATTTTCCTGGACTATGAGGCGGGCGAGGTCTCGTTTTACAATGTGACTGACGGGTCCCATCTCTTCACGTTCACTGACACCTTCTCCGGGACGCTCCGCCCTTATTTCTGTCCTGGTCTCCATGCTGGGGGTAGAAACGCGGCTCCCCTGATCATCTGCCCGGTCCCGGCTCCGGCCGGGGGGAATCTCGGTCCCTGACACTGACCCCGCGGCTCAGACCGGCCCCCCCAGCACTGCTGCTCCTCTGTGCGGGGGGCCGGTTACTGCAGCTACTGGAGTTTTTCTGCTGACCGGACGCTGCCAGTTTCCCTTTTCCACTGGAGGGTCCAGTCGAAAACCGGACACCTGGCAACCCCCAGCCCTCCCCTTGCCCCGTCCCCTGCCCCGGGGTAGCAGATGGTGGGGGATGGCGTCGTTCACTCCTGCCAGAATTTTCTACCCCTGTGAAATCTCAGTGTAAAATAGGAAAGAAAAAAGATTATTCTAATTTAGAAAATATTATTGTAACAAGGGGTAAATACAAGAATACTTTAATTTAAATTTCACAGTATTTCAAAAAAAGGCATCTAAACATATTTTTAGAAATGGAATTATTTACATTTTTTTTTTTATTCTTCCCTCAAATCTGTATTGAAGTTTAACTTTTCTCAATAACATCATTTGTATTTCAACTGTGGAATTTCAGAAAATCCAAAATATTTATCTTCACAAAATAAACTATTAAATTGTCAGACGGGGTTGTTCAATTACAATGTACCTGTGTCATAAACATCACAACTACACACATGTGCAGCTGCTCTCTCGCTCTCCTCCTCTCTCTCTCTCTCCCCCCAACCCCCCCTTTATTGTCTTGACTGGTTCTCTCTGGGAGGCAGGGCACATACACCCACCTCCTGCACTACCCCTTTGAAAATTAATAGCTTAAAAATGATAGAATTAATGAAGCAATATATTTAAATTCACTCATACAAGATTATATAATATTCTTTGGAGTTCTGTCAGCATTAATTCACTTTCTAGCTGAATATAATCGGTAATCAAGATATGACCCTTCCTTGCTTTTTCTCACAAAACATGGTCCCCAACCTCAAGTGCTGTATTCTTAGATACCAGGGGTCGGCAACCGTTCAGAAGTGGTGTGCCGAGTCTTCATTTAGTCACTCTAATGTAAGGTTTTGCGTGCCAGTCATACATTTTAACGTTTTTAGGAGGTCTCTTTCTATAAGTCAATAATATATAACTAAACTATTGTTGTATGTAAAGTAAATAAGGTTTTTAAAATGTTTAAGAAGCTTCATTTAAAATTAAATTAAAATACAGAGCCCCCCCGGCCCTTGGCCAGGACCCGGGCAGTGTGAGTGCCACTGAAAATCAGCTTGCATGCCGCCTTTGGCACACGTGCCATAGGTTGCCTACCCCTGCGAAATACAAAAATGTCTTCTACAATCTCATTTTTGTGGTTTATTTTTCTTTAGAAATATTATTTGCAGGGAATGTCCTGTCAGTGTCCACTGTTGATTTCAGAGTACTGCCAGGCTTTCCATGTTCTTGGTTCTAAGGACACAACAAATGCAGTTTGATAAAGAAATAGAGAAGGGGTTGTATTCCTTTACTGAATCATCACAAATTAACTTAATTGTAGTAAAGATGCTGGCACTTAATGACACATGTCACGGAGTCCCTGGGCGATGCTCTGGAACTGCTCCCCATGAAGCCAGTCAGGACTCTGGGGCAGTCGCCTTTCTGTGAGCAGCCTGTCTTCAGGACACACAGCTCACACAGCTTCCACCTTCCTGGGTCTGACCTCGGAGCATTCAGCATCCTCTGCCCCTCCGTGCGCTTCCCCCAGCGAGTCCGCTCAGGCGGGGCTCCTGGGGAAGCCAGAGGGTCCGGCACCCCAACTTCGCAGTCAGACGTGACTCTCAGCCAGCCAGTAAAACAGAAGGTTTATTAGACGACAGGAACATGGTCTAAAACAGAGCTTGCAGGTGCAGAGAACGGGACCCCTCAGCTGGGTCCATTTTGGGGGCAGTGAGCCAGACAACCACGTCTGCCCTTCACTCCATGTCCCAGCCAGCCCCCAAACTGAAACTCCCTCCAGCCCCTCCTCCTCTGGGCTTTGTTCCTTTCCCGGGCCAGGTGGTCACCTGATTCCTTTGTTCTCCAACCCTTCAGCTCTCACCTTGCAGGGGGGGAAGGGCCCAGGCCATCAGTTGCCAGGAAACAGGGTGTCGGCCATTCTCTGTGTCCAGACTCCTGCACACACCTGCCCTCTAGGGCTCTGCAATGATCATACACCCTTACCCCACCCCCTAGATACTTAAGAACTGCCTGGGGGAAACTGAGGCACCCCCACACTATTCAGAGGAAACATTAAGAACAGTCCCACTTCGTCACAACACACAACATGAAATTTGGTGACGTTTTATTGGGAGACCTTTCTTCTCGGCCATAAATCAGTCAAAAGGGTGCTATTTTTGTTGTCATGTGAGGTTTAGAGTACAAAGAAAAGAAAGTTGCTCCAGGAAATTCATCACAATTCCTCTGGGTTCTGTCCACCACCTTCTGGAATGCTCTGTACAAATAGTGACCGATTGGTCCAATTCCTTGATGTTAGCGATTGAACCTAATTTCTTGAAGAGCTGGCTGAGCAGAGTGTGAGGGGAGGCATATCACATGGCATTGCTAGGACTACTTTTTGTTTTAAACGTGACGCGTTATGAACATTTTCAGTGTCATCATTCAGTTTTGAAGATTTATTCACAATACGCCATCCATGGCAGAGGGCCCGAAACTTACCTTGATTATTTGAAAATAAATACCCTAACGTTATCTTGTGATGGATTCATTTGTGTTTTTATCCAGTCTGCTGCTTTTTAGGTGGCATGGTCTGCTGAAGCTCTGTGTCACACAGCCATGATTGTGCAATTGACCATATAGTGAAAATAACACCAAATGTAAACTGTTACCTCGTTATTCAGTTCAGAACCTAGATCTGCCAGTATCTGCTCTGGACAGCCATGTTAATATATAATTTCACATGTCTTCTTCTCCACATCATGTGCGGTCATAGTTCTAAGTGTAAAATTCTTCTATCTATTTTGAAAAATCATCTGTAGCTGTCAGTGCATACTGGTATAGCTTCTGGGACACTGGATAGAGCCTGATTAAATCTGCTCTCAGCAATTCCCAGGTTTTAACAACCTATGTGCAAGAACACAGGCTAGAGTTCTCATTTGGATCTTTCCTATGACATTTTTATTATAATCCCATCTATAGTAAGCAAAGTAAACATTATAATGTGGTTTCTGTAATAGTTGATGTCTCCACACAGTCAGAATCTAACTTTTGGTGTTTTTCAGAAGTAAATAAATACACGACAAATTTCTGCAACTGAGAACTTGCATAAATACACCTTGCAGGGTCGGCGAGTTACATGGGCCCTTGGTGCTCGTGCTCCAGCAATATTCAGGGCCTGGGAGCCAGGGTCCACCAATGTTTGGGGTCAGGTCTCTGCCCCAGCCCCACCTGCTGCCCCCATGGGCCTTCCCTGGAGCGCCTCCGGCCCCGCCAGCTGCTCCGCGCAGTGCTCCCTCACCGGCCGCTGCTGGCTACAACACAGGGACCAGTGCAGGGGACAAGCTGAGGTGGCCGCTGCGCCTACGGAGGGGGGAGAGGAGGAGGTGCACATGTGATGGCAGCACCCCCCCCGGCACCTACTGGGAGACGACTCCAACGCCGAGGAGGCTTCCTGGAGTCTGGACCTGAGCAGCTGGGGCATGGGTCTGTGTTGGACTCGTGCCCCCGCCCGCAGTCACCTCTCCTGCCCCACACTTGGCAAGGAGATGCCCCATCCCCCACCCCCAGTGATGCTATGGTGAGGGGCAGCAGCGGGGAAGAGGTGCACACGTGGCCGCAGCCCCCCACCACCTTCTGTCACCCACCAAAAGGGAGGCGAGGGGGCTTCCTGGACCTGAGCACCTGGGGCTTGGGTGAGTGTCGTGACACCCTGCCCTCCCCCCTCGCCTCCGCAGTTACCACTCCTGCCCCAGGCTGGGCAAGGGGCAGCCCCATTCCCCACTGGACAACGACGAAAAGTGTTTGCTGCCTCCTGAAGAACATCGCAAAAGAAGGGGCGACATTTTGTTTTAATTTTAGAAAGTATTTGCTTTTGAGGGCTATTGATCCAAGACTGCTGGGTTGTTTCTGTATTCAAAAGCGTATTAATAAAGTTGATATTCTTAGTTAAATACATTTTTTTATGATGGTGATATTGTGGAACAGAGGGAAACTGTTAAACGCTTCCTGTTTCCAGTCCACTTTTACATTATTTTAAAAAATATAAATCGGCTTACAAGGCAGGTGTGAATGTCCCACAAGGCTCCTGTCTGCATCTTTAGGAGCCTAAATAACTTTCCAAATCTGGCACAGAGACTAAGGGGCAGATTTTAGAAGGTCTGTAGTCACCTAAAGATGTAGTTAGGCATCTAGTGGGATTTTCAAAAGCACCTAGGTGCCTAGCTCCCATTGGAAGCTAAGTGCCCAGGCATCTTTGAAAATTCCACTAGGCGCCTATCTGCATCTTGAGACACTAAAACACCTTGGAAACTCTGGGCCTAGGTGACTTGCCTAACGCCACACAGGGAGTCTGTAGCGGAGCAGGGAATTATGCACCTTCCCCTGGAACTCCCTTCAGAGCCGCACCTGAAGCGTCTCAGATCCCCTGAGCTCGGTCAGCACAGGCAGTGGGGTGTTTAATGACTATTCCCTGTCAGTGTGTTCTGGGGCACACAGGCTCCGCGTCGCTGGTGCCCTGACTCAGGGCCCGTCTGTCAGATAATAGTTCAATGATGTGCAATAAAAAAGGAGACTCTCACCTCAGAGGCTCCCCTCTGCAGCTCAATAAACTGTTACCCTTTGTACCCCCTGCTCGCCACCTGCACCTTTCTGCTGCTGTTACCAAAGGTCGTCATCTCAGCAGGATCATGAACGATGAGGGAGGGGAGGTTTCAGAGTGGTAGCCGTGTTAGTGTGTATCAGCAAAAACAATGAGGAGTCCTTGTGGCACCTTAGAGACTAACACATTTATTTGAGCATAAGCTTTCGTGGGCTAGAACCCACTTCATCAGATGCACGGAGTGGAAAATACAGGAGCAGGTATAAATACATGAAAAGATGGGACTTGCCTGCCAAGTGTGAGGTCAGTCTAACGAGACAATTCAACTAACAGTAGGATACAAAGGGAGGAAAAATAACTTTTGTAGTGTTAATGAGAGTGGCCTATTTCAAACAGTTAACAAGAAAGTGTGAGTAACAGTAGGGGGAAATTAGGTTTAGGTTTTTTAATGACTTAACCAGCCCTAATTCAGTCTTTATTCAGGCCTAATGTAATGGTGTCCAGTTTGCAAATTAATTCCAGTTCTGCAGTTTCACGTTGGAGTCTGTTTTGGAAGTTTTTTTGTTGAAGAATTGCCACTTTTAGGTCTGTTATTGAGTGACCAGGGAGATTGAAGTATTCTCCTACTGGTTTTTGAATGTTATAATTCCGGATGTCAGATTTGTGTCCATTTATTCTTTTGCATAGAGACTGTCCAGTTTGGCCAATGTACATGGCCGAGGGGCATTGCTGGCACATGATGGCATAGATCACATTGGTAGATGTGCAGGTGAATGAGCCTGTCAGGGTTCCTTCCCCACTCTGAACTCTCAGGTACAGATGTGGGAACCCGCATGAAAGACCCCCTAAGCTTATTCTTACCAGCTTAGGTTAAAAACTTCCCCAAGGTACAAACTTTGCCTTGTCCTTGAACAGTATACTGCCACCACCGAGCGTTTTAAACAAAGAACAGGGAAAGAGACCACTCGGAGACGTCTTCCCCCAAAATATCCTCCCAAGCCCTACATACCCCTTTCCTGGGGAGGCTTGAGAATAATATCCTAACCAATTGGTTACAAAATCATCAAAGACCTGAACCCCTGGATCTCGGAACAATGGAAAAAATCAGTCAGGTTCTTAAAAGAAGGATTTTATTAAAAAAAAAGAAAGGTAAAAATCATCTCTATAAAATCAGGATGGAAAATACTTTACAGGGCATTCAAATTCAAAACACAGAGGATCCCCCTCTGGGCAAAACCTTAAAGTTACAGAAAACGAATAAACCTCCCTCTTAACACAGGGAAAATTCACATAAAACAAAAGATAAATGAATCCGCCTCGCCTGGCTTACCTATACTGGTTGCAATATTGGAGACTTGGATTAGGATGGGTTGGAGAAGATGGATTTCTGTCTGGCCTCTCTCAGTCCCAAAAGAGAACAAACATGTAAACAAAGAGCACAAAACAAAAGCTTTCCCCTGCCCCCCCTGCCCCCCAAGATTTGAAAGTATCTCGTCCCCTTATTCGTCCTTTGGGTCAGGTGCCAGCCAGGTTAGCTGAGCTTCTTAACCCTTTACAGGTAACAGGATGTTGCCTGAAGCCAGGAGGGATTTTATAGCACTTTATACAGAAAGGTGGTTACCCTTCCCTTTATATTTATGACAGAGCCCTTGATGGTGTGGCTGCTGTGGTTAGGTCCTATAGTGGTGTCCCTTGAATATGTATGTGGACAGAATTGGCACCGGGGTTTGTTGCAGGGTTTGGTTGCTGGGTTAGTTTTTGTTGTGTGGTGTGTAGTTGCTGGTGAGTATTTGCTTTAGGCTGGGGGGGCTGTCTGTAAGTGAGGACTGGCCTGTCTCCCAAAGTCTGTGAGAGTGAGGGATTGTCCTTCAGGATAGGTTGCAGATCATTGATGATGTCCTGGAGAGCTTTTAGTTGGGGGCTGTAGGTGACGGCTAGTGGCGTTCTGTTACTTTCTTTGTTGGGCCTGTCTTGTAGTAGGTGACTTCTGGGTACCCTTCTGGCTCTGTCAATCTGTTTCTTCATTTCAAAAGGTGAGTATTGTAGTTTTAAGAATGCTTAATAGAGATCCTGTAGATGTTTGTCTCTGTCTGAGGGATTGGAGAAAATGCAGTTGTATCTTAGAGCTTGGCTGTAGAAAATGGATCGTGGGATTTGGTCTGGATGAAAGCTGGAGGCATGTAGGTAAGTATAGCAGACAGTAGGGTGGTGTTTACGTGACCATCGCTTATTAGCACTGTAGTATCTAGGAAGTAGACCTCTTGTGTGGACTGGTCCAGGCTGAGGTTGACGGTGGGGTGGAAATTGCTGAAATCCTGGTGGAATTCCTCAAGGGCCTCCTTCCCATGGGTCCAGGTGATGAAGATGCCATCAATGTAGCACAAGTGGAGTAGGGGCGTTAGGGGACAAAAGCTGAGGAAGCGTTGTTCTAAGTCAGCCATAAAAATGTGGACATACTGTGGGGCCATCCGGGTACCCATAGCAATCCCGCTGACTTGAAGGTATAAATTGTCCCCAAATCTGAAATAGTTGTGGGTGAGGACAAAGTCACAAAGTTCAGCCACCAGGTTTGCCGTGATAGTATCGGGGATGCTATTCCTGATGGCTTGTAGTCCATCTATGTTTGGAATGTTGGTGTAGAGGGCTTCTACATCCATCGTGGCCAGAATGGTGTTTTCTGGAAGATCACTGATGGATTGTAGTTTCCTCAGGAAGTCAGTGATGTCTCAAAGTTAGCTGGGAGTGCTGGTAGCGTAGGGCCTGAGGAGAGAGACTACATAGCCAGACAATCCTGCTGTCAGGGTGCCAATGCCTGAGATGATGGGGCATCCAGGATTCCCAGGATTATGGATTTTGGGTAGCAGATAGAATACCCCTGGTTGGGGCTCTAGGGGTGTGTCCGTGTAGATTTGTTCCTGTGCTTCTTTAGGGAGTTTCTTGAGCAGATGGTGTAGTTTCTTTTGGTAATCCTCAGTGGGGTCAGAGGGTAATGGCCTGTAGAATGTGGTGTCAGAGATTTGTCTAGCAGCCTCTCGTTCATATTCTGACCTATTCATGATGACGACAGCACCTCCTTTGTCAGCCTTTTTGATTATAATGTCAGAGTTGTTCCTGAGACTGTTGATGGCGTTGTGTTCGGCACGGCTGAGGTTATGGGCCAAGTGATGCTGCTTTTCCACAATTTCAGCCCATGCACGTTGGCGGAAGCACTCTATGTAGAAGTCCAGTCTGTTGTTTCAACCTTCAGGAGGAGTCCACGCAGATTCTCTCTTTTTGTAGTGTTGGTAGGAAGCTTTCTGTGGGTTAGTGTGTGGTTAGAATCCCCTGGGAATGGTGGGTAGAACTAGACATTAACTAGGGTGTTGATAACTTTTCCCCTTAATTTTGAAATGCAATTTTTCTCCCTTGTTCTCACTGGACTGAGCCTATTGTCTTGGAAAAAAATAAAGGGGCCAGACACCGCTGCCCCATTCTGGGAGCGTGAGGGGCTTGTCTCCCACCTAAGCGCACAAGTGAGTCATGGACCAGGGAAGATTGGCATTCAGCTGCCGATCTTGCACGTGAGGCCTGATCCTCCCAGCATGGCTACCAGATTGGGTCCCATTCAAACAGCTGTCCAATGGAAGAGGTGGTGGTGCCCACCTTATAACTTCTAGCCCAGTGGTTAAAGCCCTGAGCTGGAATATGGGGAACCCAAGTTCAGTCCCACCTCCCTACCAGGAAGTATTTGAATTGTGTGTCTCCCACCGCTCAGATGGGCGTGTTAATCCCTGTGACGGGGTCCCCAGACTATGGGAATGCTGAGCCCTCTGACCCACCAACCTGAGCTTCCCCTCACACTGTGATGCCGATGAGAAGCTACAAAGCTCTGGCAGGTGCTGCCCTTACTCTGCCATCCACCGGCAGGGACTCACCCAACCGAGTTACACGAATGCTTTTGCGAGCAACTCATGAACCAACAATAGAGAGGCTCCAGCTGATTGACGCAGCTCCTCAGCCTTGCACCCCAGAACTTTACCATCTTGCACAGAAGCCTGGCCAGAGTCAGTTCATTTCACCCAGTCCGCCCCTCCCTCGATGTGGACAGGACACACACTAACTAGCCTTTGTAAACTGACCTGAGATTTCCCAAGCACTTCAACCAAAACACACTGTTTTAGATAAAATATAAAACTGATTTATTAACTACAGAAAGATCACTGTGTGCTGAAGGGTTAACTTTCAAACTCTACTAGTTTGGACTTTCCTGGGGCAGTTTATAGTGCTGCCTTCCAGAAGGCTACCCTGCCTGGGAAAGCCATTTGATACTGCATTGAAGGACCATCGCTGAGATCAATCAAGGCTGCAGTCTGGGGCCATCAACTTTGAATGACTCAAAGCTACTGACCCATCTCTATGGAGTAGAAGAATTTCTATACAGAAGCTGGGGGACAAGCATGAGTGGCTGTTAGGAAGTACACAGATTGACCAGTGGGGAGCAGGGCCATCCTTAGGCATGTGCAGCATACGCGGCTGTGTAGGGCACCTGAAAATTTGGGGCACCACTAGGACCATAGGGGCTGACTTCTCATCTTGCCAGGGGATGCTTGAGCCCCCCACACTCCACTCCAGGCCTGTTAGCCGACAGCCAAGGATGTTTGGTGAGGTGCCAGCTATGCCCGTTTATACCATCCGTGACTTTAACCGCTAGGACGCACTGTCCCTTCGCGGCGGGCAGCCCGGGCTAGGCTGACGGATGCCCCAAGGTCCTAACCACCCGTGACTTTAACTGCTAGAGCTCAGAGCTCCTTCGCAGCGGGCAGTCAATACTGACTGACAGGTGCCCCAATGGCAGCACTAAGAGCCTCTCCACACCCGTGACTTTAACTGCTAGAGCTCAGAGCTCCTTCGCAGCGGGCAGCCAGGATTGACTGACAGGTGCCCCAAGAGTTTGCCCCGTGGAGGCGGCACAACTCAACGCTAGGCTCTTAGTACTCTCACCTAATGGCCAGGCTTTAGAGCCAAAACGGCTGAGGTTCTTTAATTGTGTCGGCTGCTTTACAGTAAACCAGAGAAAACAAGTCAGGCTTATGCACAAATGGTTACCAAAATTTATTAAGCTAGCTTCTAATCATGTGGTTACAAAATTGCTAGTGCCTACTTATTTAAATGTAGAGATGTTACACACACAAACAAGTTACAAAACTGAAGCCACAATCCCAAAGAAAGAAAACAAAGTATAGAGCTCTATTTCAAAATATGTGTACACTAAAGATAGGAGATCAGGTGTGGGTGCTTCTTACCCTCCTTGCATCTCTCGATTCCAGCGGTGCCAAGCCAGGATCGGTCACTCAATTCCGCGGAAAGACTAATAAGGGACAAGGCTTAGGGACCTTCTTAGCTGCAGAAGCCTTGGGAGGCTGTCACTTATCTGACCAGCAGATAGATAGTGAAAAGCACTCAAAAATCATGGTGCTGTAGGTCCCCTACTTATATCTCTGTACTCCTTTATTCTCTTTCTCCTTTCTTATGCCAAATTGAGGCTGGTCTGTCTGGGTGACGCCAGCTTTCGCAAGAGTAGTTTACACTTGCAAGGGAGAGAAACAATAAGTGTCGACTACTGGACATTTCTTTTATCAGGGTAAATATTTTCCCACCTAGGATGTTGGTGTGTGTGCATCACGCTATTTAGTAGGGGCTAAGAGCCATGTCTGTCACAGGGCCTCTGCCTGCTGTGAGCTTAATCGTCCTATCTGTTCCCAGAAGCACATTGTAGCAGCACACCTTCTGCTTTTCACAGCTTCAAAGGCTGTGCTGGAATATATGTTAAGTGCCCTGTTCCGGCTTCCTCCTGTGTTTCCAGCAATGCTGGTCTGAGAGGGGGGGGCTGGCTGTCTGGCTACAAGGCCACGCCCCCCTCCACTCCTCCCAAACCCCTGCCCCTGATCCACCCCCGCCCCGCCTCCTCCCCCCTCCCTCACAGAGCTTGAACATGTGAATCAGCTGTTCACGGTGCTCTGGAAACATTGGGGGGGGGGGAGTTGGTAAGTGTGGGGCTGCCAGCACGCAAGAGGTGTTGGGGAAGGGAGGCAGAAGGGGGGAGCTTTGCGCTGGTGGGTGCTCCACACCCACTAAAATTTCCCTGTGGATGCTCCAGCCATGGAGTCCGCACCTATGACCAGGACAGCAGGCAAGAGCGGGTCTGCTCCTGCACACCCAGTGCACAGTCTCCTTCCGAGGCAGAAGGCCGGGGCCGTATTCACAGAGCCGAATGTGCCGGTTTAGGGGCACCAGTTTAATAATATTGCATAGGGCCCATAAATCCTAAGGATGGCCCTGGTGGGCAGATCAAGCACATTGCACAGACACAATGGCCCTATTCAAGGGTGGGGGGCCTTCTCTGCAAGGGGGCTGACCATTGCCACATGAAAGAAGGAGAAGGAGGGCAGGGGCAACATTGGCCAGCCTGAAACACTGACAAACCACCGACGTACAAGAAGGGGTGAACTCAGACTACAGGAGGGCGCATCTCTGGACTTGTTATATTACTCAACTGTGCTTTATGAGTAAAGACTCTGTGGTTAAGAAATTCCTTTGCTAAGCCTGTGTGCCTTGCTTCCCCTCCACATTGTTTCTGAAATGGTTAACGTGTAAGTCCGGGGTGCCCACAGCCTAGGGGGAGTTCTGAGGGCGTGTGTGTAAGTGACGTGGAGGCTAGAGGGGCTCAGACGCTGGTTTCAGAGTCTTAGGAAGCTGCTGACAGATCCCCCACATCCTAAGGGAGGACAGTAGATAAATGGTCTGAGCCCAGGAGTGAGCCCTAGAGTCCCAGGGCTGGATATAGTGACTAGACTCTGCCCAGAGCCAGTTGGCTCAGAAGTATAGGAGACCCAGTAATTCAGTTCACTCACAACAGACGAGTGACTGTACAATGGCTCACTAGGCTGGCATGTAACAACCACAATGCCATGTAGCCTTTAGGGTATCCTATTGCCTGCAATCTTAGACACCAGTTCTGTCTAGTTTGCATTGGTATTTCTGGGAAAAGGGGCAGCTAAGTAAATTCACCTGTTTCACCATGGAAATGAAAATGTCAGCAAGTAAATAGTGAGCAATGCAACTGGAACTGATAAGAGTGACTTTAATGGTAAAACTTCTCTGCTTTATTACTTGAAAGTCTAATGTTCACGGCTTATCCCATTCCCAGATGGCAGGTGGTGATTTCAGTTTTAATTGTGGCAAACTCAACTCACAGAACCAGAAATGGTTTCTGTCAGGTCTTTCATGTGATCACAGCTAGTTTCCAAGAAAAATTAGCTCTGTAATAAGAGAAAATGAAAGGGAAATAATAAAATCTTTAAGCAGGGATATGACAGAGACTTCTTTCATTCAGCTCCAGCTCTCTTGAATGATCTGAAATAACCCTGGATTCCCTGGTGCCCTCTTCCTAAGCCTGGAGTCCTCTTGGGCGCACTAAGAGACAACAGTAACAGTGAATCAATGGCTGTCCTGGCGGTGGTGCACAGCTGCACCAGCCCAAGGGGCTGCAGGAGATATTGCCTCCTGGATCTCCCCCAGTCACAGAAGTGTCTGAGATGCTGCAGTGTGCCCCCCCTCCCACCCACCGCCATCATGGCCGGCCAGCTCTGCAGTGCAACAATTGCTGTGGCCCCAAGTCCTCCCCACTGCCATGGGGTTTCAGCTTGTGTGCTTGCCTGAGCACCAGGAACGCTCATGTGACTGGCCCCTGCACAGAAGGTGTCAGGTGGTGGGAAAGGCTCTGAAACCTTCCCTCCACTCTTCACCCCTTTGCAGTGGCTGGTCACCATCTGGCACTAAGGAGCTGAAGGTCGAGAGCACCTCGGATTCACCAAGGGGCAGATTCCATCTCACTTGCAATTTGAAGCCTCTTTTGTTTGTAACGTGGGTACCTCACTTTAGCTCTTTGTCCCACTTCTGAAAGTGCAGATTCTGCATGGGTCAGTTCTGAGTCTTACAGCTGAAGAGCTCGGAGTCAGACTCTGGCCAGCCCCACTGGGGAGTGCCGGCCCTGCTCCCTGCGAGGATCCCGTATCAAGCAGCGGCTTGAAGTAGGTTGGAGAACGTGGAGTCACACCCCCCCCCTTCTGCTTGCACAGCGTGTATCGAGGAAGTGAAAGGACCCCCACCAGTTTGGAGCTGTGGAGTCCCAGGGAAACATTTGTCTGTGTGAGCCAGTGGTGGAGGGAGCCTCCCGATTCAATGGGTTGCTCTTCCCTGCCACTGCCCCTTCCTCCTCCTCCTCAGACCACTGAGGGGGCATAGACCAGCCACAGCAGCACCTGCTGCCTCAGCACTGCAGCCCCAATCCCCGCCAAATGCCAAGGGGAGGCCAGAGGGCAGGGGGCTGGAGAGTGAGCCCAGCCCACACTCATCCTGCAGTGCTGTGTCCTGTCCCATGGGGCTGTGCCTGACTCCCCATTGCAGGCTGAGTGTGGGACAGGCTCACTCTACAGCCGCTCCCCCCATTGCCCCTTTCCATCAGGCTGGGTTTAGGGTCACAGTGCAGAGGTGGAAGGTGTTGCTGCAAGTAGTCAGAACCCCCAGGTCACAACACCCACAGCAGGGAGCCAGGCCCAGCCCTGTGGGACAGAAGAGACCACTGCAGGGTTTTTGTGGGTGTCAGTGCGCCCGTGAACCCCTGCTCAAACCACCCTGGTATGAACTTCTCCTCATGTCTGTGCTCCTCCCATGTCTCATTCTTTACAACCCACTAGATGGGCTCTCTGGCCTGTGAGCCAGACATCAGCAACGCTTGCTGTTTGCAGTCGGGATGCTCTTAGTGGGTATCTGAAGAGATGTGCAGCTTTCCGAGTCATGGCAGACACCATAAATTCCTCCAACCAAGCCGAAGAGCTCCGGGATCTGCGTGCCCTCAGGAGCGGGTCATGGGGCTCCCAGAGGGGAACGTCCACAAGCCATTTCCTTCCCATGCCCCCCTGAGGTGTGCAGCTCTGAGCATGCTGAGATCCATGGCTACAGCTGCATAAACTACGAGGGGCAGGGGTCAAAGATAAAACCCGAATCCTCCTACAGCCTGACAATGTGTGTCCCCAGACTGTGCCATCAAAACGGAGACACTCAGGCTGTACCTTCAAAATGAGATCAACTGTAGCTTGTCAGAGTAAGCCAAAAAGTCTGGACACCAGTGGCTTCTGGGAAAACAATGCAGCAGAAACCAAGGTGCAGCACCTGGACCTTTCTAGCAGTTGGCCCCAAGCCCCCAGGTTGCCTATATAGGGCTTGATCTTGCTTCTATCGGAGTCAATGTCAACACTCCCATGGAGCCCACAGAGAAATAAAGCTACTGTGACTGCACTAAAAATCCTGCCTCTGATGCTCTTACCTGAGCTGTCGACTCTTGATGCTGGTGATCTGGCTGTTCAGGCACCTTAATTCTGGCATTTCACAGTGTTTACATGCTTGACTTCGCCACCGGAACTTTTTTTTAATGTCGTTCTCTGCATGGAATTGAATCTCAGCTGTGCCATCACGCAGTGCCAGCCTGCGCTGTACGGCCTGCCTGCAGAGTGCCCTCACTGCGGGCAAGGCAGAGCTCAGGGGCTGTAGCTTAGGCTACACTTGCAACTGAACGACAAAAGTTTTGCTGTGGCAAGTGCAAGTGTAAACGGCGCTTTGTCGACACAGCCTTGTCGCTAACAGCTGCACAGTGTAGACATAGCCGAAATGTTCTCCGGTTTCCACTGTTTAAAGGACAGGAGAATTTGGCCAAAGGTTGCCACACAAAGCAAAGTGAGGTTCAAAATGACAGGGGCTTTGAATCCTTAGTGTCCTGTAGCATTTATATTTACAGAAATTTCCAAAGCATCCGTAACCCTAACTTTCTACCTGAGCTTTGTGACACCCCCTTCTCTCCTGAGGGAGCCGAAAAATCCCTCAGTGCACTTGTAACCCTCTGGTGAGTGTGTGTCATTCACACCCCCCTTGATGGCTTACCCACAGGGTTTATGGGTTTTTACAGCTCTGAACTTCACAAACTGACTCTTTAGCTCCAGCTGTAGAGACTTGTGCTAAGCGCTGTCGGTCCCCACTTCAATCCCCAGTGAGTGTTGGGATGGATTAAGCAGTTCCTGCCTGTGGGGCAGAGGATATGCTCTCCCTTCCAGCCTATGTGACAAGCAATACACTTCAGATTGGTTCATATTCTTCCCCCTCTCTTCATTGCCCCCCGTTCTCCCATCCCTTCTCCCCACCTCCATCCATTCCTTCTCTCCTGCCCTCTCCCTGTCCTTCCCCCTCTTTTACTCTCCTTCAGTTTCACTTTCCTGTTTTCTCCCCCTCCTGGCTCCTCCTTTTTCTTCTTCTCCTTCTGTGGCTGGGACTAGCAGATACTTGCAGGCGGCCCCTCCCAGTGTCAGCACAAGCCCACACTGCACAGCCAAGGGCAGAGAGAACAGATACTCACCCAGCTGCCATGGCCGCTGCAGCTACAGCAGGGGAAATACAAGATGAAGCTATTTGCTCCATCTGCCTGGAATATCTGACGGAGCCGGTGACTATCGCGTGTGGGCATAACTTCTGCCGAGCCTGCGTCACCCGGTACAGTGAGGAGAAGGGAACGGGGACACCCCTGACCTGTCCCCAGTGCAGAGCCCAGTTCCAAAAAGGAGAGTTCAAGCCCAACACCCAGCTGAACAACATCATACAAAGGATCAAACAACTGGGGTTAAAACCAGGAAAAGAGCAAAAGGAGGATCTGTGTGAGACACACGAGGAACATCTCAAACGCTTCTGTGAGGAGGATGGAGAAACTATTTGCCTGGTGTGTGAGAAATCCCGGGACCACAAGTTTCACACTGTGGTTCCCATTGAGGAGGCTGCCCAGGAGTACAAGGTAGGAAATGCTGTTGACTTTGCTTAATTAAACCCCTTAAGGACACCAGGTTTATCCCCCATCAATACAAGGACAAACATTCACCCCTGGCTGCCTAAGGTTAGGCACCTAGATGAAAGGGGCCTGGTTTTCAGAGGGGATGAGCACTGGGGGTTGTGGATAATGGGAAAATATCCAAACTTTTTTTTCTCCAACACTGCAAGTTCCAACACGTAATAGAACAGGGCTGCGGCTCTTTGTGCACCTACAACCCGTCTGCAGGTGGAGTGGGCAGCAAGAACATAAGACCATAAGAACAGCCATCCCCTGTCGGAGCAAAGGTCCATCTAGCCCAGCGTCCTGTCTTCCGACAGTGGCCAATGCCAGGTGCCCCAGAGGGAATGAACAGAACAGGTGATCATCAAGTGATCCAGCCCCTGTCGCCCATTCCCAGCTTCTGGGAACAGCTTCTGAACAGCTGATCTGTGGCAGGTGGGAGGCGCTGGGAGGATGCGGGAGGAGCTGGTCTCCGGGCCGCCAGCGGGCAGGAAGCATTGCGGGGCAGGGGCAGAGCTGATCGGTGGGGCTGCCAGTAGGTTTATTCCATGGTTGCTCCAGCCCTGGAGCACCCACAGAGTTGGTGCCGATGGTAGAAAAGAAACTTTAAATGAGAGGAGGGAAGTCACCGGCATTGATAAGGAAAATGCCACACGCAGGATTCATAAACATAAAACCGTGAGCAAAACACCCTCTCCAGTGTACGTTGGTCAGTGTCTTCTGCCTCATGTTCTGGAGTTCTACCACCAAAAGTTCCTTTGCTCTGCCCCTCTCTGCTCCCTCACCCCACCCCACTCACAGTGGCTGTCCTTGGTCAGTGAAGACTCAGGGTTCAGAGATGCATCTGTGTGAGCTCAGCTCCCACCCTGGTTCGGGGGGGGGAGGACGAAGATGGCACCTTGCTTGCTCCAGTGTCCAAGCCAGGGCCGTCCTTAGGCATACGCAGCTGCGTAGGGCACCATGAAATTTGGGGCACCAAATTGCCCCAAATTTAATGGTGCCCTAGGCAGCTGCATGCTGCATACTTGGCAGCACCAGCCCCGGCAACCAGCCCTATCCCTCAGCCAGCCCCCCGCGGGCTGCGCCCACTGCAAGGGGCAGGGCCTTTCCTACGGGGGTGTGGGGCTCCGGACAACTCCCTCCACCCTGCCTCTTACCCTTCCCTCCTGCTCTGCCCCCGGCCCGCCCCCATTCCACCTCTTCCCCCAGCAACCCCGCCCTCACCAGCAGTGGCGGGAAGTGGAGCAGCTGGGCCCCAGCCCGATCGACTCCGCCAGATCCCAGCCACGGCGCTCCGCTTCCCGCCGCCGGTAAGAGCGGGAGGTGATCCTTTCCCCAACCCGAGCGATATGGCTAGGGCCGGGGCAAGGGAAGCGGGGCGGGCTCCTCCCGGCCCCCCGCTAATCCCCAGGGCCACTCTGGGCCTGTGTGGCCCCCCACAACTCCTGCCATCCATACCCTGGGGGGGTGTGGCCTGGGGCCCCACACAGCACCTCCCCACGGGGGGGGGGGGCTGCGTAGGGCACCCAAATGGCTAGAGACGGCCCTGGTCCAAGTACTTGCTCTAGTGTCACCACCCTACCGCACACCCCACTGTCCCACTCCACCGGCCACCCAGCCAGCCATCACCTGCTTCTCTGCTATAACCTCTGCAGATCAGGACCTGTCTACACTTGCAATTTAAAGCAGAAAAAGTCCCCTTTTGCTCAAAACCCTAGTCTCTTGAGGTTCTACGCTGCTCTTAGTGATTTTCAACTCTTAGTGGGGGAACGTCCTTGCTCCTTGCTGAAGCAGGCTGGGCAGAAAAGCTGTCCCACATCAAGTGATTTCAGCTCTAGTGATCACTTAACAAAACAAAAGACTCCGAATGGAGCCTTAATTAGTTCTGTCTTTGAACAGTGGAGAGGAGCAAGTTAAACCATGCCTAGGACTCTTGGGTAAAGTCCACACTGCCCAGCAAGCACATCTGTCCCCACCTCCTCTTAAACTTCACAGGGGTCTGGCATCCAAGCCCCCTGCTTAGTGAGATCAGTTCAGTGGAGGGTGACCCCCTCAATCAGGACAGGCTAAGCCAGGGGTGGCCAACCTGAGCCTGAGAAGAAGCCAGAATTTACCAATGCACATTGCCAAAGAGCCACAGGAATATGTCAGCAGCCCCCGATCAGCTCCCCCGTCCCACTCCTGCGCCTCCCACCCACCAGCAGCCCTGCCGGTCAGAGCCTCCCCCTCCTCCTGGCACCTCCCGATCAGCTGTTCTGTGGCGTGCAGGAGGGTCTGGGGGGGAGGAGTGAGGGCACGGCGGGCTCAGGGGAAGGGGCAGGAAGGGGTGAAGTGGGGGCAGGGCCCATGGCAGAGCCAGGGGTTGAGCAGTGAGCACCCCCCGGCACCTTGGAAGGCTGGTGTCTGCAGTTCCAGCCCCGGAGTCGGTGCCTATACAAGGAACCGCATCTTAACTTCTAAAGATCTGCATGTGGCTCCGGAGCCACAGGTTGGCCACCCCTGGGCTAAATGCTACTCCGCTGCCCTTTCCTCATACAGTAAAGAGAACCCTATTTCATTACCCCCACATTCCATACTGAAGTGATCTGTAATCCAGCACCAGCCACAGTTGATCACTTTGGCAACACGGCCCTGTCTGCTGGATACCTAGGCAGAGTCGGTGTGTTCATGTAAATACAGTCTGCACCTGAAGCCTTTTCCCCTCCCCAGCCAGCTGTCAGGGGAGAGCTCATTCAGACCCTGCTTGTACACGAAACAATCTGGACCCTGACTCATCCCTGCATGTCAGTGGCACAGAAAGCCACAGCTGGTACCTGTGTCCTGCTCTTCTTTCTTTCTTTCTTTCTTTCTTTCTTTCTTTCTTTCTTTCTTTCTTTCTTTCTTTCTTTCTTTCTTTCTTTCTTTCCCCATGTCCTGTTCTTCTCTCCTCCTTCAGCTCTTCCCCGTCCAGCAGCCCTTCTCCACTCATATTGACTCCTGCAGCCATTAGCCCAGATAACATTAGTAGGATGACGGGGGGTCTTACAGCTTAGGTACCCAGGGTATTACAATTGTCTGACAAAGTTGGGGCCACCTGTGTCCTGACACGGTTGGGTTTTGACAGCGTGGGTGGACAACACGGTTCTGGAACCACATTAAAGAAACATGTTATTGCTCCCAACCCATCTGGGGCTGTGTCTGGGCTGGAGAGTGGGAGGCCGGGGATGAGACGCTGCTGAGGTTCCCTGCCCGCACCCCGGGAGAGAGAGGAGGACATGGGCTGATGTTAGGGCCCTGCCCAGGGTTGCAGAAGGAAGGGAGGGAAATGGCCTGAATTCCCTCCCCACAGGGACCAGACTCACTGACACACTCAGTTTGGCCTGAACTGTCCCAAATTTCTGCTCCAAGTCCCTTCTTCATTGAGCTGCTTCTCTGCCCCAGGATCTCGCAGGCCACGTCGACACTGCAGGGGTTTCAGCAGCACAGCTACAGCCCGGCAGCAAAGAAGCCAGAGCGACCGAAGTGTCACGTTAAGATCAGGCCCAAGCCTCTGTGCTCACTGACAGGGCTCAGAGACAGCCGGGAAGTGCTGGCACTTCTCCCGTGAAGCACCTGCCTTGTTCTCCGGGATCTCAACTTTCACTTTGCTTTAAACTGAGTCTCCAGCTGTTTTAGTTGTGAAGAAAACCTCAAAACTGTGACCCAGATGTAGGGGATGCAGAGAGCTGGGCACAGTGGCTCTGAGAGGTGTGAACGGCCCCATTGCCTCAGTGAGGGGGTGAGCTCAGGGATGATCATTTAAATATCAACACTGTTAATTATTTTGTTCCCCTGTGAGAGCGGAGAGGGAGAATTGCAGCTCGGCACCATTTACTGCCAGTGACGCCTCCTTCCGGTGCCACAAGTGGGTGATGTTTGGGAGATGCCACATCTTCTGTTCCCCCCAGTAAAGGAGGACCCGGCCCAGAGAGTCCAGCAGAGCCCAGGGGTATATTCTAGTCCCAGGACGGGAGCCAGGCCCCAGGAGCCCTTGGAGCCCATCAGCAACTCCATCCTGTTCTGAACATTGCACCATCCACTGTGAACAGATCATGGTGTCTCCTTTTGGTGACTCACATGGGCGGAGCTTATTTGTGGGTGGAGCTTCAAAGAATCCAGCCACATTTCCCCTCCCTCCCCCGCTCCGCCTTCTGATCCCTGCTCATTTATGAAGCTGTTTTGCTGGATGCAAAGGCTGCTTTTCCACCTCCTGTCTCTCACTAGCCCCTGCTGGCTCCCTCCCTCCCTCACTGCTTGCCTGCAGCAGCACCCCAGGGGTGTCACCTCAGGAGCTCTCAGCAGCTGCCGCCTGGGCCTTTGGGCAGGGAGGAGGAGAGAAAAGAGAGTGAAATGGGGCGATCTCTGGCGAGGGGCTCTGGAGGGGACTCTAGGGCGCTGCCAGGGGTGTTGCACAGAGCGGGGCTGACGGGGCAGGAGCACGTTGCTGTGCTGTGTGAATGAATCACACACTGTCAAAGGGGAAGAGAGCCCTGGGCTATTACAGCTCTGGAGCCGTTATAATTATGGGGGGCCCATTCCCCCAGAATGAGTGTGTTCCCTGTTCCTCACTGACCTCCAGCCACATCACAGCTTCACTCTGCACAGTTAACGGGACTGCACTGGCTCAGGTGCTCAGCTGCTGCCTGAGGGAGGCCACGTGGGAGCCTGGACAGACGAGAGCAAAGTGGGGTCTTGTTCCTGGCCTGGGTCTGGGGTACAGTGGAGCGAGGTGCTGTCCCAACCTCTTCACTCGCACTGGCAGGAGGGATCGTTCAGAACCTTCCCAGCTGCTTCACCTCTGGCCTGTGCTCAGGGATGGGAAACTTTAGCTAAAACACAGGCTTTGAGAAGTCCTGAGTGTCTGCACGAAGCAGAGCCCCTGCTCTGAGACTGGCATCTCAGCTCCCATGAGGCCTTTGGGGCCGGCAGAGCCGAGTCTGCTGCTCGCTTCCTGGGTATTTTACTGCTCCTGTATGAAATGCCAATATGGATAGTGTTGTCCATTGGACAGGCAGATTAATGGCCGTTTATCGCACACGATGCCCTTGCAGGTGAAACTCCAGGGAGCCCTCGACCCTCTGAGGAAGGAGCTGCAAGAGGCCCTGGCTCTGACGTCTAAAGAGGAAAAGAAAACTACAGAGTGGCAGGTGGGTGTCTGGGTTTATTCCTCCCTGAGCCCTTCCCCCTGCAGCATTCCCAGGAATGCTGGGGCCCGTAAAGCTCCAGGATGAGGCTATGAACCTGCTCTGGTTGTTTGCTCCGTTGCACAGACTTGGTGCCGGCCATGGGCAGCGGATGCCTCCGGCATTTGGGGAGGCTGGGCGTGAGTGCCGGAACCTCCCCGGTGCCCGGATCATTGCCCTGCCCACTGCTCCAGACCCATTTGGCCTCCTCTCCCCAAGGCCCCGACCACGCTCCCTTCCTGCTCTGCCCCATGCCCGGCCCCACTCCCTTCCAGCCCCCTCCCCAGTGGCTCCCCGTTCACTGTTGCAGCTTTCTCCTCTCCCCCACCCCCTCCCGCAAGGCCCCCTCACCTGCCGCTTGCTCCTTTCTGCCCGCTCCTGCCTTAAGGGTGAGTGACAGGGGAGGGGCGGAGAGGAGCAAGTGGCGGGGTTCCCCACACAGCTGATGGGCGGCAAGCGGCGGGTCCTGCGGGGTTCGGGGGAAGAGCGGGAGCGAGGGCACAGGGCGGAGCGCAGGCAGGACTCCAAAGGCAGCAGGTCTGTAGCCTGCCTCCAAAGGGAGGGGCGCTGCATCCTCTTTGGGGAGCCTCAGCCTCCCCGGCCTATGGTACCTGCCATCCAGGGTGCTGGCAGCATCAGGCTGTGTCTCTGGTGGGGATCTCAGCGCAGCAGCTCCTGTAGGCGGAGGAGGAGGGGCAGTTCCTGGCCCTTGTACAGTGGTGCAGACCCACCCCTGAGATCTCGGATGGGGCAAATTCTCCATACTGGGTGCAGTGTTTTCACTATTCCATGGATCCTGTTTCCCTCCTGCAGATGGGGAGGGTGTGTCGGCCGCTCCAGCCATCGGTTTTCAGTGGCCTCCATGACAAAGCTCTGCAGCTTCTCTGCAGCCTGGAGGAAACAGATTGTTCCTTCTCTCCCTGCACCCACAGTCCCTGCAATGAATCTGCCCAGTGCCTGGGCCAGACTCTGGAGCTGGGAGCTGGGAGGAGGATTTGCCCCCACGGGTGAGGTTCAGATTTGCTCAGCTGGCTGGGCTGGGGGCACGCTGGGAGCTGAGCTCTTCTGAACATCAAACCCAGTGGCGGGTGTGGAGCTCTGTGGAAAATCTGCCCCAGGGGCGTCTACATGGCCCCAGCAGCTAGCTGCAGGCTAGTCCCTGAGTGACACCCAGGGGTCTGGGTGGGTGTGAACAGCCCGTGCTGCTGCGGCTTCATAGCTACCAGTACCCGAGCTCGCTGGATCAAAGCTAGCTGGGGTGTGTCTACACACGGTGCTGTCAGACCTTCACTGCAGTGTGGACACCCCCTGAGTGAGCAGAGCCAGGGGCAGGTCAGTGTAAAGCCAGGCAGCGCTCGGCCACCTCACAGCCTCTCCTGCCATCACGTGGCCACTTCATCCCAGGCACCTGCTACTGTTACTGTGACTTTACCTGTGCTTGTCTGTAGCCAGCTGATGAACCCAGGGGACAAAATGTCTGTTCTGGTTCGCCTGCCTTTTCCAGTGAAATCCCTGCAGAGAGCGTGGGGGGCGTGAGGAAGATGCCAGCAGCAGGGAGGAGAGGAGAAGCAGGTGTCCCACGATTCAGATAAAAATGGCCATTTACAAGAGCTGAAATGCTCAGAGCTGGGTGCCCCTGGTTCTGCATCTGACGCCGTGTTTAGAGCCCGGCGGAAGTGGGCTGGTTTCCAGAGGACCGAACCGCAGCAGCTCCCACTCCCCGCACCGGAAGCAGCTGGTGCTCAGTTCCTCAGACAAGAGGGATTTAGATGCATAACAATTAACAGCCAGGTTTGAATGTGTCCGGCAAAGTTCCCAGCCGGCGCCATGGAGGCGGCTGCACCTTGGGACAGTCACTGGGGTGGTTCTGAAACCCTTGATTATCGCCCAGAGAGAGCGAGTTACGTCCTACAGCACCAGAGGTCACAGCCCAGTGATCAGTGTCACTCCGTGCAGAGTAACTGCAGCCCCAGCGACTGTGAGATGAGGCCCAGCAGGGGCGGCCAGTCACCCACTGAGAGGGGCCGTCATGGGCCTGAGCCAGGTGGGGAGTATTCCCATGAGCGGGAGCAGGGCCCAGGAGGTGACAGGCCCCCATGAAGGATGCGCTGTCTGTGTCTGATGGGGGGAGATGTTAGGGGATATCATAATACTTGCACAACTCGAATTAGCTGTAACTCAACAGCTCCCAGGGGGCAGGAGGGGAAGGAGGCTGCAGGTCCACGGCCCTTTGCAGGGTCCAGGCCACATGCACAAAGACTCGGGCAGGTGCCCACCGGGGCTCCGGAGGCAGCTGGGCCTTGTCAGGGCTGTACCCGAGTTGTCTGAGTGTCCTGTGGCTGCAGCGCTCCCAAGGGTGGGGTGGGGGTTGGTCTGGGGGATGGGTTGGTGGGTGTTGCAGATGGGCCCTGGGGTGCTGGAGGGCTGCGCTGGGGGCTCAGGTAAGAGGGACTTTTCCTAACATCACTGTAGCCTGAATCACGCTGGGGGGCAGGTTCACTCCAGGGTCACCCAGCACCTCTGGGCTGAGTTGCAGGGGAGCTAGAGAGGCCAGTGCAGAGCAGCCAGCCCGTCCCCTGGCCAGGGTCAGCACTGGCTCAGCATCATTCCCACGGCTCCTTTCAGAGAGCAGGTGGGGACACAGCTGGCATCAGCAACCCGCTGCTCTGTGAGCCTAGAGGGCTCCCTAAAGGCTGCAGCACGTGGGTATGGGGCACTCGGCCAGGCTGGGTGAGGCCAAAGCCAGCCCTGACAATGCCCTGGGTGCCCAACACCCATGTGAGCCCCAGGATGGCACCCAAAGGACTATTAGCATCAGCCCTAGGTCCTGAATGTTGCAGCCCTGGGAGCTGGTTGTCAAAGAAGGAGCATTGCCCACATCCCGCTGTGACGGGTCCCCGGGGTGTCTGAGTGCCCAGCACTTGGCACCCAAATCCCCCCACGGACGCCCTGTGCAGCCCCCTGTAAATCTTTACTGTCCCCTCGATTTCTCCCCACTCCACTGTGTCCATCCCGTGCCACCTGCAATAACGTACTGCGTCTTTACAAAGCACCCTAGACAACCCCGTTACGGAACTGGCCATATGAAGTAAATTCCCTTCCAAACTGATACTGATCTAATATCCCCTGTTTCATGAACAGAGGCCCAGTCCATGTAACTCAACATCTGGCTCACGTTTTCTCTGTGCCTTTCCTATTTTTCTATCTCAAGGGGAAAGTGAAGAATAAGAGAGAGATGATTGCAGGTGAATTTAACAAACTGCACACACTGCTGAGAGAGGAGGAGCAGCTGCTTCTGCAGAGCCTGGAGGAGGAGGAGAGGGAGACTCTGCAGAGACTACGGGAAAATGTCACCAAACTTTCCCAGCAAAGCTCCTCTCTGCAGCAGCTGATCACAGAGATAGAGGAGAAGTGTCAGCAACCGGTTGCGGAGCTGCTGAAGGTGAGATGGCATCAAAATTCTCCACCCATCCAAAATTATAACTCAGCTCCATGGGTCTGGATTCCAACAATTAGAGTCAATGTGTTCTGTGGTTTACTGACAAACAGAACATGAGGCTAAGGGCTCCATCAGTTCCCAAATATCGCAGTTCATGTTAGAGGGGAATTCTCTTCATGGAGATCCAGTGAGGCCATGGGAGATTAGATGGATGATAGAAAAATGATACTGAGCTGAACCCATGCCTGCTCTGACTTCAGAACATTGGACCCAACACAGTCGATAAACACAGATACTGATGGGTTGTGTCCCTACAAGGGAGAACCCTTTAGCTAAATTCCTGTCTCCTCTATATATATGAAACAAGTGTTCAAAACAGTGAAGCCTGGGAGGGTTGATCTATTTTCTACAAGAAAGTTTGATGCCCAGAGTGAGACTCACTCAGTTTTATGCACATTGTGTTAATACAAGACATTGATTCTCTTTTTCCTTTCAGGATGTGAAAAGCACATTGAGCAGGTGCGTTTCCTATGTTCATTGCTCTTATATTCTTGGTGGTGGTTCTGGGATGATGTGTGCACAGAGCTGCTGAGTGATAATGGGACATTTTCTTCATAGGAGCAAGAATATAAAACTCCAGGAACCAGAAGCTGTTTCTACTGACCTGAAGAACGTGTATAAAATTTCCCTTGACATGAGGGAAGCGCTGAAGAGATTTGGAGGTGAGTGGCATCGACTGGGACATTCAGCTGTATTGTGCCTGGGATCTGGACAGAGCCTGGGACCCCAGGACACGCTTGCACCCAGCTGACAGGCTTGCAGCTGTGTGAGAGCTGGAGGCTGATGCGCTGAGTGCTGGGCAGTTTGCCCGCTACTTACAGCCACCTGCTGGTACTTGCCCAGGTGTCTAACCAGGCCTCATCACTGTGACATCCTGACCCCTCCGTGGCTGAGTTAATGGGTGTCCCTGAGCTAGGTGCTGTGAGGCCTAGACTGGGCCCACTGTGCTGGGAGCTGCACAGACTGGTAACGGATGATGTGTCTGTGCCTCGCTCCTGGGACAGGTGAGGGCTGCGTTGTGTGGCCACCGCTCAGCACTGCCCCAGCCCCCTTTAGCCAAGGCTGGCCGAGCTTTCTGAGCTGGAGGAGGGGCCGCTCTGGCTGCTGCAGTCTGACCTGGGCCGTGTGTTACTGGGTAACAAGCTGAACCCTACGGGCCCCTCGTCTGCTCTGAGCACAGCCCAGTGTGAGGCTGGGTCAGTGGTTTGCTGCTCAGTGAGGTGAGACTCACTCACAAGAGTGTGACCCTGTCACAGTGTCTGAGCGTGAGCTGCTCCCATCCAAACCCCACCCCACAACTCCAGCGCGGAGACCGGGTAGAAAGGCACAAACCTGACCGCGAGGAGGGACAGAGAAGAAACTAAGGCCGAGGAGAGGGAGAGTGGGAAGGTTCAGTGAGCTCGGTCTCTGAAAGTTGAACTGGCCCTTTCATCCTACCCCCGCCCTCCTCTCTTCCCACCCCCAGCAGGGGGCAGTCGAAGGGGCCAAGCTGGGTGTGTCTGTCCCGGCCGATGGAGGCTGCGCAGTGGGTGCCGGCTGCAGGGCCAGGATCTCAGGGCTCCGGGGAGCAGGAACCCCAGGCTGTGGGGGAAGCAGCTTCCTCTCTGTGGCTGGCTGGAGCCAGCACATCCCTGCTCCCCTCCCCCCTCGCTGCCCCCAGCCCAGCCCAGCCCAGTCTGTGCCCACCGGACCCTGAACACGGCTGGGCTCTGGGCCATTCCACAGCCCTGGCCCCTGAGCCTGTTGGGATCCTGAGCCAGTCACCTCCGTGCCTCCTTCTAGGGGATCAGCAGCCCCTGGGGAGCCTCCTGTCACCCCCCGGAAACCCCGTCCTGGGCAGGGCCCCAGGCCCTGAGTCACTCGCTGGCTGCTCCCGGCTGGCCAGGCCCAGGGTCTCCAGCAGGGCCCTTGGTGCCGGCCCCGCGCTGGCTGCCAGAGCTCCCAGCCCCGGCCCAGCCCAGCCTGTTGTCCCAGCGCCGACCCCTCCCCTGCGGGTGGGGGGGGACCCTGCTGCTCTCAATGGCTGAGCCCCCCCCCCCCCCCCCCCCCGTGCCAGGGCCAATGCGGCGCTGCTGGGGCTGCTCCTCCCCCGGCCCCTGGGTTCTCTGGGTCTGGGCAAGTGGCCGGGCGAGTGGGCAGGGACCTGCTCAGAGACACGTGCCCTGTGCTGCCCCCAGAGGGCAGAGACCAGCCAGGGCCGGGCAGCAAAGCGCCACCGCGCTGGGATTAACCCTTTCCTGCCACCCCCCCCAGCAGCCCCGGCCGGTCAGTGCCACTCGACTGCCCGCGCTCTGACCCCAGGGACCCGGGTCCGGCAGCCGAGGGAGTCGCTGGGTGAATGTGTGGGGCAGAGTAACCAGGGCTCCCTGCTCCCCAGGGTCCCTGTGTGCAATGGGGAAGGCCCCGCGCTGTCATGCAGCCCTTAGGGGCTGGGCACTGAGTGTTATTATTGGTATAGCGCCCACGAGTGAGCCAGGCACTGGAGACAGAACAAGGGGCTGCCAGCCCCACAGGGCTCCTGGTCTGAGTGCAGACAAGGCCCAGCAAGGGCAGCAGCAAACACTGGGGGAGGGGGAACGGGGTTCCCATTGTGGGGCCAGCCGCTCCCTGAGCCCATCCAGTGCCTGTCTTCTGGGTGTGGTAGACAGTATTGTAGTGACGCTGATGGCTACATGCTGGACCCTGGGTCACCCCCCAGGGAGCAGGGCAGGGCAGAGGCAGCCTGAGGTCGGGGGGAACTGGAGGCTGTCGGGGAGCGGGAGCAGCCTGGGAGCTGGGAGAGAGACACTGGAAGCCAGGGGGGTGGCCCAAAACCCTGTGCTGTGTTCGCTGTAGGTTCCCACTCTGTGCTGCAGGCTCTGTTGGGGTCAGATGCTGTGGTGAGGGGCCCACCCAGACAGCCTGAAGAGAGCGAGGCTCTGTCTGTATGGGGAAGGGGCAGCAGTTCTGTTAAATTGGTTGCAGTTTTGTAGACTTATCGTGGGGTGGCTCCCTCACGTACCACCCTCAGTCATTTCAGGGTGTCTTGGCAAGCATCTTGCCTCAGTTTACCCTCTTCAGCACTTCTTAAATTACACCTCATAGTCCAAAAGATCTGAGAGAAAAGTCCCCTCCTGGGGTCCGCTCTGAGTCCAAGTAAACCCCAAAATAAAATCTTTTCCTTCACTCTGCTCTGGCCTCCAGCTCTCACTCAAGCTCCTCACTTTCCTCAAGTCAGGAGTCCTCAGTCCTCGTTCCCGGAGCTGGGCTTGGATTAGTTTCCCTTCTGGAATCACATGACTCCAGCCCTCCTTCCTGGCGCTGGGGTCATTTCAGACTGTGCCTTTATTCCCTCCATCCACTTTCTCCAGCCAGGGGCAGCTCTCCAAAGCTCTGTCCTTCTACAGCTGCTGCTGTCATTGTCATCTCTGGCAGCGCCTCCCCGTTAGGGGAGCTCCTCTGTCTAGGACAGTGGTTCCCAAACGTTTTTGGTCATGCCCTCCCTTACCTGGTTTGTGCCCCCACCCCGGGAGCTGCGGTCGGGAGCTGGGCCAGGAACAGGGCTACAATTGGGGCTAGGAGCTGGGGGCCGGGTCTGGAAGTGGACCCGCTGTTGGGGCTGGGAACCGCAGGCTTCAGCTGGGAGCGAAGCTGTTGGTGCAGCCTGAACTGAAATTGGGGCTGCAGTTGGGGCCAGGAGCTGGGGGCTTTGGCCGGGGGCGGAACCACGGTTGGGCTGGAGCTGCAGCTGGGGTCGCAGCCTGGAGCAGGGCCAGGGGTTGGTGGCTGAGGCTGAGGCCGGAGCTGCAGCTGGGGCTTAGGGTGGGGCCAGAATGGAGGTGGGGGCAGAGTAAGGCTGTTTGGCGTTCCCTTTCCAACACCCCTGGGTGCTAGTCCATGCCCCGAAATGTTCCTCCACACCCTCTAGGGGGGCACGACCCCCAGTTTGGGGACCACTGCTATGGAAGCACCCCTTCCAGGCTCCTTGCTCTGGTGAGCTCTCCTGGGAGCTCCTCTTCTCGGCAGCTTCCTGACCCTAGGATTCCTTCGGCTGAGCCCTGGTAACCCTTTTTCAGGCTCATTAGCTATTTAGCTGCCAACTAGCCACATAGGGATTTAATTCCTTCCATGTCGGTCTGGGTTGTCTCATTCTCCCTTACAGGAGCCTGTCACAGGTAGTCTGGTCCCTAACTCCCATAAAAGGGCCAGCCCTTTTCATACATTTCCCCCCACCCCCAGAGCCAACCTGTATTCACAGGTAGGCTTGACCATGGCTGATACTTGGTTATGTTCTGCAGCTGGGGTGGGGTGAGGGGTACTTCCTGCCCTGATGCCACAAGGAAATCTGCAAGGCCCTTGGCCATAATTTTCTTCTCGTCACCGAAGTGTGAAGAGACCAGGAGTTTGATTCCCCAACTTTCTATGTAGCTCATGTCATGGGTAAAATCCCCCATAGTCTTCAGCATGTCATAGTTCAGAACAACTCTTTGGCCATAGCAGAGGTAGTCAATAACCCTGGGCTTTCATCATTGGTGTGATGGTCCTGTCGCAGATATGGGCTGGCTACGGAGCTTCCCTCTCAGCCAGATACACACCAGATGTGTTCATCACTAAATCCTTGAATTTTGCGCCAAGTATGTCTAAGGTCAGCTTAAAGGTGGTATTTTACACCCAGCGCTACCTAGTGGTTGAACAGCAGAATACAGTTTAGCGTTCCATTACATCTCCCCCGTTAAGTTCTACATTCCGACCATTTATAATATTTACATTATGGCAGTGTCTTTGAAGTTCAGTGCAGATCAGTCTGTTAGGTGTCTCTGGATGGTGCTGGTCTTTTAATTACACAACCCGAACACGTAACAGCTTCGTTATCTGGCTGTCCATTAGTTCCAACGACTGACTGTGCTCAGTCTGGAATCCTTGAGTCATCTTCTTGTTCTGCATCCGTCATCTGCAGAGTTTGCTCAGTTGATTGTTCTTTCTGAGGAACAAATTGTAGATGTTGACAGTTTCTGTTGAACTCTCCTCTCTTGGTCTTGATCACATACAGCCTGGGTGTTGAATTCTTTTTCTTTACAACACCTGGAATATTCCATTATTTTTCTCCATCCAGTTTGACACAAACATGGTCACCGGGTTCTAGGCCTGGTAGTTTTCTAAGTGATCTCTGTTGTAAAAGTGTTTGCAAGCTCTTTTTGCCTTTTTATTCAATTTGACTACTCTTTCCATGTCTGACAACTTTGGAGATAGATTCTTTTCCAAAGTTGGGAGGGTAGTTCTGAGTCTTCTTCCCACCGGGAGTTGTGCTGCACTATATCCAGTACCTGCTATTGGTGTTGATCTATAACTCAGTAGAGCAAAGAATGGATCTTCCTGTTGATCTTCCTGGTATGAACTGGGCCTGGACCCTGGTGCAACTTCTCCCAGATGGAGTGGGCAGCAAGTGGGGAAATGCTCCCTCCCCTCCCCACTGCCCCAGCCTCATTAGCAATGGCCCCTGTTCCCCCCAGCACCCCTCAACTCCTATCTCCCACTACCCTGTCGCCTTCCAGCGAGCCCAGACACCCTGCCCGTGCCCTAGCATGGAGAGTCCCAGCTGCGCCTCGTGGGTCAGGGCTCCACCCCCAATGTGTGTGGGGATGGCACCAACCTTCTCTTTGCAACAAACCAGCCACACACGGCCCCAAAGCAACAGAGATTCCCTGGGGCCTGCCCCCTTCACCTTCCCTCTTGCCCCCCTTCACCTCCCTCTATCCCCCTGGCACCTGCCCCTCCCTTACTCTTCCCTCAGCCTTTGTGCCCACCTGACCCCTGCCTCTATCCTGTCCCCTCACCCCAAACCCCCTCTGCTCCCCCTGGGACCCTGCCCCTCTCCCCACCTTTGTCTCCCTGGCATCTGCCCCTGCCCTCCACCCACCTCTGTCCCCTGGCACCTGCCAATCTCCTCATGCCCCTGTGCCCCCTGGCTCCCGCTCCTCCCTTACCCCTGTGCCCACCTGGCCCCTGCCTCTATCCTCACCCCTCCCCTTCTTCTCACCCCCTTTCTGCTCCCCTGGGCCCCTGCTCCTCTGCCCCCACTTTGCCTCCCTGGCATGTTCCCCTGCCCTCCACCCACCTCTGCCCCCCTGGAACTCACCCCTCCCTTCTCCCTCTGCCGTCCTGTCAGCTGCCCCTCTCCTCGAAACATCCTTTGCACCCTGGAGCCCAACCATCACTTCACCCCCCTGCTACCTCCTGGAATGAACCTCTCCCCTTTCCCCCTCTCCTGCCATGTCTCCTTCCCCTCCCCTCGCCCCCTCTGCCCCCCTGGTGCCTGTCACTGCCCTCACCCCCTCTGCCCTTTCATGCCCCCCCACCCATCACCTTCCTTTGCTGTCTTGGCTCCTGCCCTTCTCACCACCCTCAGCCCCGCCTGTTACCCGTCCCTCTCTGACCCCTGGCACCCTTCCCTTCCCTCGTCCCCCTGTGCCCACCCCTCCTGTAGCCCCACTCTCACCTTCTGGCTCCTGCCCCTCCCCATTTCCCTTTCCTAACACCTCCCTCTACCCACCTGCCCTGCCTCTCTCCTCGCCCCTCTCTGGCACCTCGTGCACACCCCTCCCATCGCCCCCCTCTCTACCTCCTGGTGCCTATCCCTCCCTCCTCTGCCCTCCCTGTGTCTGCCCTTCTGCTCAACCCCCTCAATCCCCTGGCACCTTCCCTTTCCCTGACTCCCCTGCACCCTCCTGATGCCGACCCCTTCCCTCACTCACCCTGCCCCCTGGTACCTGCCCCTCCTCTTGCCCCCTTCCTCCCTGATGCCCACCCCCCTCACTCCCTCTGCCCCCTGACTCCACTCTCCTCATGCCCCTCTTCCTCCATCACCCATTTACTTGCCCCACCCCCTGCCTTTCTTGTGACCACCCCTCCTTTCATCCCCCATCTCCTGCCACCCACTCCTCCCCACCCCCTTCCCTCCTTTTTGTCTGCCCCCTTCCTTTACCCGCTTCCCCTGCCCTTCTGGTGCCCACCTCTTCCCTTGCTCCTCTCTGCCCCCAATACCGCCTCTTGCCCCTTGTTGTCGCTGGTGCCTGCCCTTTTCCATGCCTCACCACTGTCCCCCTGGCACCTGCCCCTCCCACTGTCCCATTGCCGCCTGCCCATCTGCTCACCCTCCCGTGCCCCCCAGCACCCACCCCTTCCCTTGCCCTACTACCCACTGATGACCACACTTTCCCTCACCGCCACCCCCGCCCATTTGTCCCTGGTGCCTTCCCCATCCCATGCCCCACCACTGTCCCCCAACCCCCCAGCATTTGTCTCTCCGCCACTATGCCCCCAGTTCCTGCCCCTTCCTTCTCCCGCCCTTGCCCCCACTTCTCCCCTCAGTACAAGCCACTTCCTGCACCCCCACCCCCTGTTGCCTGCCCCTTCCCTTGCAACCCCTCCCCTGCCACCTTCCCCTTAGTTCTTCCCCCTTCCCTTCCCTCACTCTCTGCCTCCCTAAAACCGGCACCCCTCACCCCCCTCTAGTCCCCTGGTGCCAGCCCCTCTGTTCACTCCTCCTCTGCTCCCCTGAGGCCCATCTCTACCATTGCCCCCCTCTGCCTCCATGGTGCCTGCCCCTTCCTTTGCCCCCTCTGCCTGCCTGGTGCAAACCCCTTCCCTTGCCCGTCTTTGGGCCCCCTGGTGTCTGCCCCTCCCCTCCCCATCTCCTAACCTCTGGGTCCCACCCCTCCCCTCCCCCTCTCTCTTCCCCCCTCATGCCCACATCTCCACACCCTGCTGCCCATAGGGCGTGCCCTTCTCCACACCCCACTTTCTGCCCCCCAGTACCCGCCTCTCTCCATTCCTTGTATCTACCCCTCTGCTCATGCCCCCCATCCATCCTGGTGACGACCCCTTCCCTCCTCCCACCTCTGTCTTCCTGTCACCCACCCCTCATGCCCCTCTCCCCCTTTATGACTGCCCTTTCCCTCGGTCCACTGCTGCCCCCTGGGGTCTGCCCCACCGTTTGCCCCTGCATGCCCCTCTGAAAACTGTCCTACCCCCACCCCTCTTTGTTCCCTTGTCACCTGCGCCTTCTCCCACCCCCTCCTCTTCCCCTGGTGCCAGCCCCTCCTTCTACTGCCCCTCTGCCTCCCTAGTGCCTGACCCTCTGTTCACACCTTGTGTCCCCTGGTGCAAGCCCCTTCCCTTCCCCCCCATCCCCCAGTGCCGCCTGCCCCTTCTCTATCCCACCTTTTGGACCCCTGGTGCTCAGCCCTCCCCTCATCTCTCTCTTTCCCTTGGCACCAGTCCTGCCTCTCTACGCCCTGATGCATGTCCCTCCCCTTCCCCCTTAGCCTCCCGCAGTGCCTGTGCCTTCCATCATCCCATTCTGCCCCCTGGCACATGCTCCTCTGCTCACCCTCCCCCCGTAGCCCCATGGCACCTGCCCCTCCTCTTGCCCTCCTCCACCCACTGCTGACAGTTCCTGCCCTAGCGAGACCCTCTGCCCCCAGGCTCCTGCATCACTCTGTCCCCCTGGTGCCTGCCCATTCCCTCCCCACCATGGTCCTGGAACCTGCCCCACTCCTCATCCCCCCACCCCCTGGCATCAGTCCCTCCCCTTGATTCCCCCTGCCCCAATGGAGCCCCCTATTCCCTCACATCCCTCTGCCCCTTGGTGCCCTTCCCTTGCTTCCCTGTGCCCCCTGGGGTCCATCCCCTTCTTCTGCCCTGGTGCCCACCTGTCCCCTCACCCCCTGGAGCCCCTGGGAACCTGCCCCTCCCTTCACCCCGCTCTGTCCTCCTGGTGCCCGCTCCTCTTACCCCCCAGTGCCCTTGTGCCTGTCCCTCCCCTCTGCCCCTCCAACCTCTACTCTTGTCATCTGCCCCTCCCCTGTCCTCTCCCAGCATCAGCCTGTCCCCTCCCCCACTGACACCTTCCCACCCCTCCCCCGCTCCTCCTGCCCTTTCCCCCACAATTTCCTTCTCCCCGAACATGCCCAGACAGGAGCTGTTCAGTGGCCCCCTGGATCTGGGGGGAGGAAGGCCCTGTCCCCACTGCCAGGGCAGACAGGTTTTAAAACCAGCCCGTGACACTCCCCTGACCCACTTAACAACCAATTGTGCCCCCGTGGCAGCTTTTCTGCCTCACAGCCGGGGCTGAGCTGTGTGTGTGTTTGCTCCCAGCCTGCTGCCTGACCCTGTGTGTGCCCTGGTTCCTGACCCTGTGTGTGCCCTGGAGCCTGCTGGGGGAGTCGGGGCCGCTCCAGCAGGGATCAGAGAGCCCAGGGGCCATGCACACACATTGCAGAGCCACTGGCCCAGGGTCCATGCACTCCGGGGTATCCTACCACACAGAGCTGGGAGGGAGGGGGGCATCCAGGGCAGTTACACAAACACCGCTGGGGGTCCTGTTCGGGTTGCCACCTCTCAGGTCCAACAAAACAGGAAATCTGCCTGCTTCATGGACATCACCTGTCCCCTCACCCGGGCACCGTCTCCCCATCCGAATCCCGGGAGAGGGCACCAGCCACCACAGGCTCCTGCTCCTGGACTGCCCCAAGTACCAACCTCACCGAGCAGGACATGGCGCCAGATCTACCCCGCTGCCCCCGGCAGTGACCCCCGCAGCTGGTACCTGCACAGGGGTGACTGGGCCCTGCTGGCCCTGAGCTCCCGATCTCACTCACTGCTCCGAGCTGCCCCGTCTCTGCAGCTCCCAGGCACTCTGGACCCAGAGCTCCCTTTGCGTAGGCACGGTCACCCCGCAGCTCCCCCATTACAGCCATTGACACACCTGGGACTTGTCACGTCCTGGGCAGACTCACAGATTTCCCAGGAGAGTGACGTGGACAAAGGGACAATCCTGGGAAAACCTGGACAGGTCAGGTTGCCAACTTTCTAATCTCACAAAACCAAACGCCCCTGCCCCGCCCCTGCCCTGAGGCTCTGCCCTTCCCCCTCTCCGGGGCCCCACCCTCGCTCACTCCTTCCCCCCTCCCTGCCTCGCTCACTCTCCCCCACCCTCACTCACATTCACTGAGCTGGGGCAGAGGTTTGGGGTGTGGGAGGGGGATGAGGGCTCTGGCTGGTGGTGCGGACTCTGGGGTGGAGCCAGGGATGAGGGGTTTGGGGTACAGGAGAGGGCTCCAGGATGGGGCAGGGAATTGGGGTGCAGGGGGGATGGGCTCTGGGCTGGGGGTGTGGGCTCCAGGTAGGGCCAGAAATGAGGGGTTCAGGGTGTGGGAGAGGGCTCTGGGCTGGGGCAGGGGGTTAGGTGCAGTGGTGGTGAGGACTCCAGCTGGGGGTGCGGACTCTGGGGTGCGGCTGGGGATGAGGGGTTTGGGTTGCAGGAAGGGGCTCTGGGCTGGGGCCGAGGGGTTCAGAGTGAGGGAGGGGTGCGGGCTCTGGGGTGGGGCAGGGGATGAGGGGTTTGTGGTGAAGACAGACGCCTGGCAACCTTGTGGACAGGTATGAACCCTAGGTCCTGTCCACACGCCCCAGTAACACCCTGCTGAGCTGGGTACAGGCAGCCACATGCCAGCCCAGGCCCCTGGCAGGGACGCTGAGCTGCTATGGTCACTAACAGTGTTAACTCTGCCACGTGCCACACACCACACCCCAGGAACAGCTGTAACCTAGACTCGTGGCAATGCAGGGCTGGAAGGGACCTCGAGAGGTCACCTAGCCCAGCCCCCGGTGCTGGGGCAGGGCCTAGACCATCTCTGGCAGGGGTTTGTCCAATCTGTTCTTACAAACCTCCAGTGACGGGGATCCCGCAGCCTCCCTTGGACCAGGTCCAGAGCTTCGCTGCCCTGAGAGTTAGAACGTGTTTCCTCATCTCCAGCCTCAGTCTCCCTTGCTGCAGCTTGCACCCATTGCTCCTTGGACAGGCCCTCGCCCTGCCCGCTGCGGGCACTGGGGGTGTCACCAGGTGTGAGCATCGCTGTTATCGCACTGAATGGCTGGGGGCGCTGGGCTGGCTCAGTGGGGCAGTGAGGGAGCTGGGGCCTTTCACTCCCCAGTCACCGATCTCAGCCCAGGCTCAGAGTCCGGCTCCCAGTGAACAGGAGCTCATGTCATAATTCTCGTTAACGGCAGCCTGACCGGCCACCTCCGCAGGGAGGCCAAGGCCTGAAGGGGCCACAGGGACGGTTCCTCCCCAGGGAGAGGCTCCAGCAGGTGTCAGGGCTGAGCCACGTTGGCAGGACAGTGCGGGGCTCACACGGCCGCTGTGACACCCTCGTACCCTCGCTACCCAGAGCTCCAGCAAGAGGGGTGTAAACCCCACTTGTACCCCCAGCACTGAACTCACTGACACTCACTGACACTGCCCCAAGGCCCCCGCTCCTCCCGAGGTTGGGGGGGGTGAATAAATGGCACTGGAAGAGAGGGGCCAGGAGACCATGGCCCCATCACTTTTACTGATAGGAGGGCTAGGTCTCCCACTTTTTACCGGCCGTAAGGGCTAGCGATGGGGGGCGGGAGGGGGCAGAGAGGAGCGACCTTGGGGGCAGAGTGTTGGGGGGAAGAGGCGGTGCGGGGGGTGGAGTCTTGGGGAGAATGGGCGGTGCGGGGGCGGGGTCTTAAGAAGGAGCTCCTGGAGAAGGACCCACATGGGAGGGCGGGGCCATGGTACAGGCACCGGTGGCCCCTCTACTTTTAGGGAGTTTCCATCACTCCTGGGGAGAGGACCATCCCGGATCCTGATCCACGGGCACATCTGTGTATTTGCCGGGTGCACAGAGCTCTCCAGGTGGAGACACTTTCTCACTGACCCAGGAATCGGTGCTGGGAGGCCCCACTGCCCAGGAGGCCAAGGGCTCTCGCTCCCCTGCCCTGCGGGTGAAGGGAGGGGCCCTGGGGCTGCTGTTCCCTGTCCCAGGAATGGGGTGAAGGGGACGTGGACACAGACAATCTCCCCGCTTGCGCTGTGAGGGGCAGACCTGGCTCCACGCTGGGCTTCAGAGCCTGAGCTCCAGCCTGAGCCTGAACGTCTACATGGCTATTTTTAGTGCCAAAGAGGGAGCCCCACAAGCCTGAATCTGTCCACCCTGTTCGGAGACTCGCTGCCGCGGGCTGTGTACATGAACCCAGAGTGTGTCCAGAGTCTGGGTCTGAAAGTTCCCAGCGCGTCTGATCCAGGGCTGGTTAATGAGAGCGAGGGGGGTGGCTGGCGCAGTGGTTAGATGGAGACACCGGGGCCCCTGGGGCTCTGGGACGGTCTCTGTGACCATTGTCTGCTCTGGGAGACGCCCAGGTGCAGCTGCAGAGGGTCTGTGCCACCAGCATCATCCATGGGACAATCGCTCTGGGCAGAGTTCAGGCTGATTTGTGGGGGTCTCCATTTTCAGCCTGATTTTGGGGGTGAGATCAGGGGCTCGGGGAATTTTTTTAACCAGGTCAAATTAAATAGCAGCTCTGGAGTGTTTCATAGCTGATGTCCTGAGTCTGACCTGCCCGTAACTTTGCGTTTCTGGGGATGTTGAGAGTCACTCACTGCAAGTCACTGGGATTTGGGCTCCTCAGTTGCTCAGACAGGTTTACAGTGAAGCTGGGTGAAATGTTTTGGACAAATACTTTATTTGCTGCAAAATTATATTTTGGGTCGACAGAAACGATTCACGAACCCCTGTCGAGTTTGCTGACGAGTTTCAATGAACAGAAATGTGCCGCCGCTTCCCTTCCAGCCTTTAGCCCCGTGGCTGGGCCCCCAGCGGGGAGTCCCCGGTTCAATCCCCCCGTGGGACGCCATGAGGGCTTGAGCTGCTGGGCTCTGGGGGTCTGATGATGTCCCCCTGTGTCTAAATATTGCCCTGGGCACTGGCCAGAGCGTGGGAGCTAGGCTGACTCTGCAGCCCAGGGTGTCGGGCCCCGACCTGGGAGACGCAGAGTCCAGCCCCCCTACTCCAGTCACCCTGTAATCATTGATCCATAACCCCAGTGACGGGAGGGGTTACGGCCCCTGGCACACCAGTGTCTCAGGCCATGTCTGCCGGGGTTTCCTTGCATCGGTGCAAACCCCCAGGGTAGACTGGCTGTGCGGATGTGAACTGGGACTGGCGCTTGGTGCAGCTTCTCCCAGATGGAGGGGGCAGTAAGTGGGGAAATGCCCCCTCCCCTCCCCACTGTCCTGGCCTCATTAGCAACAGCCTATTAGTACGCATTTCCCCCCCCCCCCCCAACCCCAGAATCCTCCACTGCATGGCCGCCCCAGTGAGCCCAACCCAGAGCACTGCCCCATGGCAGACGGGCTGGGCCAGGAAAGGGGCGGGGCTGGCTGTGGGGTTTGCCTGGCTGGAAGGTGGTGCCCATGGGGCCCGCCAGCATGGAGAGTCCCAGCTGCGCCCCCTAGGGCAGGGCTGCATCCCCAGTGTGTGTGGGGCCAACACTAACCTGCTCTTAGCGAGAAACCAACCACACATGAACCCAAAGCAAGAGAGATTCCCTGGGACCTGCCTCTCCCTCACCCCTCTGGCTCCTGCCCCTCCCTTACCCTTTTCTCACCCCTGTGCCCACCTGGACCCTGCGTCTATTCTGACCCCTCCTCCTCGCCCCTCCCCTTCTTCCCACCCACTTTCTGCTTCCCCAGGCCGCTCTGTCCCCTACTTGGCCTCCCTGGCATGTGCCCCTGCCTTCCACCCACCTCTGCCCCACCGGAAACCCCCCTTTCTTCCCCCCTGCCCTCCTGGCACCTTTCCCTCTCCCCCAAACATCCTCTACACCCTGGAGCCTACCCATCACTTCACACCCCCGCTATGTCCTGGCATCCACCTCTCCCCTTTCCCTCCTCTGCTGCCAGGTCTCCCACCCCTTCCCTCATTCACATCTGCTTCCCTGGTGCCTGCCACTGCCCTCACCCCCTCTGTCCCCTGATGGCCGTCCCACCCCTCACCCTCTTCTGCTGTCCTGGCTTCTGCCCTTCTTACTCCCCTCAGCCCTCCTGGCACCTGCCTCTATCCCCACCCTCTCTGACCCCTGGCACGCACCCCTTCCCTCACCCCCCTGTGCCCACCCCTCCTCTAGCCCCACTCTGACCCCCCGGCACCTGCCTCTCCCCAATGTCGTCTCCTAACACCTCCCTCTACCCACCTGCCCCTGCCTCTCTCCTCGCCCCTCTCTGCCCCCTGGTGCTTGTCCCTCCCCTCCTCTGCCCTCCCTGTGTCTGCCCTTCTGCTCAACCCCCTCAATCCCCCTGGCACCTACCCTTTCCCTTGCCCCCCGCACCCTTCCCTCCTTCCCCCTGCCCCCCCAAAAACCTGACCCTCCCCTTGTCCCCTTCCTCCCTGGTGCCTACCCCCTCACCACCCTCTGCCCCACTGACCTCACTCTCCTCTCCCCCCTCTGCCACCATCATCCATGCCACCTTCTCTTTATTTCTCACTCTGCCCCTCCCCTCGCCCTCTGGCTCCATGACACCTGCACCCCTCAGCACCCCTCTAGTCCCCTGATGCCAACTCCTCCTCTGCCCCAAGTCCCAGCTCTACCCTTGCCCCATCTGCCTCCCTGGTGCCTGCCATTTCCTTTGCCCCCTCTGCCCGCCTGGTGCAAGTCCCGTCCCTCGCCCCCCTTTGGACCCCCGGTCTCTGCCCTTCCCCTCACCTCAGCACTGCCCCGCCCCTCCCCTCCCCCTCTCCTAATCTCTGGGTCCCACCCCTCCCTTCATCCTCCCTCTGCCCCCCTGGTGCCCACATCTCCCTTCACACTCCTCTGCCCCCCTAGATCCTGCCCTTCTCCACACCCCTCTCTCTGCCCCCCTTCCGCTCACCTGTTCCCTCACCCCCCATTCTGCCCCCCCGGCACCAGTGCCTGCCCATTCGCTCCCCCCATGGTTCCACCTCCCCACTGCTCATCATCTCACCCCCTGGCAGCTCACCCTCCCCTTGACTTCCCCTTCCCCATTGGAGCTCCCCCATTCCCTCACACCCTCTGCCCCCTGGTGCCCGCCCCTTCCCTTGCCCCCAGCAGCCCCCTGGGGTCCGTCCCCTTCTTCTCCCATGGAGCCCACCCCTCCCCCCATCCCCTTCAGCCCCCAGGATCCTGCCCTTCGCCCCCCCCTCTGTTCTTATGGTGCCTGCCCCTCCCCTTGTCCCCACATTGCCTTTGTGCCTGCCCCTCCCCTCTACCCCTCCCCCCTCTGCTCCTGTCACCTGCCCCTCCCCTTTCCTCTCCCAGCATCATCCTCCCCCCTCCCCTCCCCCGCCCCCACTGACACCTTCGCACCCCTCCCCCGCTCCTCCTGCCCCTTCCCCCCATTGTCTCCTCACAGGCAGAGGGGCCCTGACTCCCCTCAGGCAACAACCCCCCCCAGCGATTAACGGGGACGCAGGTTAATTTCCCCTCGATCCCAGTGACCAGCCCCTGCCCCCGGCCCTGACTCTGTGACTCTCTCCCCAGTGGACGTGACTCTGGATCCAGACACGGCAAATCCCGAACTCGTCCTGTCTGGGGATCGGAAACGTGTGAGCGACGGAGACAGACGCCAGGATCTGCCCGACAACCCTGAGAGATTTGATCCTTGTGTCTCTGTCCTGGGCGCTGAGGGGTTCGCGGGCGGGAGGCGTTACTGGGAGGTGCGGGTGGGAGACAAGACGAGATGGACTCTGGGGGTTTGTCGGGAATCTGTGAGCAGGAAGGGGGAGGTCACACTCACACCTGGGAATGGATTCTGGGCCGTGCGGCTGAGGGACGGGGGATACAAGGCCCTCACCGACCCCCCGACCCCCCTCCCCGTGAGCGTCCGGCCCGGCCAGGTGGGGATTTTCCTGGACTATGAGGCGGGCGAGGTCTCGTTTTACAATGTGACTGACGGGTCCCGTCTCTTCACGTTCACTGACACCTTCTCCGGGACGCTCCGCCCTTATTTCCATCCCGGTCTCCACGCTGGGGGTAGAAACGCGGCTCCCCTGATCCTCTGCCCGGTCCCGGCTCCGGCCGGGGGGAATCTCGGTCCCTGACACTGACCCCGCGGCTCAGAGCGACCCCCCCAGCACTGCTGCTCCTCTGTGCGGGGGGCCGGTTACTGCAGCTACTGGAGTTTTTCTGCTGACCGGACGCTGCCAGTTTCCCTTTTCCACTGGAGGGTCCAGTCAAAAACCAGACACCTGGCAACCCCCAGCCCTCACCTTGCCCCGTCCCCTGCCCCGGGGTAGCAGATGGTGGGGGATGGCGTCGTTCACTCCTGCCAGAATTTTCTACCCCTGTGAAATCTCAATGTAAAATAGGAAATAAAAAAGATTATTCTAATTTAGAAAATATTATTGTAACAAGGGGTAAATACAAGAATACTTTAATTTAAATTTCACAGTATTTCAAAAAAAGGCATCTAAACATATTTTTAGAAATGGAATTATTTACATTTTTTTTTTATTCTTCCCTCAAATCTGTATTGAAGTTTAACTTTTCTCAATAACATCATTTGTATTTCAACTGTGGAATTTCAGAAAATCCAAAATATTTATCTTCACAAAATAAACTATTAAACTGTCAGACGGGGTTGTTCAATTACAATGTACGTGTGTCATAAACATCACAACTACACACATGTGCAGCTGTTCTCTCGCTCTCCTCCTCTCGCTCTCTCTCCCCCCAACCCCCCCTTTATTGTCTTGACTGGTTCTCTCTGGGAGGCAGGGCACATACACCCACCTCCTGCACTGCACCTTTGAAAATTAATAGCTTAAAAATGATAGAATTAATGAAGCAATATATTTAAATTCACTCATACAAGATTATATAATATTCTTTGGAGTTCTGTCAGCATTAATTCACTTTCTAACTGAATATAATCGGTAATCAAGATATGACCCTTCCTTGCTTTTTCTCACAAAACGCGGTCCCCAACCTCAAGTGCTGTATTCTTAGATACCAGGGGTCGGCAACCGTTCAGAAGTGCTGTGCCGAGTCTTCATTTAGTCACTCTAATGTAAGGTTTTGCGTGCCAGTCATACATTTTAACGTTTTTAGGAGGTCTCTTTCTATAAGTCAATAATATATAACTAAACTATTGTTGTATGTAAAGTAAATAAGGTTTTTAAAATGTTTAAGAAGCTTCATTTACAATTAAATTAAAATGCAGAGCCCCCCCCGGCCCTTGGCCAGGACCCGGGCAGTGTGAGTGCCACTGAAAATCAGCTTGCATGCCGCCTTTGGCACACGTGCCATAGGTTGCCTACCCCTGCGAAATACAAAAATGTCTTCTACAATCTCATTTTTGTGGTTTATTTTTCTTTAGAAATATTATTTGCAGGGAATGTCCTGTCAGTGTCCACTGTTGATTTCAGAGTACTGCCAGGCTTTCCATGTTCTTGGTTCTAAGGACACAACAAATGCAATTTGATAAAGAAATAGAGAAGGGGTTGTATTCCTTTACTGAATCATCACAAATTAACTTAATTGTAGTAAAGATGCTGGCACTTAATGACACATAACATGAAATTTGGTGACGTTTTATTGGGAGACCTTTCTTCTCGGCCATAAATCAGTCGAAAGGGTGCTATTTTTGTTGTCATGTGAGGTTTAGAGTACAAAGAAAAGAAAGTTGCTCCAGGAAATTCATCACAATTCCTCTGGGTTCTGTCCACCACCTTCTGGAATGCTCTGTACAAATAGTGACCGATTGGTCCAATTCCTTGATGTTAGCGATTGAACCTAATTTCTTGAAGAGCTGGCTGAGCAGAGTGTGAGGGGAGGCACATCACATGGCATTGCTAGGACTACTTTTTGTTTTAAACGTGACGCGTTATGAACATTTTCAGTGTCATCATTCAGTTTTGAAGATTTATTCACAATACGCCATCCATGGCAGAGTGCCCGAAACTTACCTTGATTATTTGAAAATAAATACCCTAACGTTATCTTGTGATGGATTCATTTGTGTTTTTATCCAGTCTGCTGCTTTTTAGGTGGCATGGTCTGCTGAAGCTCTGTGTCACATGGCCATGATTGTGCAATTGACCATATAGTGAAAATAACACCAAATGTAAACTGTTACCTCGTTATTCAGTTCAGAACCTAGATCTGCCAGTATCTGCTCTGGACAGCCATGTTAATATATAATTTCACATGTCTTCTTCTCCACATCATTTGCGGTCATAGTTCTATGTGTAAAATTCTTCTGCCTATTTTGAAAAATCATCTGTAGCTGTCAGTACATACTGGTATAGCTTCTGGGACACTGGATAGAGCCTGATTAAATCTGCTCTCAGCAATTCCCAGGTTTTAACAACCTATGTGCAAGAACACAGGCTAGAGTTCTCATTTGGATCTTTCCTATGACATTTTTATTATAATCCCAACTATAGTAAGCAAAGTAAACATTATAATGTGGTTTCTGTAATAGTTGATGTCTCCACACAGTCAGAATCTAACTTTTGGTGTTTTTCAGAAGTAAATAAATACATGACAAATTTCTGCAACTGAGAACTTGCATAAATACACCTTGCAGGGTCGGCGAGTTATATGGGCCCTTGGTGCTCGTGCTCCAGCAATATTCAGGGCCTGGGAGCCTGGGTCCACCAATGTTTGGGGCCAGGTCTCTGCCCCGGCCCCACCTGCTGCCCCCATGGGCCTCCCCTGGAGCGCCCCCGGCCCCGCCAGCTGCTCCGCGCAGTGCTCCCTCACCGGCCGCTGCTGGCTACAACACAGGGACCGGCGCGGGCGGCAGGCTGAGGTGGCCGCTGTGCCTACGGATGGGGGAGAGGAGGAGGTGCACATGTGATGGCAGCACCCCCCCTGGCACCTACTGGGAGACGACTCCAACTCCGAGGAGGCTTCCTGGAGTCTGGACCTGCGCGGCTGGGGCATGGGTCTGTGTTGGACTCGTGCCCCCACCCGCAGTCACCTCTCCTGCCCCATGCTTGGCAAGGAGATGCCCCATCCCCCACCCCCAGTGATGCTATGGTGAGGGGCAGCAGCGGGGAAGAGGTGCACACGTGACCGCAGCCCCCCCCCCCCCACCACCACCTTCTGTCACCCACCAAAAGGGAGGCGAGGGGGCTTCCTGGACCTGAGCACCTGGGGCTTGGGTGAGTGTCGTGACACCCTGCCCTCCCCCCTCGCCTCCGCAGTTACCACTCCTGCCCCAGGCTGGGCAAGAGGCAGCCCCATTCCCCACTGGACAACGACGAAAAGTGTTTGCTGCCTCCTGAAGAACATCGCAAAAGAAGGGGCGACATTTTGTTTTAATTTTAGAAAGTATTTGCTTTTGAGGGCTATTGATCCAAGAGTGCTGGGTTGTTTCTGTATTCAAAAGCGTATTAATAAAGTTGATATTCTTAGTTAAATACATTTTTTTTATGATGGTGATATTGTGGAACAGAGGGAAACTGTTAAACGCTTCCTGTTTCCAGTCCACTTTTACATTATTTTAAAAAACATAAATCGGCTTACAAGGCAGGTGTGAATGTCCCACAAGGCTCCTGTCTGCATCTTTAGGAGCCTAAATAACTTTCCAAATCTGGCACAGAGACTAAGGGGCAGATTTTAGAAGGTCTGTAGTCACCTAAAGATGTAGTTAGGCATCTAGTGGGATTTTCAAAAGCACCTAGGTGCCTAACTCCCATTGGAAGCTAAGTGCCCAGGCATCTTTGAAAATTCCACTAGGCGCCTATCTGCATCTTGAGACACTAAAACACCTTGGAAACTCTGGGCCTAGGTGACTTGCCTAAGGCCACACAGGGAGTCTGTAGCGGAGCAGGGAATTATGCACCTTCCCCTGGAACTCCCTTCAGAGCCACACCTGAAGCGTCTCAGATCCCCTGAGCTCGGTCAGCACAGGCAGCGGGGTGTTTAATGACTTTTCCCTGTCAGTGTGTTTTGGGGCACACAGGCTCCGCGTCGCTGGTGCCCTGACTCAGGGCCCGTCTGTCAGATAATAGTTCAATGATGTGCAATAAAAAAGGAGACTCTCACCTCAGAGGCTCCCCTCTGCAGCTCAATAAACTGTTACCCTTTGTACCCCCTGCTCGCCACCTGCACCCTTCTGCTGCTGTTACCAAAGGTCGTCATCTCAGCAGGATCATGAACGATGAGGGAGGGGAGGTTTCAGAGTGGTAGCCGTGTTAGTCTGTATCAGCAAAAACAATGAGGAGTCCTTGTGGCACCTTAGAGACTAACACATTTATTTGAGCAGAAGCTTTCGTGGGCTAGAACCCACTTCATCAGATGCACAGAGTGGAAAATACAGGAGCAGGTATAAATACATGAAAAGTTGGGACTTGCCTGCCAAGTGTGAGGTCAGTCTAACGAGACAATTCAACTAACAGTAGGATACAAAGGGAGGAAAAATAACTTTTGTAGTGTTAATGAGAGTGGCCTATTTCAAACAGTTAACAAGAAAGTGTGAGTAACAGTAGGGGGAAATTAGGATGGGGGAAATTAGGTTTAGGTTTTTTAATGACTTAACCAGCCCTAATTCAGTCTTTATTCAGGCCTAATGTGATGGTGTCCAGTTTGCAAATTAATTCCAGTTCTGCAGTTTCACGTTGGAGTCTGTTTTGGAAGTTTTTTTGTTGAAGAATTGCCACTTTTAGGTCTGTTATTGAGTGACCAGGGAGATTGAAGTATTCTCCTACTGGTTTTTGAATGTTATAATTCCGGATGTCAGATTTGTGTCCATTTATTCTTTTGCATAGAGACTGTCCAGTTTGGCCAATGTACATGGCCGAGGGGCATTGCTGGCACATGATGGCATAGATCACATTGGTAGATGTGCAGGTGAATGAGCCTGTCAGGGTTCCTTCCCCACTCTGAACTCTAGGGTACAGATGTGGGAACCCGCATGAAAGACCCCCTAAGCTTATTCTTACCAGCTTAGGTTAAAAACTTCCCCAAGGTACAAACTTTGCCTTGTCCTTGAACAGTATACTGCCACCACCGAGCGTTTTAAACAAAGAACAGGGAAAGAGACCACTTGGAGACGTCTTCCCCCAAAATATCCTCCCAAGCCCTACATACCCCTTTCCTGGGGAGGCTTGAGAATAATATCCTAACCAATTGGTTACAAAATCATCAAAGACCCGAACCCCTGGATCTTGGAACAGTGGAAAAAATCAGTCAGGTTCTTAAAAGAAGGATTTTATTAAAAAAAAAGAAAGGTAAAAATCATCTCTATAAAATCAGGATGGAAAATACTTTACAGGGCATTCAAATTCAAAACACAGAGGATCCCCCTCTGGGCAAAACCTTAAAGTTACAGAAAACGAATAAACCTCCCTCTTAACACAGGGAAAATTCACATAAAACAAAAGATAAATGAATCCGCCTCGCCTGGCTTACCTATACTGGTTGCAATATTGGAGACTTGGATTAGGATGGGTTGGAGAAGATGGATTTCTGTCTGGCCTCTCTCAGTCCCAAAAGAGAACAAACACGTAAACAAAGAGCACAAAACAAAAGCCTTCCCCTGCCCCCCCTGCCCCCCAAGATTTGAAAGTATCTTGTCCCCTTATTGGTCCTTTGGGTCAGGTGCCAGCCAGGTAAGCTGAGCTTCTTAACCCTTTACAGGTAACAGGATGTTGCCTCAAGCCAGGAGGGATTTTATAGCACTTTATACAGAAAGGTGGTTACCCTTCCCTTTATATTTATGACAGAGCCCTTGATGGTGTGGCTGCTGTGGTTAGGTCCTATAGTGGTGTCCCTTGAATATGTATGTGGACAGAATTGGCACCGGGGTTTGTTGCAGGGTTTGGTTGCTGGGTTAGTGTTTTTGTTGTGTGGTGTGTAGTTGCTGGTGAGTATTTGCTTTAGGCTGGGGGGGCTGTCTGTAAGTGAGGACTGGCCTGTCTCCCAAAGTCTGTGAGAGTGAGGGATTGTCCTTCAGGATAGGTTGCAGATCATTGATGATGTCCTGGAGAGGTTTTAGTTGGGGGCTGTAGGTGACGGCTAGTGGCATTCTGTTCCTTTCTTTGTTGGGCCTGTCTTGTAGTAGGTGACTTCTGTGTACCCTTCTGGCTCTGTCAATCTGTTTCTTCATTTCAAAAGGTGAGTATTGTAGTTTTAAGAATGCTGGATAGAGATCCTGCAGACGTTTGTCTCTGTCTGAGGGATTGGAGAAAATGCAGTTGTATCTTAGAACTTGGCTGTAGAAAATGGATCGTGTGATTTGGTCTGGATGAAAGCTGGAGGCATGTAGGTAAGTATAGTAGTCTGTAGGGTGGTGTTTATGTGACCATCGCTTATTAGCACTGTAGTGTCCAGGAAGTGGACCTCTTGTGTGGACTGGTCCAGGCTGAGGTTGATGGTGGGGTGGAAATTGTTGAAATCCTGTTCGAATTCCTCAAGGGCCTCCTTCCTATGGGTCCAGATGATGAAGGTGTCATCAATGTAGCACAAGTGGAGTAGGGGCGTTAGGGGACGAAAGCTGAGGATGCGTTGTTCTGAGTCAGCCATAAAAATGTGGGCATATTGTGGGGCCATGCGGGTACCCATAGCAATCCTGCTGACTTGAAGGTATAAATTATCCCCAAATCTGAAATAGTTGTGGGTGAGGACAAAGTCATGAAGTTCAGCCACCAGGTTTGCCGTGATAGTATCAGGGATGCTATTCCTGACGGCTTATAGTCCATCTATGTGTGGAATGTTGGTGTAGAGGGCTTCTACATCCATCGTGGCCAGGATGGTGTTATCAGGAAGATCACCAAAGGATTGTAGTTTCCTCAGGAAGTCAGTGATGTCTCGAAGATAGCTGGGAGTGTTGGTAGCGTAGGGCCTGAGGAGGGAGTCTACATAGCCAGAGAAATCCTGCGGTCAAGGTGCCAGTGCCTGAGATGATGGGGCGTCCAGGATTCCCAGGATTATGGATTTTGGGTAGCAGATAGAATACCCCTGGTCAGGGCTCTAGGGGTGTGTCACATCGGCAGAAGCACTCTATGTAGAAGTCCAGTCTGCTGTTTCGACCTTCAGGAGGAGTCCACGCAGAATCCTTCTTTTTGTAGTGTTGGTAGGAAGCTTTCTGTGGGTTAGTGTGTGGTTAGAATACTCTGGGAATGGTGGGTAGAGCTAGACATTAACTAGGGTGTCTTGATAACTTTTCCCCTTAATTTTGACATGCAATTTTTCTCCCTTGTTCTCACTGGACTGAGCCTATTTTCTTGGAAAAAAAATAATGTGGCCAGATGAAAGAATAGCCGATAAAATCACATTGTTAGTTTCCCTCTGCTCCTTCCTCTTCAGTTACCTGGGGTGTGCCACGTTCACCTGAAAGCTGCAGCCTGAGGCTTATCTGGCACCTGGCTTGGGCTGGGGTTTGCACTTCAGCCTCGGGAGCAGGAGAACTCGCAGGGCCTCTGCAGAGTCACTCAGAGCAGCCCCAGGGCTGTTGTTACTTTCTGACATTTTCATTTTCAGGGGAGGATGGCGGAAGCCCGGAGGAGATTTAACAGCCAAGACAGAACTCTGTGAGCTCAGCTCAGTGTCTCCCTGTAACAATAACCCAGGGGGCCGCTAGGCCCCTAACAACGCACAGTGCACTCAGGGCTGGTGCAACCCTTAGGCGAACTAGGCGATCGCCCAGGGCGCCAAGATTTGGGGGCGCCAAAAAGCGGGGCCCCCAATTTTTTTTTTACATTTTAACTTGTCTTCTCTCCGAGGAGCGGGGGTGCTGCCTGGCCGCTGTGCAGCGCACGGAGCCGGGGGATGGACCGGCGGGGAGGGGCGGGGCGGGTCCAGCTTTCACTGCGGTGGGCGGGGCAGCACCGCAGGCAGTAGCAGATTTACCATGGCGCCAGCTAATGCGCCAGGCCCACACTCTGAAGGAGCCCCGGTGGCCGCTCTTCTCCGTCCCCTGCTCTCCCCTGCTGGGGCAGAAGCTTGGTGCTGCGGCTCCCAGGGCTCTGTCCTGCTTCAACAGGGCAGGCTGTGCCGGCCGCCAAGCTCCCCCGTCCCCCGCCTCTTCCCCAGCATGCTGGGTTCCCGCCTCCCCCGTCACTCCCTCTCCCTCCCTGCCACCCATCAGCTGTTGCCTGCGAGAGGGAGAGGGAGGAAGCGGAGAAGAGGCAGGAGCGGGGCCTTGGGGAAAGGGGTGGAATTGGGACATATCTCCTCCAGGCCCCTGCCATGAGCCTCTCAGGGCAGGGGGCTGGGAGCATCCCCAAGACCCAAGCCCACACCCCCAGCCCTCTGCCCTGACTCCTCTACCCCCGAGTCCTCTGTCCTGACTCCTGCACCCCCCACACCTCCGAGTCCCGACCCCTGCACCCCCCACACACCCCCATGACCCCATCCCTGACTCATGCACCTCCTCACACACACCCAGCCCTCTGCCCTGACTCCTGCACCCCCCACACCCCATGCCCTGACTCCTGAACCCCCCTCACACACACACAGCCCCCAGTCCTGACTCCTGCACCCCCACATATACCCTGCCCCCCCACCTCATGCCCTGACTCCTGCACATCCCCACCACCACCCTGAGCACCAAATGGGAGCTCCTGAACCCGGCCCCCCACATACCCACCTGCACCCCTCGCACCGAACGGGAGCTGCCCCAGGTAAGCACTCCGCACACCAACCTCCAGCCCCAACCCTGAGCCCCCTCCCTCATTCTAGCTGCTGGCCAGACCCTGAACCCCAACCCCCCGCCTGCTCCTGCACCCTAACTCCCTCCCAGACCCTGCACCCCCACCGTCAGCTCGGTGCAGAGAGAGATGAAGAGAATGGGCTAGAACCAGGGAGAAGGTAGGTTCCAGCTCTATGTGGGCAGGGGTGAGGGAGGGATCCTGTTTACCCCCTCCCCAGCCCTGCTGCACTTGCAGTTTACTCCCGGCCCCTCCCTTGCTCCAAGGACCAACCCTAGCTCCCACCCCGCTGTGCTTTTGCCTCCGGCCCATGCCTTGCTCCAGTCAGCAGGGACTAATTCTCCCACCATGACCCACTGTGCTCATCTTGCCCCTGGCCCCTGCCTCGCTCCAGCTGGGGACCAATCCTTCCCCCCCACCATGCCCAGCTGTCAGGGTGGATAAAAATCAATGACTTTAAGAAAAAAATAAAAAAATTAGATTTTAATTTAACTTGGATTTTTGAGGGAAAAAACGATCTAAAGATAGTTTTAATTAAGATACATTATATCATGGAATAGGGATAATAAATTCTAATTCTATAGTATGAGACAATATATAATTGTAATCTTTAAGAAAAGTTTTGTAAATAAGTTCTAATAGTTCTTGGATTAGGGACCCAATCTTATGGGGTTCCAGAGGCTTCTGTATAGATTATTGAAGTTAATTTTTCTATCTACCCAATGGGATTCAGTGCTCAGTCTGGAAGATACCATCAGAGATGCTTAGTTTTGCAGTTCTCAAACTGTGGATTTGTGTCTCCAGAGGTAACATGCTTGTTAAGAGCAAAAATGTTTTAAAATAAATAAATAATGTATAGCGGTGAGAAATAACAGACCTCAACTCTATTGTCCCTCTGCAAATTTGTGTACACAGGGTCAACCCTTTACCTCTCTTTAAAAGTGAAAAGTTTCAAAAAGTTCAATGAACAGAAGATTGTTGAGGGCAGAATAGATCTGGAAAAGGAGAAGAAGTCTGGAGATAAATGTGAGAAGTGATGGACGTATGCTTTTTTATTAAAATATTAGGTTTGCTGTTGAAGAAAAAAATACTTAACGTTGTTGTTTTAGTTAAATAAAACAATTTAAATGTCTGTCTGGTAGTGTTCTCCTCTTAATACAGCCTGGCAAGAAAATCCTCCAAATATTCAAGATTAACCTCTTGAATTGGAGATAGTTCACCTTCCAATGACTTCATAAATATCTGCTTCAATTATCTTTGACAAATGAAATAACCAAACAATCATTCATTTTCTGATATAGCTGTAAAACACATCTGAAAAGTTTTCAAAATAAATCACGGTTTACAAATGTATAGTGAGTGCCTTCTAGAAATGAAACCTACATCTGTCTCTGAGTTGTGAAGAATATGTATTAAGGTTATAACAACCAACAAGAATGCACTTTTATGTAGAAACCCATGATTAAATCAAGTCTTCCTAACTAGTGATTTAAGTCTTGATTTAAATCAAATCTACCCTGCCCGCTGTGCTCTTGCCCCGGCCTCTTCATTCCCCAGGGGGGCCCACAAATATGTTTGGCGCCGGGCCCACAAAAAGTTAATTTGGCCCTGGGAGGAGCCAGGCCATCCCACTCCAGGGCAGAGAGCACGGGGCCCAGTCTGCTCTGGGGCAGAGCACAGCCCCCATGGGCCCATGAGGTGGGACAGGCTCATCCCCCTGTGGTGGGACTGTTCATGGAGCAGGGCTGTGGTGAGACCAGATGGGAGCTGAAGGCAGGCGCTAGGGGGATGGAGCAGGACTCCTGGCCCAAAGCCTGAGGGTACCTGGGTACCTGCCACTGCCTCCCCGTTTGCCCCCCACAGCCTTCCCGCTGGTGCCCCAGCTCCCCATAGCGAGCAGCCTCGGAGACCCCTACCTGCCCCCCTCATTCTACATTTGGCCCAGGACATTTTTAAATTTCTTGGGACAGTTTACCCGTCTCAGGATTTCTATGGGAAGTGCTCACCTGGAGTCACAGCTGGTCAATGCAGAGACAAGCGGGCACCATGAAGCATTATAGTTACCAAACATGGAAACCTCCCGCTTTGTGTGTGTGTGTTCATGTGTGTGCGTGTGTGTGTGTGACGTCGTTTTCCTCATTCCGCACGGCCGTCACCCGTTCTGACTGGCTGGTTATCGTGCTACGTTGACTCATTTTCGGAGGTTGTCCACTGAGGCTCACGATGTCTGTGGAGTTGTTTCAGATCTCAGACTCTGGCAAGTACTGCTGCATCATTTCACAAATACGTTGTGTCCATTGTGTGGGTATGCTCAGTATTTGAGTGTGTCTGTTTACGTGCCGATATGCGTGTGTTGTTGAAATTTGTCATATTGATATTGTCCTTGCCACTTCGTACCGCAGTGAAGCAGTACGCGGGGAGGGGAAAGGAGGGGGAGGGTGGGCACAAGGTGGAAGTTTCCTAGGGCGCAAAATATCCTTGCGCCGGCCCTGAGTGCAATACACAGGTGATGGGATGTGCGCGAGGGCCAGATCCAACGGCCAATGGGAATCTGACCATTGACTGCAAGGGGCGCCAGGTCAGGCTCCAAGGCCCGGAGAGTCTCAGACAGGCCTGAGCTCACGGATAGAAATGTGGGGCTGGAAGGACTCCGGAGAAATCACCACATCCAGCTGAGGCAGGGCCCAGTAAACCGGACTGCTAGGGCTTCTCGGGGAGGGCGGGGGGAGGGAAGCATCCTCAGACCATGCTTCATGCAGACCTTATTTTGTGGGTTTTTACAGCTCTGAACTTCACAGACTGACTCTTTAGCTCCAGCTATAGAGACTTGTGCTAAGCGCTGTAGGTCCCCACTTCAATCCCCAGTGAGTGTTGGGGTGGGTTAGACAGTTCCTGCCTGTGGGGCAGGGGATATGCTCTCCCTTCTACCCTTACAGCAATACACATCAGATTGGTTCATATTCTTCTCCCTCTCTCCATTGCCCCTGTTCTCCCATCCCTTCTCCTCACCTCCATCCATTCCTTCTCTCCTGCCCTCTCCCTCTTTTACTCTCCTTCAGTTTCACTTTCCTGTTTTCTCCCCCTCCTGGCTCCTCCTTTTTCTTCTTCTCCTTCTGTGGCTGGGACTAGCAGATACTTGCAGGCGGCCCCTCCCAGTGTCAGCACAAGCCCACACTGCACAGCCAAGGGCAGAGAGAACAGATGCTCACCCAGCTGCCATGGCCGCTGCAGCTACAGCAGGGGAAATACAAGATGAAGCTATTTGCTCCATCTGCCTGGAATATCTGACGGAGCCGGTGACTATCGCCTGTGGGCATAACTTCTGCCGAGCCCACCTCACCCAGTACAGTGAGGAGAAGGGAACGGGGACACCCCTGACCTGTCCCCAGTGCAGAGCCCGGTTCTAGAAAAGGGAGTTCCAAATCAACACACAGTTGAACAACATCATACAAAAGATCAAACAACTGGGGTTAAAACCAGGAAAAGGGCAAAAGGAGGATCTGTGTGAGAGACTCAAGGAACATCTCAAACGCTTCTGTGAGGATGATGGAGAAACTATTTGCTGGGTGCGTGAGAAATCCCGGGACCACAAGTCTCACACTGTGGTTCCCATTGAGGAGGCTGCCCAGGGATGCAAGGTAAGAAATGCTGTTGACTTTGCTTAATTAAACCCTTTAAGGACACCAGGTTTATCCCCCATCAATACAAGGACAAACATTCACACCTGGCTGCCTAAAGTTAGGCACCTAAACGAAAAGGGCCTGGTTTTCAGAGGGGATGAGCACTGGGGGTTGTGGATAATGGGAAAAGATCTGAACATTTTTTGCTCCAAAACTGCAAGTTCCAACATGTAATAGAGAGAACAGAGCTGACGGCTGTTTGTGCACCTACAACCCGTCTGCCAGGTGGAGTGGGCAGCAAGAACATAAGACCGTAAGAACAGCCATCCCCTGTGGGAGCAAAGGTCCGTCTAGCCCAGTATCCTGTCTTCCGACAGTGGCCAATGCCAGGTGCCCCAGAGGGAATGAACAGAAGAGGTAAACATCAAGTGATCCATCCCCTGTCACCCATTCCCAGCTTCTGGGAACAGCTTCTGAACAGCTGATCTGTGGCAGGTGGGAGGCACTGGGAGGATGGGGGAGGAGCTGGTCTCTGGGCCACCAGTGGGCAGGAGACATTGGGGGGCAGGGGAAGAGCTGATCGGTGGGGCTGCCAGTAGGTGCTGAGCACCCACTATTTTTATTCCATGGTTGCTCCAGCCCTGGAGCACCCACAGAGTTGGTGCCGACGGTAGAAAAGAAACTTTAAATGAGAGGAGGGAAGTCACCGGCATTGACTAAGGAAAATGCCACATGCAGAATTCATAAACATAAAACCGTGAGCAAAACACCCTCTCCAGTGTACGTTGGTCAGTGTCTTCTGCCTCATGTTCTGGAGTTCCATAACCAAAAGTTCCTTTGCTGTGCCCCTCTCTGCTCCCTCACCCCACCCCACTCACAGTGGCTGTCCTTGGTCAGTGAAGACTCAGGGTTCAGAGGTGCATCTGTGTGAGCTCAGCTCCCACCCTGGGGGGGTGCAGGGGGAAGAATAAGGCACCTTGGTTGCTCCACTGTCCAAGTACTTGCTCTGGTGTCACCACCCTGCCGCACACCCCACTGGCCCACTCCACCGGCCGCCCTGCCAGCCATCACCTGCTTCTCTGCTATAACCTGTGCAGATCAGTCTCCTGAGGTTCTACGCTGCTCTTAGTGATTTTCAACTCCTAGGGCTTGGCTACACTTGCAAGTTAGAGAGCATTAAAGCAGCCCCGGGCGACCTAACTCCTGAGGTGTCCACACTGGCAAGGCACGTCGAGCGCCTGGACTCTGCAGCTGGAGCGCCCCTGGTAATCCACCTCCACGAGAAGCATAACGCTCGCTGCGCCCCGGCTGAAACGCCCGGGTGTCAGTGTGAACTAGGTGCTGCATTACTGCGCTGTGATTGGCCTCCGGAAATATCCCATAATCCCCTGAAATCAAATGGCCACTCTTGTCACTGTTTTGAAATCGGCTGCAGGCATGTGGATATCTCCTTTCAAAGCTCCGTTTCTGACAGCCGGCTGCCTCTCTGCTCTGGGGCAAAGCAAACCATGAGTGTGGAATGTTACTGCTGTGAGGGTGTGAGAGAGAGAGGCAGGGGGCAGGGGTCTGCTGCTGTCTGAACTGAGAAGACAGCCTGCTGACAAGCTCTCAGCCCCCCCAAAACACACTGTCTCTCCCCCCACATACACACAACACACTCCCTGTCACACTCCACCCCTCCCCATTTGAAAAGCAGGCTGCAGCCACTTGCACACTGCGATAGCTCCCACAATGCACTGCTCTCTGTGGTGTTGCACGAGCTGCTAATGTGGCCAGGCCAGTGCGCTTGCAGCCGACAGTGTGAACACTCGGCAGCGTTTCCCTGCTGCGCTCTCCGAAGGCTGGTTTCACTCCCAGCGCTCTACATCTGCCAGTGTAGCCAAGCCCGTAGTGGGGGAACTTCCTTGCTGAAGCAGGCTGGGCCGAAACACTGACCCACAACAAGTGATTTCAGCTCTACTGATCACTTAACAAAACAAAAGACTCCAGTTGGAGCCTTAGTTAGTTCTGTCTTTGAACAGTGGAGAGGAGCAAGTTAAACCGTGCCTAGGAGCTTGGCTACACTTGCAGCTGTAGAGCGCTTTGGGTTAAACCAGCCTTCGGAGAGTGCACGAGGGAACGCGCCACAGTCTGTCCACACTGACAGCTGACAGCGCACTGGCGTGGCCGCATTTGCGGCACTCGCAGCTGCATTGGGAGCGGTGCATTATGGGCAGCTTTCCCAGCATTCAAGTGGCTGCAACGTGCTTTTCAAATGCGGGGGTGGGGTGGCGTGTGACAGGGAGTGTGTTGTGTGTACGTTGGGGAGAGAGAATGGGTTTTGGGGTGCTGAGAGTGCGTCAACATGCTGTCTGGTCAGTTCAGACCCCCCCTCCCCTCTCTGCCTCTCTCTCACAGCAAATAGTAAATGTTCGCTTTGTCTCGGGGCAGAGAAGCAGCTGGTTGTCAGAAACGGAGCTTTGAAAGGGCACATCCGCATTCCTACAGCTGATTGCACAACAATGACAAGATTGGCCACTTGACTTAAGGGGATTATGGGACGTTTCCAGAGGTCAATCAGAGCGCAGTAACGCAACTCCTCATTCACACTGACACTGGGGCTTCTCACCCAAGGCGCATCAGACGTTATCCCTCTTGCCAAGGTGGAGTACCAGGAGCGCTCTAGCCAGGGCTCAGAGCACTCGACGTGCCTTGTCAGTGTGGATGGGGAGTGAGGTAGAGCGCACTGGGCAGCTTTATTGCGGTATAACGTACAAGTGTAGCCAAGCCCTAAGACTCTTGGGTAAAGTCCACACTGCCCAGCAAGCACACCTGTGCCCACCCCCTCTTCACCTTCACTGGGGTCTGGCATTGAAGCCCCCTGCTTAGCAAGTTCAGTTCAGGGGAGGGTGACCCCCTCAATCAGGACAGGCTAAGTGCTACTCTGCTGCCCTTTACTCATACAAGAAAGATAACACAATTTCATTACCCCCACATTCAATACTGAAGTGATTTGTAATCCAGCACCAACCACAGTTGATCACTTTGGCAACACGGCCCTGTCTGCTGGCTACCTAGGCAGAGTCGGTGTGTTCATGTAAATACAGTCTGCACCTGAAGGCTTTTCCTCCCCAGCCAGCTGCCGGGGGGAGAGCTCATTCAGACCCTGCTTGCACCCAAAACAATCTGGACCCTGACGCATCCCAGTACATCACTGGCACCGAAAGCCACTGCTCATACCTGTGTCCTGCTTTTCTTTCTCTCCCCATAATCTGTTCTTCTCTCCTCCTTCAGCTCTTCCCCGTCCAGCAGCCCTGCTCCACCCACATTAACTCCCGCGGCCATTAGCCCAGATAACATTAGGAGGATGTGGGGTGGCCTTATAGCTGACATACGCCTGGTATTGTGCACCAGGATGTACACGCCAGGGTATTATAATTGTCGGAAATGCTCAGAGCTGGGTGCCCCTGGTTCTGCATCTGATGCTGTATTTAGAGCCCGGAGGAAGTGGGCTGGTTTCCAGAGGACAGAACCGCAGCAGCTCCCATGGCCCGCACCGAAAGCAGTTGGTGCTCAGTTCCTCAGACCTTAGGGACTTAGGTTCATAACAATTAACAGCCAGGTTTGAATATGTTGGAGAAAGTGCCCAGCCAGCGCTATGGAGACAGCTGCACCTTGGGACAGTCACTGGGTGGTTCTGAAACCCTTGATTATCGCCCAGTGAGAGCGAGTTACACCCTAGAGCACCAGAGGTCACGGCCCAATGATCAGTGTCATTTGGTGCAGAGTAACTGCAGCCCCAGCAACTGAGAGACAAGCCCCAGCAGGGGCGGCCAGTCACCCACTGAGAGGGGCTGTCATGGGCCTGAGCCAGGTGGGGAGTATCCCCACGGGTGGGAGCAGGGCCAGGGAGGAGACAGGCCCCCATGAAGGATGCGCTGTCCATGTCTGGTGAGGGGAGATGTTAGGAGATACAATAACACTGCACCACTCGAATTAGCTGTAACTCAACACCTCCCAGCAGGAGGTGGGGAAGGAGGCTGCAGGCCCACGGCCCTTTGCAGGGTGCGGGGCATTCCGAGTCCTGTCCCAATGCCCTGTGATGCATCACTTTGCATCCCAGCAATCCCTGTGCTTCCATCCACATTTGGTGCCATCTTTCAATGTTTTTTGTATTGTGCGCTCTGTCTTCCCTTTCCGTCTGCGGGAATGGATCCCGAAGTGCTGAGGAACATGCTGACAAGTCTCACCAGCACTTTACATTTGGCATTCGAGTTACTCCTTAAGCTATAAACTGACAGTGAGGATTCCGACGATGATGTTGACTCGCAGAACGCATACGACATGAGATGGCTTGTGGCATTCACGGACATGCTCACCGCAGTGGTAAACAGCTTTTGGGTTTGGGAAACAAGCACTGAGTGGCGGGATCACATTGTCATGCAAGTCTGGGATGACGAGCAGTGACTACAGAACTTTCAGATGAGAAAAGCCACTTTCATGGGACTGTGTGATGAGCTTGTCCCCACTCTGTGGCGCAAGGACATGAGATTGAGAGCTGCCCTGACAGTGGAGAAGTGAGTGGCTATTGCAATCTGGAAGCTGGCAACTCCAGACAGCTACCGATCGGTCGCTAACCAGTTTGGAGTGGGAAAGTCGACCGTTGAAATCGTGTTGATGCAAGTTTGCGGGGCCATTAATTGCATCCTGCTCAGAAGAACCATGACTCTGGGTAACGTGCATGACATTGTGGCTGGCTTTGAAGAAATGGATTTCCCTAACTGCAGAGGGGCGATCGATGGGATGCATCTACCAATTCTGGCACCAGACCACCAAGCCACCGAGTACGTTAATCGGAAGGGTTATTTCTCTGTGGTTCTCCAGGCGCTTTTGAATTACCGTGGGGCTTTCATTGACATTAACACAGGCTGGCCCGGAAGGGTGCATGACACACACATCTTTTGGAACAGTGGCCTGTTCAGGAAACTGCAAGCCGGGACTTCCTTCCCAGACCAGAAGATCACCGTAGGGGAAGTCAAAATGCCCACTGTGACCCTTGGAGACCCCGCTTACCCTTTAATGCTGTGTCTCATGAAACCCTACACAGGGAGCCTTGACAGAAGCAGGGAGCGGTTCAACAACAGGCTGAGTCGGTGCAGAATGACTGTGGAGTGTTCTTTTGGCCGTTTAAAGGGCCGCTGGTGCTCTCTGTATGGGAAACTGGACCTGGCTGATGACAACATCCCTGCGGTTATATCAGCATGCTGTACCCTCCAGAACATTTGTGAAGGGAAGGCTAAAAGATTTATTCAGGCATGGACCTCGGAGGTACAACACCTGGAGGCTGAATCTGAACAGCCAAAGAGCAGGGCTATTAGAGGGGCCCAGTGTGGGGCTGCAAGGATTAGGGATGCCTTGAGGGAGCAATTTGAGGCTGAAAGCCACCAGTAATGTCTGGTGCCCTGCATGGGAGTGAAGTGCAGTGTTTCCAATGTTAGTAGGAATCTGTGTTTGCTACACTGACTTGCAGTGCCTGTTGCTTTTCCGGGCTAAGGTATCTTTTCCTTAATACAATAATAAAGAATGGTTTCAAAGGCAAAAAAGCCATTTATTGAAAAGAAACACAACTGCTTGGGAAACAGAAAGGGCAAGGGCTGGGGTGGGGAATGGTACAATCACAGATTTGGGCATGTCTTATTCTCATACTCGGCCTTCATGTCTGGAGTGCTGTGCAATGAGTGCTGCCCTTCAGGCTGGCTAAAATGCATGGTGATGGGGGTTGAGTGCAGTGGATAAGGGTCACAGGGCTGGGTGGTGAAGCTACAGGTGTTGGAGGCAGCTGGTGGCGAAAAGAACCCAGATGTTGGCATGATACAAAAATGATCCTGAGCAAAACCCATCCCTGCTCTGACTCCAGAAAACTGGACCTAACCCAGTCGATAAACACAGACTCTGATGGGTTGGGTCCGGAGAAGGGAGAACCCTTTAGCTAAATTCCTGTCTCGCCTCCACAAATGAAACAAGTGTTAATGCAACATAGAGTGTGAGATTTTACCACAAAACAGTGAAGCCTGAGAGGGTTGATCTCTTTTCTGGATGAAACTTTGATGCCCAGAGTGAGACTCACTCAGTTTTATGCACATTGTGTTAATACAGAACATTGATTCTCTTTTTCCTTTCAGGATGTGAAAAGCACATTGAGCAGGTGTGTTTCCTATGTTCATTGGTCTGATATTCTTGGTGGTGGTTCTGGGATGAGTACACAGCAGCTGAGTGATGATGGGATGTTTTCTTTGTAGGACTGAGAATGTGAAACTCCAGGAACCAGAAGCCATTTCTACTGACCTGAAGAATGTGTATAAAATTTCCCCTGATATGAGGGAAGCGCCGAAAAAATTCGGAGGTGAGTGGCATCTACTGGGACATTCAACTGTACTGTGCTGGGGATCTGGACAGAGCCTGGGACCCCAGGACACTCTTGCACCCAGTTGACAGGCTTGGAGCTGTGTGATAGCTGGAGGCTGATGCGCTGAGTGCTGGGCAGTTTCCCTGCTACTTAGAGCCACCTGCTGGTACTTGCCCAGGTGTCTGACCAGGCCCCATCACTGTGACATCCTGACCCCTCCATGGCTGCGTTTATGGGTGTCCCTGAGCCAGGTGCTGTGGGCCTGGACTGGTCTGTTCGTGCTGGGAGCTGCACAGACTGGTAACTGATGATGTGTCTGTGCCTCTGTCCTGGGACATGTGAGGGCTGCGTTATGTGGCCACCACTCAGCACTGCCCCATCCTCCATTAGCCAAGGCTTGGCTGAGCTTTCTGAGCTGGAGGAGAGGCCGGTCTGGCTGCTGCGGTCTGACCTGGGCTGCATGTTACTGGGTAACAAGCTGAATCCTACGGGCCCCTCGACTGCTCTGAGCACAGCCCAGTGTGAGGTTGGGTCAGTGGTTTGCTGCTCAGTGAGTAAGACTCACACGCAAGAGTGTGATCCTGTCACAGTGTCTGAGCGTGGGCTGCCCCCATCCAAACCCCTCCATCATAAATATAAAGGGAAGGGTAAACCCCTTTAAAATCCCTCCTGGCCAGAAGAAAAATCCTCTTACCTGTAAAGGGTTAAGAAGCTAAAGGTAACCTCGCTGGCACCTGACCAAAATGAGCAATGAGGAGACAAGATACTTTCTAAAGCTGGGAGGAGGGAGAAAAAACAAAGGGTCTGTGTCTGTCTGGGTGATGCTTTTGCTGGGGATAGAACAGGAATGGAGTCTTAGAACTTAGTAAGTAATCTACCTAGAGATGCGTTAGATTATGATTTCTTTAAATGGCTGAGAAAATAGCTGTGCTGAATAGAATGAATATTCCTGTCTGTGTGTCTTTTTTGTAACTTAAGGTTTTGCCTAGAGAGATTCTCTATGTTTTGAATCTAATTACCCTATAAGGTATTTACCATCCTGATTTTACAGAGATGATTCTTTTTTTAACTTCTATTAAAAGTCTTCTTGGAAGGAAACTGAATGCTTTTTCACCGTTCTAAGATCCAAAGTTTGGGTCTGTGGTCACCTATGCAAATTGGTGAGGATTTTTACCAAACCTTCCCCAGGAAGTGGGGTGCAAGGGTTGGGGGGATTTTGGGGGGAAAGACATGTCCAAACTACGTTTTTCTCAGGAACCCAGATAAAGTTTGGTGGTGGCAGTGGAAATCCAAAGGTAAAATAATTTGTACCTTGGGGAAGTTTTAACCTAAGCTGGTAAAAGTAAGCTTAGGAGGTTTTCATGCAGGTCCCCACATCTGTACCCTAGAGTTCAGAGTGGGGAAGGAACCTTGACACCCTCCCCACAATCCCAGCACAGAGACTGGGGCAAAGGCAGAAACCTGACAGCGAGGAGGGACAGAGAAGAAACTAAGGCCGAGGAGAGGGGGAGTGGGAAGGTTCACTGAGCTCGGTCTGTGATTGCTGAACTGGCCCTTTCATCCTACCCCCGCCCTCCTCTCTTCCCACCCCCCACCCCCAGCAGGGGGCAGTCGAAGGGGCCAAGCTGGGTGTGTCTGTCCCGGCCGATGGAGGCTGCGCAGTGGGTGCCGGCTGCAGGGCCAGGATCTCAGGGCTCCGGGGAGCAGGAACCCCAGGCTGTGGGGGAAGCAGCTTCCTCTCTGTGGCTGGCTGGAGCCAGCACATCCCTGCTCCCCTCCCCCCTCGCTGCCCCCAGCCCAGCACAGTCTGTGCCCACCGGACCCTGAACACGGCTGGGCTCTGGGCCATTCCACAGCCCTGGCCCCTGAGCCTGTCGGGATCCTGAGCCAGTCACCACCGTGCCTCCTTCTAGGGGATCCTCCCTAGGGGATCCTGAGCCAGTCACCTCCGTGCCTCCTTCTAGGGGATCCTCCCTAGGGGATCCTGAGCCAGTCACCTCCATGCCTCCTGTCACCCCCCGGAAACCCCGTCCTGGGCAGGGCCCCAGGCCCTGAGTCACTCGCTGGCTGCTCCCGGCTGGCCAGGCCCAGGGTCTCCAGCAGGGCCCTTGGTGCCGGCCCCGCGCTGGCTGCCAGAGCTCCCAGCCCCTGGCCCAGCCCGGCCTGTTGTCCCAGCACCGACCCCTCCCCTGCGGGTGGGGGGGGACCCTGCTGCTCTCAATGGCTGAGCCCCCCCCCCCCCCCCCCCGCGGCCTCTGGTGCTGCGCTCGCAGGCTCAGCCCGTGCCAGGGCCAATGCGGCGCTGCTGGGGCTGCTCCTCCCCCGGCCCCTGGGTTCTCTGGGTCTGGGGCAACTCTTTCCTGCCACCCCCCCCAGCAGCCCCGGCCGGACAGTGCCACTCGACTGCCCGCGCTCTGACCCCAGGGACCCGGGTCCGGCAGCTCGGGGGAGTCGCTGGGTGAATGTGTGGGGCAGAGTAACCAGGCCTCTCTGCGCCCCAGGGTCCCCGTGTGCAATGGGGAAGGCCCCGCGCTGTCATGTAGCCCTTCGGGGCTGGGTAGTGAGTGTTTTCATTCGTATAGTGCTCCCGAGTGAGCCAGGCACTGCAGAGACAGAACACGGGGCTGCCAGCCCCACAGGGCTCCTGGTCTGAGCGCAGACAAGGCCCAGCAAGGGCAGCAGCAAACATTGGGGGTGGGGACACGGGGGTCCCATTATGGGGCCAGCCACTCCCTGAGCCCACCCTGTGCCTCTCTTCTGGGTGTGGTAGACAGTATTGTAGTGACCCTGATGGCTCCATGCTGGGCTCTGGGTCACCCCCCTAGGGAACAGGACAGGGCAGAGGCAGCCTGAGGACGGGGGGAGCTGGAAGTTGTGGGGAAGCGGGAGCAGCCTGGGAGCTGGGACAGGTGTGGAAGTTCAGTGTGGAAGCCAGGGGGGTGGCCCAAAACCCTTTGCTGTCTTCTCTCCAGGTTCCCACTCTGTGATGCAGGATCTGTTGGGGTCAGACCCTGGGGTGAGGGGCCCACCCAGACAGACTGAAGATAGCGAGGCTCTGTCTGCATGGGGAAGGGGCAGCAGTTCTGTTAAATGGCTTCCAGTTTTGTAGACTCATCATGGGGACGCCCCCTCAGGTATCACCCTCAGCTGTTTCAGGGTGTCTTGGCAAGCATCTTGCCTCAGTTTACCATCTTCAGCACTCCTTAAATTAAGTCTTACAGTCAAAAAGATCTGAGAGAAATATCCCCTCCTGGGGCCTGCTCTGAGTCCAAGTAAACCCCAAAATAAAATCTTTTCCTTCACTCTGCTCCAGCCTTCAGCTCTCACTCAAGCTCCTCACTGTCCTCAAGACAGGAGTCCTCAGCCCTCCTTCCCGGAGCTGGGGTGATTTCAGACTGTGCCTTTATTCTCTGCGTCCACTTTCTCCAGCCGGGAGCAGCTCTCCAGGGCTCTGTCCTGCTACAGCTGCTGCTGTCATTGTCATCTCTGGCAGCTCCTCCCCCGTAAGGGAGCTCCTCTGTCTAGGACAGTGGTCCCCAGACTTTTTTGCTCATGCCCTCCCTTACCTGGTTTGTGCTCCCACCCCAGGAGCTGCGGTCGGGAGCTGCAGTCAGGAGTTGGGCCAGGAACGGGGCTGCAACTGGGGCCAGGAGCCGCGGGCCATGGCTGGGAGTGGAACGGCATTTGGGTCCAGGAGCCGTGGGCTTCAGCTGGGAGTGGAAGCACGGTTGGGGCTGGAGCTGCAGCTGGGGTTTAGGATGGGGCCAGAGTAGAGCTGGGGGAAGAGCAGGGCTGGGTGGCGTTCCCTTCCCACCACCCATGGGGGCTGGTCCAGGCCCTGCCATGCCCCCCAAATGTTCCTCCACACCCTCTGGGGGGCACAACCCACAGTTTGGGGACCACTGCTCTAGGAGCACCCCTTCCAGGCTCCTTGCTCTGGTGAACTCTCCTGGGAGCTCCTCTCCTCGGCAGCTTCCTATCCCTCGGATCCCTTCAGCTGAGCCCTGGTAACCCTTTATCAGGCTTATTAGCTATTTAGCTGCCAACTAGCCACCTAGGGATTTAATTACTTCCAGGTTGGTCTGGGTTGGCTGGTTCTCCCTTACAGGAGCCTGTCACAGGTAGCCTCTCTCTAACTCCTGTAAAAGGGCCAGCCCTCTTGACACATTCCCACTCTTCCCCCCGAGAGCCAACCTGTATTCAAAGGTCGGCTTGACCATGGCTGACACTTGGTTATGTTCTGCAGCTGGGGTGAGGTGGGGGGTACTTCCTGCCCTGCTGCCACAAGGAAATCTGCAAGGCCCTTGGCAATAATTTTATTCTCGTCACTGAAGTATGAAGAAACCAGGAGTTTGATTCCCCAAGTCTCTATGTAACACATGTCATGGGTAAAATCCCCCATAGTCTTCAGCATGTCATAGTTCAGAAGAACTCGTTGGCCATAGCAGAGGTAGTCGATAGCACTGGACTTTCATCATTGGTGTGGTGGTCCTGTAGCAGATATGGGCTGGCTACAGAGCTTCCCTCTCAGCCAGATACACACCAGAAGTGTTCGTCACAAAATCCTTTAATTTTCTACCAACTATGGCTAAGGTCAGCTTAAATATCATATTTTTACCCAGCGCTACCTAGTGGTTGAACAGCAGAATACAGTTTAGCGTTCCATTACATCTCCCCCTTTAAGTTCTACATTTCTACCATTTATAATGTTTACATTATCGCACTGTCTTTGAAGTTCAGTGTGGATCAGTCTGTTAGGTGTCTCTGAATGGTACTGGTCTTCTAATTACATGACCCGAACAGGTAACAGCTTGGTCATCTGGCTGTCCATTAGTTCCACTGACTGACTGTGGTCAGTCTGGAATCCTTGAGTCATCTTCTTGTTCTGCATCCACCATCTGCAGAGTTTGCTCAGTTGATTGTTCTTTCTGAGGAACAAACTGTAGATGTTGACAGTTTCTGTTGAACTCTCCTCTCTCGGTCTTGATCACATACAACCAGTGTGTTGAATTCTTTTTCTTTACAACAGCTGGAGTATTCCATTCTTTTTCTCCATCCAGTTTGACACAAACATGGTCACCAGGTTCTAGGCCTGGTAGTTTTCTAAGTGATGTCTGTTGTAAAAGTGTTCGTAAACTTTTTTTACCCTTTTTATTCGATTTGGCTATTCTCTATGTGTCTGACAATTTTGGAGATAGATTCTTTTCCAAAGTTGGGAGGGTAGTTCTGAGTTGTCTTCCCATCAAGAGTTGTGCTGCACTATATCCAGTAGCTGCTGTTGGGGTTGATCTATAACTCAGCAGAGCAAAGAATGGATCTTCCTGTTGAAGGATATTCTTGGCTGTCTGTACAGCTCTCAGCATCTCCATTTGCTTGTGAGTAATATGGGCTTCTAGTAATATGAGGAAAATCATATTTTGTTGAGATAAATAAAATTCTACTTCTATGAATTGTGGTCCATGCTCTGTCACAAGGTCTTCTGGAACCCCGAAATGCCCAAAAGTGCACTTCACTTGCTCTGTAACACTTTGGTCTGTTATGTCTTTCAAGTACACTCTTTCTACCTACCTGGAAAAATACTCCACGACTACCAGGTAAAGATGTCCCCTGAATTCACATAACTCTGCAGCTAGTCTCTTCCAAGGTCTCTTTCATTCAGACTAGTTCCTTGTTAGTGTCACTAATTACAACTGGCCGTATCTTTTTCCTCGCAGCCTTCAGTAAAAGAGCTATGGGAGCCTGTGGGGAAATGTTTCTACCCAAGGCAAATTTAACAGCAGCTCTGGAGTGTTTCATAGCTGATGTCCTGAGCCTGCCCTGCCCGTAACTGTGCATTTCTGGAGGTGTTGACAGTAACTCACGGCAAGTCACTGGGATTTCGGCTCTTAAGTTGAAGTCAAGCTGCATGTAATTTGGGGGGTAAATAATTTATTTGCTGCAAAATTATATTTCGGGTTGACAGAAACGATTTGCGAATCCATGTTGAGTTTGCTGACAAGTTTCAATGAACAGAAAGGTGCCGCCGCTTCCCTTCCAGCCTTTAGCCCTGTGGCTGGGCCCTCAGTGGGGAGCCCCTGGTTCCATCCCCCTGTGGGATGTGGGGCAGGAACTGGAATATGGGTGCCCCCCGAGGTTAGGGCTGGCACCACTGGGCTCCAGGTGTCTGGTGTGGGGATCCCTCAATCTCTCTTGCTGAAGACACCCTGTATGTCTAAACACTGCCATGGGCATGGGCCAGAGCGTGGGAGTGAGACTGACTCTGCAGACCAGTGGCTTGGGCCCCTGCTGGGAGCCCAAGAGTCCAGCTCCCCTGCTCCAGTGACCCTGTAATTATTGATCCATAACCCCAGTGAGGGGAGGGGCTCTGGCCCCTGGCACAGCAGTGTCTCAGCCATGTTGGTGCCCCACTGCAAACCCCGAGTGCAGACGCAGTGCACGGGTGTGAACTGGGACTGGCCCCTGGCGCAGCTTCTCCCAGATGGAGTGGGCAGCAAGTGGAGAAATGTCCCCTCCCCTCCTCACTGCCCCAGCCTCATTAGCAATGGCCCCTAATCCCTCCAGCACCCCTCAACTGCCATCCCCCCACTACCCTGCCCATGCCCTAACATGGTGAGTCCCAGCTGCGCCCTGTGGGTCAGGGCTGCTGGGACTCTCCACTGTGGACTGTTGATCTCAATGTATTGCCAGGCTCTTCATGGTTTTGGTTATAAGGATCTCATTATCTCATTCCCGCTGCTCTGAGTGGTGCCCATGTGCGCACAACCCAGCTCAGCTCTTCCTGTATCCCAGGAACGTCTTCATCTTCTGGGATCCTCATGGCAGCAGTGGGATGATTTAACGGAGCCCCTTAGTCATGGGGCCTTTCTCTCGCTTTTGTTTCAGAGCCAGCGTCCTGGAATCGTCTCCTGGTGCGTGGAGTGGTGGCAGTGGTGGGGGTGCTAGTCTTACTGTACCGATGTGGGTTTTGGAAAGGTAGAGGGAAAGTGTTTGCCTACTCGCAACTCGTCTTCAGGAAGCTGCTGACTCATCCCTCCCCGCAGCCTGGAAGTCGGCAGGATTCCCAGGAATCTGAGCTCCCCGCAGTGTGTGACAGGGACGGGGACCAGGCCCAGGGAACCAGAAACAGGAATCAAAACCCAGCCCTGGAGAATGGGGAAGGAGACCTGTTTGCGAATTCGTATCCGGTCTGCTGAATTCTTCATGTCCAGACCCTCCCCACAGTTCTTAAAAAGTCAAAGCATTTCGTTTAGACGCTTTCCAAACAAACCATTTTGATTTTTCAGTTTGAAATAATTTTTTGTTTAAAAATGTCCTTCAATTTTATTTTAAAAATTCAAAAAGTTACAACCCTTGAAATGTTCCTGGGTCTTTTTTTTTTTTTTTTTTTTAAAGCTTTTTGGTTCATCAAAAATTTGGAAAAATGTTAGTTTTATTTAACCTGAAACCGTTCTTTTCCATCTCTTTTTTGGAATTGCCAGGAACCAAAAAATTCTGTTTGCCCAGCTCGAGGGGCAGGTGAGGATTTTGGCGGTTATATTGTGGGTCTCTAAGTCTCCTTGTTGCTCAAAGTTTTCTTACTGCAACAAATTAATTTGGGATGAGGGCAGGATGGGCAAAAGCTTCCTAAAAGGGTGGGGGGGCTGCTGGCACCCAAACTGTGGCCCAGCCCCTGTGCCACCCCTTCTCCTCGAGGACTTGCCCCCTCAAACCGCCCCTTTCCCTGAGGCCCCCCCTCACACCGCCTTTCTCCCTGAGCTCCCACTTCACGCCACCCCTTGCCCCCAAAACAGTGCCCCCCCACTCCCTTCTCTCCCCCATCATCCAGTCGCTCACACTTATGGCCAGTAAAAAGTGGTGGGCCCTGGTCTCCCCTGTTCCGGCACCCCTGGGTGAGAGTGGGAGAGGATGAAGAACTCCTTTCAAATATAACTCCCCCCCACCACAAAACACCACAATTTGCCAGCAACAGCAAAACATGCACCTAACCAACCCGGGCCAGTCACGCTGTGTTGTGTGTTACATTCGCGTCCTGGGGCAATTTATGTCTTTGAGAATATGAAACCTGCAGGCCTGGGTGTTTCTCTGCGTAATGTGACCTCAGTGCTCCTCATGAGAGCCGTTGTTTGTAAATGTTTCAGTAGCAGACATATTTATCATTCATGGACAGACAGACATTTATTCACAATTAGAACTGGTCAAAAATAGCGAGGGTGGAGAGGTTCATGAAAATTGAAGAAGAAACCACTCCCCCCCCCATATTCTTCAAACTTATTTGGAAATGTTTTTAATTATCAAATTTTTGTTTCGTTTTGGTGGGAAAAACTGCACATTCTCTCTGAAATGGGCAGAGAAATCCAAAATGTTTTTTTTAAAGAGGGAACTTTTTTCAAATGATCAATGTAATCCAAAGTGGCATTTTTAGTTAAAAGGTTGCATTGTCAGTGTAAAACACTTTTGAACCAGCTCTGTTACTGTATAACAAGATGAGTTTATTTTTCGTGATGCATTGTTTGGGCCAGGTTCCAAGTGGCATTTCAGTTTTTGCACAGCTCTTCTCTTCTTGCGTCTGCACCTCTCATAAGCTGTGGCCTTAATCTTGGCCCTGGAAACACTTACGTGCATGTTTCACTTTAGTTACTGCTGTGAATAATTCCATTTCAATGGGACAACTCTGAGGTCGGGTTTATGCTACGGCCCTATATCGGTGTAACTATGTCATTTCTTTAATTTTCTTTCTTTTATATGTGAAAGTTCTTGAGAGGTTAAAGCAGGTAAAATACATGAACAGGTTCGGACAGTCTGAGTTTGTCAGTGCAAAGTGACAGCAGAGATGTGGGATCTGCTAATTTTCCATAAGTCTCTCAGGGTTACCCAGGATAACTTTGGGGATCTCTGTCTCTCATCGGGAATGTTCCCTGAAAGTGTCCAAACAGCTCAGAGATACAGAACCATTCCCTGGATCCATTCTTATAGCTGTCTTCCCCGGAAAGCAGTCTGGCAAGTGTTCCTGTCAGCTCATTGCTAAGTTATCTGTCAAAACACTAGAGTTTTCAGGTGCCTAAGTAACTCCTGGAATCAGGGTGAAATTATCCTCCCCGCCACCACCAAAATTTGAAATGGTGCCCCTGAGTGCACGGTACCCTACCGTAGTTCCCCCATAGGAACTGCATGAACAGGCAACTCTGCAAGTTATCTGCATGCCTCTGCACGTGACCCCCACGCCTCTCCATTTCCTTGGCCACATGTATCCTGTCCCCATGCTGGCGGCTAATCCAGAAAAAGAGGGAAAGAGCTCACGACTGCGACCACCTGAGGGAGGTGTTGGGTTGAGATTAGCTGGTCAATTTTGGCAATAGGGACAGAATTGGAGACTTGAAGCTCCTCGAGTGACCTCTGCCCTTTCTAGACCTGCCCTTCAATCACACACAGCGATTGTAAAGTTGAATGTGATAGTAACTAGACCCATTTTAAACCCTTCACCACACAAGACAAAGCCCGTAGGATTCATCGTGAACGATTTATTTCTCCTCCCCTGGCTCCCTGCAGCCACCAGCCACCCTGGAGCTTTCCCTCCTCTCTCCCAGGCTGGGCTCACTTGATCACAGGAGCTCAGCGGAGGGTCCAGCTTTGCTCTTTCGCTTCCATTCTTCACGTCTTTGGGTGGCTGCATTGGCAGCTGAGCAGCCTGATGGAAACACTGAGTCCTCTGTCTCGGCAGGCAGGCCCAGCCGCCAAAGCCAAAGACTCCCTGAGAACAGGGGGAGGTTCGCCTGAACTCTCAGGAGTGGAGGCTGGGCCCATAGGGTAGGGTTACCATATTTGAACTTTCAAAAAAGAGGACACTCCGAGGGTGGGGGGGGGAGTGGTAGCCCTGCCCCCTATCTACTAACTCCCACTTCCTGCCCCCTGACTGCCCCCCACAGAACCGCCAACCCATCCAAGCCCCCCTGCTCCTTGTCCCCTGATCACCCCCTCCCAGGACCCTGCCCTCTATCTAAGCCTTCCTTCTCCCTGTCTCCAACTGCCCCCTCCTTAGACCCCTCCACCCTAACTGCCCCCCTAGAACTCCACCCTCTACCTATCCCCTGACTGCCCTGCCCCCTATCCGCACCCCCGCCCCCTGACAGACCCCCAGCTCTCCCACACCCATCCAACCACTCCCTGTCCCCTGACTACCCCCGCAGAACCCCCAACCCATCTAATCCCCCCTGTTCCCTGCCCCTGATTCCCCCCCCGAACCTCCGCCCCATCCAACCCCCCCGCTCTCTGTTCCTTGACTCCCCCGACCCCTCTTCATATGCCCACCCCCTGACAGGCTCCCCCCAGAACCTCTCACCCATCCAACCCCTCCTGCTCCCTGTCTCCTGACTGCCCCTTGGGACCCCATGCCCCTTCTCCAGCCCCCCCGGCCCACGTACCCTGCTGCTCAGAGCAGTGTGTCTGGGGTGCGGAGCCAGACACAGTGCCGTGCTCCCCCGCAGAGCGTGCAGCTCCCCCTCCGCCCCCAGAGTGCTGCATTGGGAGGGAAATCCTGGACCTTTTCAGAATTTTACAAATTCCTCCCGAAGGGCGATTTAGAACCCAAAAAGCCGGACATGTCCGGGAAACTCCGGACGCATGGTAACCCGACCACAGGGACTCCAGGATCTGCAGCTGCCGCCACCTCTATGGTGAATCCTCCGACTCATCACCAACCAGCTCTTCCCCGTTCTCCAACCTGGCCCCACGGTCTGACCGTGCAGGAGAACAGAAACCCTTTGGGACAACAGGAGAGTCTCCTCAATGCCGCACTCTTCGCATGGCTTCCCGCGGTCACAGTGAAACACGACTACCCTGCCCCCAGGAGTCTCTCAAGGAGCTGCCGGCGCAGTCACTGGGCACCCACTCCTAATGGTCTCGGGCAGTGGCATTGCAGAGGGAGCTGAGCAGACCGTCCCTTCTGTGACTTCCTGAATTGCTGCCAGGACGGATTCTCCTCTGCGCTAGGGAGAGTCCCCAAGGACAAGCAGCTGTGGTGGGGGAGGGGGCAAGACAAGCACTCCCCCTGAGCCCTTGACTAGCAGGCAAGCAGCACTCTGGGAGCCAAGGCATAGGTGTGTCTTGCTGGGAGAGCAGAGCTGGAGAGCAGAAAAGGGCATTGGAGGAATTGAAGAAAAATCAGTGTCATGGCCGGGTCATGGGCAGCCAGACCTAGTGGTCAGAGGCAGAGTCCACACTCACAAGACAGGAGTCGAGAGTCAGCTGGGTCAGGACACTGGAAGAGCAGAAGCAAAAGACCAAATTGTGTTCAGAACCTCAAGTCAGGTGAGTCACCCTGAGTCCAGATGCCAGGAAATCAAGCCTGGGGAGTGGGAGCAGGAACAGCCAACACACGGTCCAGAGCCGGGGAGGAGCGCGGCTGTTCAGACAGCTTCTTCTTCCTGCTTAAGGAGGTCCCGGGGGCCAATTAGCTGCTCTGGGACTCTGCCAATAGGAGCCTCAAACTGGGTCTGGACTTCGTAAGTCCTAGGTAAGCAGTTTTTCGTAGGCTTCTAGGTGGCGTGCTGGAGGGTGGCTGCTCCCAGGAACCCTGCAGACCGGGTTAATGACCCATGGGTCAGGACAGTGAGTGATCTCTCCCCGCTCAAACCTCCTGCACGAAACAGTCTCCAGGGTCCCGGATGCATCCTCTGAGAAGAAAAAAACACAGTCATGAGGACAAATAGGCTATGGAACAGGAGCCCCCTCTTTGTTGCAACAGCCCCAAGTGTCCAGAAGAGTGGACGGTTCTTACCTCCAGGAGATGCCTGGGATCTTCCATCTAAGCCTCAAGGGGACCCCTGTTGCTTGGTCTGACAGGAGGAGATCATTTGTCCCCACTGCTCCCTGCGCTGGGCTGGCTGCAGCACACATCTGTGTAAGAGGCTGGGCCAGAGAGATGTTACAATCAGGGTCCAGGCACCCCAGAAGGAGAACAGAGGCTCTGAAACCAGAAGACGAAGCAATCAAATCAGCGGATTCGACAGAGAAGTTTTCTACCCTACAGGGACATCAAAGAAGGTCTGTTAGGAAAGCTGAGATGTTAGTCTGGAAACTGCTAAGATAAACATTGTGACTTATTAAGATTCAATTTTAGTCACTACAAAGTGTGTTGTGTTTTGTGTGTCTCTTTGAAATGTGTCTCTTTCTCTTGCTTAGTATCACTTAAATCTCTTCTTTGTTACTATGCTTCCCAAACCACCTCAGTGTTGTTTGTTCCAGTGAAGTGTGAGTCTCCAGCCTACCCAACAGGCTGAGCTGTGCCCTGTCTCTCTGAAGGTAGTGAATAATTTCTGAGCGGTGCTGGGCCCAGAGTCCAAGGGCAGTTCACCAGACATCTCGTGGGAAGCCCAAAGAGACCAAAGGAGCAGGAGAGATTCCGGCCCCACTGACCCATGGGAAATTCCCACAGAAGAGCCTACACAGGGCTCCAGACACAGCCACTTTGGGTGTGTACCAGAGTTCACTCACCGCTAGATGCTGGCCAGGCCTCGTGTCATTGCTTTCTCGCTGGGCTAGCAACCCCGCTGATACTCACTCTTGCAGTTTGTCGGCTGGGAACTCAGCCCTCCAACCAGGTGACTGTTCTTTACTCCACTCCTTCCTGGGTCGTGCTCCTTGCAAACAAAGTCCCAAAATGTCTTGAACAGAAACAAGGCCTTCCACCCTCGTGGAGAGTTCTTCCTCAGCCTGATTTCGATTCGGCCTGCCCTTCTTGGGTTTCTATGGTCTTCTATGTCCCCTTCCTTAGGGACGGTGAGAGAAGCCAGTCCTACCCTGGACTCCAGGGTTTGGCCCAAAGCCGTCTACTGAACAGCTCGCTCTGCTTCTGGACTTTTGCTGCTGTTTTCCCTTGTTTCCTCTCCGGTGGGGCTCACTTGGTCATCATTTGGCCTAGCTCCAGGCTAGGCAGCCATAGGCCAAGCCACCCTGTTAGATACCCTCCTCCTTCCAATCCGCTCCAGCCCGGCTGACAGGTTTGCTGAGGGGATGGTGAAACCCCATTGCTGATCAGAAGGAGGTCAGAGTCTGTTCTCTAGGAGCTGAAGGTCCATTTGTCCTGCTGCGGGAAGTGGAGCTGGAGAGCGGAGATGTTAGGTGAAAGAGACTGCATGATGGAGTTGGAGACTGAGGGACGGGAGCCTCCTCCCAGAAACGCTCCCAGGAGAACAGGTTTGAGGAGGAGTTCTCTAGGGAGCCTCTTGCTTGGAAAAAAACAAGGGTGGCACATTGATGAAGATGTCTCTGTCCCAGGGATGGGGGAAGCTCCCACCCAGGCTATGCAGCAGGGATCCCATTTCTCCCCCAAGAAACCCATTTTGCCCAAAGAAGTCAATGGCTCTTACCTCCAAGAGGGAGTAGGCTCTTCCCTCTCAGCCTCTTTGAGAACTACCACTGCTTGGCTTCCTAGGATAAGGGACCTGTCCCCACTGCTCCCTGAGGTGCTTCAGCTTCTGACTGCACCCATCTGGGAGGCTGTCACATATGCCAGGGCCTAGAAGACATGCGGGGAGGAGGCTCCTCTTCATGTCAGACTCTGAGAGCCCAGAGAAGGGCCAAAGGAAGAATAAAGGGCAGGAGATGAAGCTAGCCCGGAGCCTCTGTCCCATCCTCACCTCCTCAAAGGTGGAGCTTTCTCAGCTTCAGTTGGGCAGACAGTCTGTAGCCCTGACACAAAGGTCCTTCTGCGCCATATGGGGAAGGAAGATCTCTGCCTGGGAGCACGGGGAATGGGATGGGGGTGAGATCAAGGAAAGAGGGGAGGGATATGGGTGTGAGGGAAAGAGCTCCTGCCCCAGATGAAGGAATTTGGGGGGCCGAGGGAAGGACACAGCTCCACAGAGAGGAGAGAGAGTTTCTGTGAGTGCCAGGGGCCTCCATTTGTGCTTCCACTATTCCCACATTTACAGTGAGACAGAGCAGTACCTGCAGCAGGGAGCGGGACTTGCTGAACAGGGAGGGGAACCTTGAAGAGCATCAGATGAGCCACAGCCCTTGCAGCGCCTCGGGCATCTGGTTCAAGTGCCGGATGATGTGAAGCTGGCCCATGACCTTGGCTGTGACATCCTCGTGCTGCAGGGGAACGAGAACATGTCAGAGACTGAGACACTCCCCAGGAATCAGGGAGGATGAAGGGCACCTGGAACCAGCGCCATCATTTCCACCCAGCAGCTGCTCATGTCTGAGTGGTGGATTCACCCTCCCGACCCCCAGGATGGAGGCTTGCTGTCCTCTCTAGTGACCTCCAGTGCCAACCCCCCTCCTTGTCGGGTGAGCTCCTGCCACTTCCCCATCAGTGCCCCTGACAGCTGTTCCACCTCCAACCCACCTGGGGACATCGCTCAAGTTCGGAGAACCCTCTCTTCCCCCATACCTCCATCCTCACCCAGGTAGGGCAGGGAGGGGGCTGTAGCAGGGTGGCTGGGGGCAGGAGGGATTCTGGCAGCAGTGAAGTGGGATGGGGAGAGCTTGAGACCTTTCCCCAAGACACCCCAGTGACAAAACCTGAAACCACAGGATGGCAGCCCTGGGGAACGGGACAGGTCAGCAGCCCCTGACGACTGAATCCTCCCAATCTCTCGAGAGTGGGTCCAGCCCTACCAGCAGCAAGACCCGTTTCCCACGCCCATGTGCCTCAGTCAGTCACCATCACCAGTCAGTCCTTGGCCTCCCAGGATGCCAGGGATGGGAGCAACTCTCGATGGTGGCTCGGGTGACATGGACACTAGGCCATGGGGAAATGGGTGCAGCTCTGTGGGGCAGGAAAGGTTCCCAGAGGGCACTTAGGGGACTCTCCTGTCCTTCCCAGGAGTGATAGCAGAGCACCACATCCGAAGAACAGAAGTCCATGAAGGCCAGAAGTCCCCACTAGGCTCCTTGCTACCAGGCCAGCGAATGGCGAGAGGATGGGAAGGAGGCCCTGGGCCCCACCCCAAGCTTCTGAGTCGAATGTAGCTGCTTACCGTGTCCCCCATCAGTTGCTGGGCTTCCCCCAGGAGGGAGTAGACCAGCACCAGCCCAGCCTGGCTGACACGCAGCAGGGGGTCGTGGATGGCCAGCAATGCTGTCTGTACGAAGGATCTTCTCTGCCCGACGGAGAAGAATTTTCCAAAGACCTAAAACCAAGAGGACATGAGGCTCGAGCAGATTGCCCAGAGCCAGCCTCCAAGCCCTGGCGGTACAATGGCATCTCGTGCCCCAAAGGGCGGGGAAGAGAGCTGCTGTGGCCAAGGCACTTCATTCCCTAGGAGGCTTTCAGGGTCCCAGGGCTCAGGGAAGCCCCTTTATTAAAAGGTGGCAGATGCTGAGGGACCAAAGCCTCCAGTGGCTCTTTCGGGAAGGCAATTTATGGCAGGGGCCAGGATGGGCTGGAAATGGATCTCTAATGTGTGTGAGCAGGCCCACTCTGCTGTGCAGGGCACAGAGACGACAGGGGACCCTGTCTTGCTTCCAGCAGAGAGATCTCCTGCACCTCAGCGGCTAGAGGAGTGTGCGTGTGTTGTTACGGGAGGAGGGGGTTGGAGCTGACAGACCAAAGGTCTCTTCCCCGCCAGCTTAGTGATTTCTCTCCTCGCTGGGAATGGCCTCTGCAGCTCCTTGGTTTCTTCAAGGGGAATCCAACCTGCAGCCTGACAAGAACAAAGAGACTCCTGGCCCAGTCCCAGTGTGGGACCTTTAGCACCAGCATGTCCCACTGGTTGCTGGATGAGGAACTCTGAGCTGGAAATAAGGAGCGGGCTCTTTTCCTGTCTCCAGGAGGCATCCACTGCAGGGAACCCAGCCAGCCCCACTCCCTGAGCTGTGTCATGCCCTGGCACAGTGCCCTTACCTCCCCCACTCTGGCTGTGTTCTTGTAGCCCAAGAGCCGGCTGTCCTGGTGCCAGTCATAGCACCAGAGATCTTCCACGTCATGTATGGTCAGGCCTGGAAGAGAGAGAGAGAGAGAGAGAGAGACTTTTCTCCTCATTCTGGTTGCAGTTTCTGTGTCCTTCCAATCCCATTGGTGGCTGCACAGTGGAGTGGAGAAGAACAGAGGCAGAGAGAGACTTGTCCTCCGGCTGGGGTCAGTCTGAGAGAAATGGTCTGGGGTCCCATTATCCACCTGTGGTCACTCTCAGTCCCCTATTGGGTTCTGTGTCCCAGCTGGGTTCCTTACCCCTCTGTTGGAGCAGCAGTTGGTAGAGCCGGTAAGTCCCCTCCCTGGCCTGCCGGCTGATGTCCTTGTCTGGATCGCTGACAAACAGAGCCAGCTGGGCCACATGGCGACCCATCTGAGGGAACTCGGCTGAGATCTAATGGAAGGGAGAGCAGAGGGGACTCCATCAGCATTTTCCTCTCAGCTCCTTGTCCCCCCTGGGCCAGAGGGCTCCTTCCTCTTAGCCCCTCTGCAGGAGATGCTGGGGGACAGGAGCTTGAGATTGAGCCTTCATTTGCTCTGCTGCCAAGGGAGCCTGCAGCTGCTTTGGGATGCCAAGCAGGGGCTGGAGCATGGTCCCCTTAAAGGCCCAGGGACAACACTGAACCAGGACAAGAAGAACTTGACTCAAGCCTAGCTCAGTCCTGCTCTGACCCTGCCTCCCCATGAAGAACCCTCCTAACCCACAGCCCCGGCGGCAGCAGCAGATCCTGCAGCACACTGGAGCCAGCCCGCCTCCGCCTGGAGCCAGCAAGCTGGGCTCGGAGCCCACTTACATCAAACTCAGGGAGGGTGACTGTGTATCTCAGGAGGGCTGTGCTGCTCCTGATAGCCCTGGCTCGCTCCTGCGACACCCTGGACACGACCCAGAGGTTGACATGCTGTGGGGAAAGGAGGCAGGTCAGACTCAGTGGCCAGCTGCTCCTGCTTTGCAAATGAGCCCCATGCCCCCAGCCCCAGGGGCCTGAGACATTCTGCGCAGGGGGGAATAGCTGAGTCCTTGATGGCAGAGCTTTAGAAGGGGATTCTTTCCCCCAGGACGCAGCTTGTACCCTTCAGGTCACAACTTCTCAGCGTCTCTCTAGACTGGGACAATGTTCGCGGTCGGGGCTGGTCCCATCCTCCCAGAACTCCTGATTCCTGAACAGTTCACCAGAAAGAAGATTGAACCCTTGGCCCTTCCTTGCTATGCAAATCCTTGGGGGGATGTAGGGAGTGACTGAGAGCACAATCCCCCCAGGAATTTCAGAGCACATCAGAGGGAAGGGCTGATTCCCTGGGCTCCTCCTCTTTCTCTAGGAAGGAGCATGTGCCTCTTCTCTGAGAACCATCTCCCCAATCTCATGGGCTCTGTGTGTTGGAGGGGTGGGGGAAGGGTGGGTTTTCAGACTCTCACTCCCCAAGACAGCCAGGAGCCCTGTGCTTAGTGCTCAGCAGAACCAGGCAGAGCTCTGGCTTGGAGTCCCAGCTCCTTCCTCTGTCCCTCAAGAAGGAAGGACCTGACACTACATTGCACTGACCGCCCCAACCAAGGACGGCCCACTGGGGACCCAGCTAGGAGGACAGAGTAGAAAATGCATCTTCCAGTCTCTCCTTACCAGTCCCCCAAAGAGTTATGGTCAAATGGGGCTCACCTCCAAGATGAAGTGGAGCCTGTCTGTGTCTGGGGACTCTGCCAGCAGGTTCCCCAGCATGGCATCCAGGACCTCTGGGATGACTTTCTGCAGAGTCTGCAAAGCATGGGTCAGAGTTAGGGAACCTGGGCCTACACGTGCCACAGGATGGGAAGAGGGGGTCTCTGGGAAGCACTGGGGAGACTCCCAAACACATCTCCTGGCCTTTCTCCTTCACATCCCACTGCAGGCAATTCGCAAGAATTGATGACCCCTGGACCTTTAATCCATGAGCTTAGCAGGTCTCTGCAGAGGGCCTTGTAGGCAGAAGAGTATGAAACAGCCAAGTTGCTATGGATGGAACCTGGGCTTCTGGGCCAAACACGGCTTATGAAAGAAAGAAAGAAAGAAAGAAAGAAAGAAAGAAAGAAAGAAAGAAAGAAAGAAAGAAAGAAAGAAATCCCCCAGGGAGGGGTAATCTCTTCCCTGCTGGAGGGAAGGATCCAACCCTGCAGCTTGTTCCATCTCCGCTACCCCACCCCGAAATCTGGAGCTCCAGCGAATCAAGGGAGCAGGGACCAAGGACTACTCTGGAAGAGGAGGAGGATGGAGGAGGAGGAGGTACCTGGATGCCGGTGGTGTCCTTCTCCGTGCCCAGGGTGAAGACGGAGTGAAGGGCAGCTCGCAAGAGGTGGGTCTCTAGGGCTGGCTCCAGGGCAGGTTTCATGGTGCTGGCAAGAGAGAGGAGCTGGTATTAGACTGTGCAGTACGGGGGTGGGACTGTCGCCAACACGGACACCAAGCCACAGGGATAGAGGCACAGGCTGGCGAGAACGGAAACTGAGGCACTTAGCTAGGGAATGACAAGGCCAAGGTGTCCCAGACAGACAGTGGCAGGACAGGAATAGCTCCTGTTCCCTGGAGCCTGCTGCCCCTCCTGTATCTGAGCCCGGGAGTGAGCCCCTCCCCAAGGCCCCTGTCATGTGATGGGAGTGAAAAGAAGAGCCCCGCCAGGAGAAAGTGAATCTTCCCACCCCACCATCTCTGCCAGAGGCGCCACTCTTGGGAGGTGACTTGGGAGGGGCAGTGACGGTGACTCCCAGCCTTGGGCCTGATCAGCAGTGGGGTTAGGGGAGTCGGCGGGGTGGGGGGGTGGGGCTGTCTCGGTACCAGAGGTAGCCCACTGCAGCCAGGGAGTGGGCGAGGACGGCGCTGGGTGACGAGTCATCGGGAAGCTCCTCGATGAGCTCCTGTGAGACGCGAAGGAGACAAAGGAGCATGTGAGATTCAGGCCCAACTGACACCTCCCAGTGAGGAGATGACACAGCCAGTGCCCCACATGGCCAGCAGGATCCCCCAACGCCTCCCACTCCCTTCCTGCCCATCCGACTTGTCCCCCTTCCCGGATTCCTGCCCAGCTCGCTCCCAATCCCCTTCTCTCCTCCTCCCTGTCAAAACTGCCCCCGTTCAGCCCCATCCCGACGACCGAGCTGGGACCATGAGATTCCTTGTCCCACACTCTCAGCTGCCCCCCAGCCCCACAATTCTCCCCCTCCCTCCAGCTGCCGTATGGCGTGTCTCACTCACCACGATCCTCTTCACCACAGCCGCCTTGCAGCAGCGCGGCTCCAGCGTGTCCTCCCCTCTCTCCCATGCAGCCAGACATGCGGGGTAGATGGCCTGAAGGAACAGGAGCTGCTGCCCCTCATCCTGGACCCACCAGGAGTGGGGTATAGCGAGAGAGAACCTGTTAGCTAGGGACCTTCCTACCCCACCCACACCAGCTCCAGGGCTCAGGCCTCAATGGGGGATTGTGGGGACCCGCCTATTGTCCAAATCCCCCCCCACTCCTACGCAAGCAGGATCAGGAACTGGGACAGTGCCTGTGGGGGGAGACGACCTGGGCTGTTGTGGGACAAACACCCCCATCTTGGGGGTCCCACATCATGGATGTAAAAGGACCCCATTAGGGGTGGTGGATCAGGAGGCACAAGACCCTGGGCAGGGGGTGGGGATGCTGGGAAGGGACAGGGCAATTTTGGTTCCAGCCCAAGTGGGGAACATTTGTACCTTATCTCTGCACTGGAGCTGCTCTCGGATGACTTTGAGAGCAGCTTCATCTTTGGCCACGTCCACCCCTTCCTCCTGCTCCAAATCCAGGGGGGTCCCTGCACCAGGGAGGGAAGGACAGGGGCGTGGTGGGCAGAGCAGGATTCAAGACCCCCCTTCCCACCTCAGGCACCCAGGGCAGATCGGGCCCCAAACCTCCCTCTCAGGGATGCCTGCAGCCCCCAACAGCTGCCGAAGCCCAGAGCAGAGCCCCCCTCCACTGCCCAGGACTCCAGGGGAGGTGCCGATTCCCCCGGCCCCGGAGCAGCAAAGACCAAAGTGGCAGCAGCTCTTCACACCCCCACCCCCAGGTCCCCGTGCGGAAGGGGCAGCTGTGTGACGGCTGCTGCTGTCCGTGGGGTTCACGTAGCTCAGGCCAGACACCTGGGCTGGGGACCCCCCCATATCACTGGGAGAGCGTCTGGGCCCAGGGTGTTCACATCCCGTCCTCACCCCTCCTGGAGCCCAGCCTGGCTCCTCACCTGGAACAAAGCAGTGGCCTCCATCGGCCTGGCTGCTGCCAGAGGCCCAGGTGCTGCCGCTGTCCCAGGCTGAGCTGCCGGTGCTGGGACAGGGACCTTCCCCCTCCTGGCCGGCGGGGGCTGGAAGGTCCTCAGAGACCGGGCAGGGCGATGCCTCCTGATGGGAACGAGGGCTGGGCTCCTGGGGCCGCTGCTGCCCACACAACAAGCCCCAGAGCCACCCTGCCCGGCGCCCCTCCTGGGCTGGGTCCTGTCTGCAAAACCGCAGCCTGGGCCAGCTCCACTGGGGCCTGGTCGGGGCTGCTCCCAGCTCGGCGCCTGCGCCGGGAGCTGGGGTCCTTTTCCAGAAGGCCGGGCACTTCCGCCGTCTGGCCTGGACGGGACCTGCTTCCCCGCCAGCGGGGACGCAGGGCTTGCTCTGCCCCTTGGGAAGATGGCAGCTGCTTCCCTCAGGCTCTGGGGCCACCTGCAGAGCCTTCCTCCTGAACATCCGCAGGAGCCTGGCCATCCTGGAACCGAGCGGGGAGCAGGGGTGAGTCTGGGCTCAAGGCAGCCTTTCACTCATGGGGCTTTTCTGTCCCTCCTCCTCCCTGCTCCAACCACAGCAGCCCCCTCTGCCCCCACAGGAGTGCAGGGAGTGCCATCTACACACACGGGCAGGAGTTCATTGCATGATCTGCTCCCAACGTTCCCCCTCATAATCCCTGCTGCTGCAATATCCAGGAAGTCTCATCCTTTTCCAGCAATGGGGTCAGTCCCAAAGACCATCGGTTACTCTGGACAAGCAGTCCCCTCCTGTCGTCCCAGGCCACTCTCCCGCCCAGGCTAGAGAAGGAACAGAACTCAGGCGTCCGGACTTCTCCTGGGAAAAGACCCTCGGCACAGGAAGCACAGGGCCCTCCTCATTCCCCATTGATTTCCAGACTCAGCAGCTCACAGGGTCTGGCCCAGTTCAGAGACTCTCAGCCTGGGGAACAGTGTCCCACAAGGGAAGGGCTGGGAGCCCCATTGCTGGAACCTTTCCAAACACACTGGAGACGGCTCTGGAGAAGCCCCTGCCTGGCCTAAGAGGGAGGGGCTCTTGGGGGCTGTTTGCAAAGGAAATCCCCCTTTGGAGATAGTCTCTCCCCGTTTCTGCCTCTCCCCAGACAGACAGGGGAAGCCACTGAGGAACCCGAATGCCACTCACTTGCTCTCAGTGATGGGATAATGGATGGCAGATGTTCAGGGTCAGCAGACGTCCCTCGCCCTCCTCCTCACTCTCCAAGCCCAAGGCAGGCTGGAGAGGATGGTGACCTCAGGAGTTACCCTGCCCAGCCAGCAGGCAGGGTGATGACACGAGGGCGATCGACTGGCTGTGAAAACAAGAGTCTGTCTGATTGCCAAGGGACGGAGAAACTCAGCCAGCAGCAGGGGGGTGCAGAACACGGCCCTAGGGCAGAGGTGACAGCGCCTCCGGGATCCTGACATCCCAGCACTTTACACACCTTCCTGCAGCCTCCCAAACCCACTGGGCTGTAGTGATGGGACCCCAACCCTACTGACGGCAAACGGACTCAGCTACCGGCTCAGGGTCACACCGAGTGTCAGAGCCATGGATGGACCCCTTCACTAACCACGGCCGCACACTCCCTCCCACAGCTGGCAATTGCAACCAGGCCCTAATGTCTGGTCCCCCTGCCTTTGAGAGAGAGTGTCACTCCTGCTTCCATTGCTGCCTATTGATCTGTGGGACTTTGGGCAAGTTGCTCCCCCTCTCTATGGCTCTCTGGGACTCACATCCCTGAATGGACTTTAAAAAAGACAATGGTTAAAGTTTGGCCCCAACTAGTTCTTGTTTCTCAAGACTAGCCATTTTAGCAAAGTTTAGAATTCTTGACATTCAACACCTGGAAACATCCCTTTCTCCTTCGCAGATGGCCTTAACGTCCCTTATCTCACCCAGGCTCCCTGCTGCCTGGACTTAGAGAATTGACCCTGTTCCCATTGGACCTACCCAAGGTGTCACACAGCAAAGCGGTGACAGAGCCAGAAAGAGAAGACAACAGTCCTGACTCCTGTTCGAACTAACAGACAACAACCCCCCGGAGGCAGGGATAAAGCCCAGGAAATCAGGTGTGAACATTTTCATGGAAACCGTTTTCTGTCAGAAAATCCATCCAGACAAAACCACTTTGTTTCTTGAAATCATAAGAAGTAGGATGAAAATTCTTTGCAAAAATATTTGTTTCCAAAACAAGAGCATCTCCTGTTTGTCACAGTGCAGTCAACTGTTTCGTCGTACACAAAGGGGACACACTATGATCTAGCAAAAAGAAAAGGAGTACTTGTGGCACCTTAGAGACTAACGAATTTATTTGAGCATAAGCTTTCGTGAGCTCCAGCTCACTTCATCGGATGCATCTGTAGCTCACGACAGCTGTATCTCACGAAAGCTTATGCTCAGGTAAATTGTCCTCCTATTCTTTTTGCAAATACAGACTAACACGGCTGCTACTCTGAAACCAACTATGATCTAGAAAATTAGATGAGATGCTTCAGTCTGAGCTAAGTAGTTGCTGCTCTTCACAATTTCAAAAGAATAAAATACAAATAAAAGAGAATATTAGGTCATAATCGGATATTGCTCAGTGTGATAGGACACCGCCTAGTCTGCACTGCTCCGAGTGACACTCTTCAGTGGATCCCCAGCATCCACCCATGGCGAGGTAGGTTGGAGAGGATTGTTGTTCGTACTTGACAGAAGGAGAAACGAAGGCTGAGAAAGGAGCAGGGACTTGTCTTAGCTGATGCAGCCAGTCAGTAGCAGACCAGCAATTGTTCCTAGTAATTATGCAGCAATTATTTGAGAAGAATTGGAATGTTCGAGAGGATCATGAACTGCTCCGAGACAATGAATGGAGAGCAGCATCCACATTGGTCAGACATATAACTGGTTGTGGCTTATTTGCTTGGTCATAAAAGAAAAAACAAAGACCAGAGTTTCCTCCCTGTCAAGAGCCCCCTCCTCAGCTGATCAAGGTTGAGACTTTGAAGGGTGGGAGGCTAAGGGTTCTCATCAAATAGCCCAAAGAATGGCCCTGATCACCACCGAGGCAATCACTCTCGGAGCCCTATTCCAGTCTCCTCTCTGTGAGGGCCTCCCAGAACCCACCCGGCCCCCGCTCCACACACAGAGCACCTGGTGGTGGGAGGAGAGCAGAGGAAAAGGACAACGAAAGCAAGAAGAGAAAGGCAGGAGGGACAGAGGAAAAGGGAAAACAAAAAGGAGAAACCCCAATGTCCCCAGTGATTCTAAGGGACAAAGTCCTAGGTCGGAAATAAAATACTGCCCCCACAATCTAATGTTTTCCTTTCCTAAAAATCAGCCGGCACCTGATGGATCAGACTGAACAGGTTCCAAACCTCTCCGAGGCTCTTACCTTCTATACAGGGACGTCTGTTTTTGAGCAAAACCACTAGAAGAAAAGGAGAAAACTCCAAAGAGGGTCCTCCTTGTGCTCACGAATGTGAAAGTGAATGCTCTCTCAGTCCTCCAGGAGAGACCTCGAGAAGGAGACGTGCTGAAGCAAAGCCACAGGGATCTCCGAGGTGGCCCCTGTCCTGCCCCCCTGTCCTGCCTGGCTGATGTCAAGATCTCTCTGTGAGATCATCGCCTCCCCACCACCTTTGTCCAATAGGCTGAGGTCCTGCCAAAGGCCCTTGTGATGTCACTGCCACACCCACCCCTCCCCTGCAGTGCTGATGTCCTGCCCCTGTCCAGCCACATTGGATGTTTCAGCTGCTTCCCCTGGATCACCCCACGCAATGAGCGTTCATTGTGGGCTCAAGCCCAACACAGTAAAACATCAGAGGCTTCTCGCCATGCTACGCTCAGTTTTTCATAAACTAGCAGACTTTATGGACAGAAGAGACAATTAGAGTACGTCATCAGACCCCCTGCAAATCACATGCTTTCTGTAGAGAATAGTAGCTAGTTTTTGACTACACACGTTCCAGAAAGGCATCTAGTCTTCATTAGAAGACATCAAGAGGTGGGGAATTCCCACCACTTCCCTTTCTAGTTTCTTCCTTTGGTGATTCATCCTCACGGTTGAATATGTGTGCCCTCTTTCTAATATGAATTGGTCTCTTTTGAGTTTCCAGCCACTGGGTCTTGTTATTCTTTTCTCTGCTAGATTAATGAGCCCTTTCATACCCGATATTTTCTCTCCATGAAGTCACTTCAATGACGTCACCTCCTGATCTTTTTTATCATCGAAACAGGCTGAGCTCTTTCAATAGCTCATGAGCAGGCATTTTTCTCCAGCCCACAAAACGTTTCATTGCTTTTTGCTGCCCCATCTCCAATATTTCCAAATCTTTTTTCAAAGGTGGACGCCAAAACTGGATGCAGGATTCCATGATCAGTCTTCCTCATGGTGTGTCACCTCCCTCTGCTCCTCACTGCTCTTTTCATACATCTAATGATGGCTTAGCCCTGTTCACCACAGCATCACCTTGGGTGCTCATGTTAAATGGCTTGCCTAGCATAGCCCCTAAATCCTCTTCACAGTCAGTGCTTTCCTGGATACACTTCCCCACTCTGTAGGTGTGGCCTGCATGCTTTGTCACTAGCTATAGGACCCTTCATTTGGTTCTTTTCCAACTTGTTTTCTTTGAATGGCTCCAGCTTACCAAGGGATCCGATTGCTCTGTGTCGCTGCCCTCTCCTCATCATTAATTACCACTCTGCTACTATTTTATCACCCACCAATGTTAGCAGAAGTGAAATTTTATTTGGGTGGCGGTTCATTGATATTTATTTTCAAGAAATAGTCCTTGAGAACCTCTTCATATCCCTCGTGCCCATAACCTGCTCCACACAGCACAGTGAGAAAAGGCCGCCCAGCCCAGCTCTGCCCTAGGGGCTAAGCACAGAACAAACGTAGGAGCTTGTGTCATCCATAGCTTCTGAACAACATGTGGGGGTCATCAGCTTACAAAGACACTCTAGACCGGTAGCGTAGACAGGCCCCAAATGTATCTAAGTGTCCCGCCTTGCAAAACAGGAGAGAAAAAAACATAACCTTGAGTAGCTTTATTTTATAGTCGTGGAAACTGAGGCACACAGAAGCAAAGAGATTTGCTCATGGTCAAAAAGTCAGGAATAGAAAATGGCCCATCTGCTGATAGTCAGTCCTGGGCCCTAGCCGTGTTTGTCCTGGCCTCTCTGCTTCAGCTCCAGTAACAACCCGAGTCGAGGTTTTCTTCCTCTCTCTGTCCTTTAACTTCACGTCACTGGAGAAGAAAGATTGTTTCTGACCAGCTGGGTCTAATGCTTAAAAACCTTAATTTTTTTCTTTCGCTAGGATAATGCTGGGCATTTTCTCTCATTCACTTTCCTTTGGAATAATTTCAATCCAATCCAAAAGATTTCCTCTTCCATTGTGTCTTCAGCACCTTTCCTAGCAAACAGTTACTGTTCAAGCCCAGGTTTCCAGTTTCAGGCTGTCCCAGGGTGAGATGGCCATGAAAGGGGTAGTAGCTCAACTGAACCTATCTCCAGGTGAAGGGAATAAGTGCAGGGGTCACATGAGAAGGAGCAGCATGTATCTAGGATCCAGGCCTGTTGGGCGATATAAGAACAGCCTGTGCTCAGCCAGGAGAGAGACCCGCAATGGGGGCAGGCCTGGGAGGGGCTTGGATAGTCCTTTCAAGTCAGTTTCGGTACACATTAGGGGATGGAACAGCCAAGCTGCTAGGGTTGGGAGCTGGGCCTCCTGGCAGTGTCCAGGAACGAAAGCACAGCACCTGCCAGGAGGGGAGTCCCCACAGAGGGACACCGTCATCTCCCAGGAAGGGAAAAGGCTCTCACTGCCATTTCTTAACCTCATGGGGTGTTCTCCTGCTCCGCCAACCCCACCCCTATTTCAGCATCTCCAGGTGCCTGAGGGAGCAGGAACCAGAGGCCATCCTGCAGCTGGGACAGAGATGGAGGTTGATGACCTACCTGCCCGTGGTGACCATGGTGCAGGACAGCCCTCAGGACATGCAAATGCAGCTCCAGATCTACAGAATGCAGCTTCCCTTTGCTGGCACGAGACCTTGCAGGTTGCGGGGGGTGAGACAGGCACTAACTTTTGGTAACCCTCAGTGGGATCAGAGGGTAATGGTTTGTAGAAATTGGTGTTGGAGAGCGTTACAAAAACTAGGCAAGCCATTTACAACACACACTTTGTTTCTCTACAAAAGAAAAAGGACACTAAACTCTCTAAACTACTCCATGCCACAAGGGGCTACAACAGTGGTTCTCTTAACCCACCCACCAATATTGTTAATGTATCCAACTATACTTTTAGCCCAGCAGAAGAATCTGTCCTATCTCGGGTCCTCTCCTTCTGCCCCTCCACCCCCATGAATATGATACCGTTCTGTGGTGACCTAGAATCCTATTTTCGACGTCTCCGACTCAAGGAATATTTCTAACACACCTCTGAGCAACATACTAACCCACAGAGACCTTCCTACCAAGACGACAAAAAGAAGGATTCTGGGTGGACTCCTCCTGAAGGTCGAAACAACAGACTGGACTTCTACAGAGAGTGCTTCCACCGACGTGCACGGGCTGAAATTGTGGAAAAGCAGCATCACTTGGCCCATAACCTCAGCCGTGCAGAACACAACGCCATCCACAGCCTCAGAAACTGCTCAGACATGATAATCAAGAAGGCTGAAAAAGGAGGTGCTGTCGCCATCATGAATAGGTCAGAATATAAAAAAGAGGCTGCTAGGCAGGTCTCCAGCACCACTTTCTACAAGCCATTACCCTCTGATCCCACTGCGGGTTACCAAAAGAAACTACACCATCTGCTCAAGAAACTCCCTGAAAAAGCACAAGAACAAATCTGCACAGACACACCCCTAGAACCCCGACCTGGGATATTCTATCTGCGACCCAAGATCCATAAACCTGGAAATCCTGGATGCCCCATCATCTCAGGCTTTGGCACCCTGACAGCAGGATTGTCTGGCTATGTAGACTCTCTCCTCAGGCCCTACGCTACCAGCACTCCCAGCTATCTTCGAGACACCACTGACTTCCTGAGGAAACTACAATCCATCGGTGATCTTCCTGAAAACACCATCCTGGCCACTGTGGATGTAGAAGCCCTCTACACCAACATTCCACACAAAGATGGACTACAGGCCCTCAGGAACAGTATCCCCGATAATGTCACGGCAAACCTGGTGGCTGAATTTTGTGACTTTGTCCTCACCCATAACTATTTCACATTTGGGGATAATGTATATCTTCAAACCAGCGGCACTGCTTTGGGTACCTGCATGGCCCCACAGTATGCCAACATTTTTATGGCTGACTTAGAATAACGCTTCCTCAGCTCTCGTCCCCTAATGCCCCTACTCTGCTTGTGCTACATTGATGACACCTTCATCATCTGGACCCATGGAAAAGAAGCCCTTGAGGAATTCCACCATGATTTCAACAATTTCTATCCCACCATCAACCTCAGCCTGGACCAGTCCACACAAGAGATCCACTTCCTGGACACTATGGTGCTCATAAGCGATGGTCACATAAACACCACCCTATACTGGAAACCTATTGACCACTCTACTTACCTACATGCCTCCAGCTTCCATCCAGGACACACCACACGATCCATTGTCTACAGCCAAACTCTACGATACAACCGCATTTGCTTCAACCCCTCAGGCAGAGACAAACACCTACAAGATCTCTATCAAGCATTCTTACAACTACAATACACACCTGCTGAAGTGAAGAAACAGATTGACAGAGCCAGAAGAGTACCCAGAAGTTACCTACTACAGGACAGGCCCAACAAAGAAAATAACAGAATGCCACTAGCCATCACCTTCAGCCCCCAACTAAAACCTCTCCAACGCATCATCAAGGATCTACAACCTATCCTGAAGGACACCCCATCACTCTCACAGATCTTGGGAGACAGGCCAGTCCTTGCGTACAGACAGCCCCCCAACCTGAAGCAAATACTCACCAGCAACCACACACCACACAACAGAACCACTAACCCAGGATCCTATCCTTGCAACAAAGCCCGTTGCCAACTGTGTCCACATATCTATTCAGGGGACACCATCATAGGGCCTAATCACATCAGCCACACTATCAGAGGCTCGTTCACCTGCACATCTACCAATGTGATATATGCCATCATGTGCCAGCAATGCCCCTCTGCCATGTACATTGGTCAAACTGGACAGTCTCTACGTAAAAGAATAAATGGACACAAATCAGACGTCAAGTATTATAACATTCAAAAAGCAGTCGGAGAACACTTCAATCTCTCTGGTCACGCAATTACAGACATGAAGGTCGCTACCTTAAAACAAAAAAACTTCAAATCCAGACTCCAGCGAGAAACTGCTGAATTGGAATTCATTTGCAAATTGGATACTATTAATTTAGGCTTAAATAGAGACTGGGAGTGGCTAAGTCATTATGCAAGGTAGCCTATTTCCCCTTGTTTTTTCCTACCCCCCCGACCTCAGACGTTCTGGTTAAACTTGGATTTATATTGGAAATGGCCCACCTTGATTTTCATACCCATTGTAAGGAGAGTGGTCACTTTGGATAAACTATTACCAGCAGGAGAGTGAGTTTGTGTGTGTGGTTTTTGGAGGGGGGTGGGTGAGAAAACCTGGATTTGTGCTGGAAATGGCTCACCTTGATTATCATACACATTGTAAAGAGAAAAGGAGTACTTGTGGCACCTTAGAGACTAACAAAATAAATTGATTAGTCTCTAAGGTGCCACAAGTCCTCCTTTTCTTTTTGCGAATACAGACTAACACGGCTGTTACTCTGAAAATTGTAAAGAGAGTGGTCACTTTGGATGGGCTATTACCAGCAGAAGAGTGAATTTGTGTGTGGGGAGTGGAGGGTAAGAAAACCTGGATTTGTGCTGGAAATGGCCCAACTTGATTATCATACACATTGTAAGGAGAGTGATCACTTTAGATAAGCTATTACCAGCAGGAGAGTGGGGTGGGAGGAGGTATTGTTTCATGGTCTCTGTGTATATAATGTCTTCTGCAGTTTCCACAGTATGCATCCGATGAAGTGAGCTGTAGCTCACGAAAGCTCATGCTCAAATAAATTGGTTAGTCTCTAAGGTGCCACAAGTCCTCCTTTTCAGTTTGAGAACTGCAAAACTAAGATCTCTGATGGTATCTTCTAGACTGAGCACTGAATCCCATTGGGTAGATAGAAAGATTAACCTCCATAATCTATACAGAAGCCTGTGGAGCCCCATAAGATTGGGTCCTTAATCCATGAAGTATTGGAACTCATTTCCAGAACTTTTCTTAAATGTTACATGAATATATTGTTTCATACTATAGAATTAGAATTTATCATCCCTATTCCATGATGAGAGATCTTTGAGCTATAATGTATCTTAATTAAAACTTTCTTTAGATAGCTTTCTGAGGGGCAAAAAACATTTTATCAAACAAATCCAATTTTTTTTATTTTTTTTTTAAATCATTGATTTTTATCCACCCTGGTTGCAAGTGAATAGCAAAGCTGGTCCCAGCAGGGAGCCAGAGTGTCCAAAATCCTTAGCTGGTGGGAGAGCCTGTCTGTGAGCCTCTGTAAAGCATCTCACTTCAACAGTGACTGGCTGGACGATTTATTGTAAGGGACGCCCTTTCTCAGACCCTTTCCCTTTATTGTCTCCCAACCCTCCACGTCAGTCCCTGACCCAGGATTGCCAAGCCAAACTCAAATACTACTTGTTTGAAATCTCACAGCTCGCCAAGATTACCTAATTGTCCAGGTGGCTGAGCCCGAAGGCAGCTCTGTGAACACCTCCATACCGAATGCCAGCTCCATTTCAGAGACGTCTTTCTTCGTGCAGAAATAGAACACCTCCACTTCTTCGTGGGAAGATGTCGTTTACTCCTCTGATGGGGGCTCCCAAACAGTCCTCAGTTCCGTCAAGGAGACACTCTCCTTTTCCAGTGGATACTTCAAGATGGAGAATGTGAGCAAAGGGGCTGAAGGAGTTTACAGGATTCAAGATGAAATGTACAGGAAGTGTGTGGCTGTCGTAAACTTTACCGTGGTGGGTAAGTTGTGCACTCAGTGACCCCAGAAAAAACTCTGCTCCCCTTGCACTTCTCAGGCCATGTAAAGCCTGTGGAAACATCCTATAAACTCACAGAATATGGAAGACCCCAGCAGATATTGAGCTGGGAGAGCCATCTCCTCTGCAGCCCCAGCCCAAGGGGTGTGTCACGTGGGAATGCGTGAGGAGAGGAACTAGCCAGACCACAATGCACTCTGGCTCTTCTCAGTGGAAGGACGGTCCCTGAGGGCCCCCTGCCAGCCGGCACACACTAGAGCAGCCCCCAAGCTGCTATAACCAATGACGGGACTGGCATTAGAGCTAGGGCAGAGAACCAGGAAGGTGTAAATCCTGTTGTGCCAGAGCAAGAGTCTTCTCTACACTAGGCCCACCGATGTTCCGACCACTGACTCTAGTAACAATGAACATTTTTTGCAAACATGGTCAGCTAGTGACCCAGCTGCCCCGGGGAGGCTAGTCCCTGGCCCCACCCCTCCCTTTCTGCCCCCTTGCCCCTGCAAGAGCCCAAAGCACACCCACCGTGGCCCCCGGCCCCAGTGCCGGGCAGCTGTCAGGGAGAGGCCCCAGGCCAGCACGGTTGCTGTGTCCTCAGGCCTGGCAGGGCAGAGCGCTGGGAACAGCAAGAGGGGGCCTGGCCTGTGGCGGAGCGTGGGCAGAGCCATGGTAGGCTGTCTGGCAAGTCACAGGCTCCCCCTGCCTACGATACCTGCTGCCCATATTTGCAAAGTTTCTGCAGTGCAGACAAGGTTTCAAGCACCCCAAGGGCTCACAGGGAAAGTGGCATGTGTTGTATAGGCCATGGGGTAACTTTTATTTTTATGGTGCCTAGCAAGCCTTTTGTTCATTAGGCTGCTCGTTAACATACCCCTGGCTCTGTCTGACTGCGGGATCAGGAGCAAACATTCATGAAGGGTCTGCGCTGAAATCCCTGGGAAATACGTAGTATGCCGTGACCTGTTTTATCTCTGGCCACTGTCACCCTAGTCTCTGAGGCCCAGATCTTCAAAGATCAATGGGAATCGGATACCTAAATACCTTGTAGGATCTGGGCCTAAGGGCCAGATTGTCAAAGGTATTTAGGCACCTAAAGCTGCAAATAGGCACGTAGGGGAATTTTCAAAAGCATGCAGCTGCCTAACTCTCACTGAAGACGGTAGTTAGTCACTTTTGAAAATCCCATTAGTGACCTACCTGCATCTTCAGGAATGCAAATACCTTTGAGTAGCTGGCCCTAGATAATCAAAGGGCTCCAGGGCAGAGGCTGGAATTGAACCAGGCACTTATGGCTCCTAGATCAGCACCTCCCCCTTAGGCCAACCTTCTGCAGTGCAGGCAAGAAGAGGAGAATCAGGCATGTGGTATACGGAGTCCTCACCAACACTTTCCTCCTTCTTTTCTCGTTCCAGAGCCCAGCTCATTCCCACCTACTGTGTCTGGGACCTCCGGTGCTGAGGAGGAAGCTCGTGATGAGACCAAAGGGGATGGGAAGTAGCTTGTGATGGGAGATTTCCTTCCCCAGTAGCCTCTCTCCTCCCAGCCTGAATTTCACACGCCCGTCCCAGGTCCCACTGACATCAGAGTGAGCTTGAGGGCAGTGTCCAGTTGTTCCAGATCTTCTCAGGTGGCCTGAGGGCTTGGGCCACAATTGGCCAAAAATGGACCACGGGGAGCTGGCACAGCAGAGTTGGCTATGGCCAAGGACAAGCCCTTGGCTGATTGAGGAGCCGTGTTTGGGGCCTCCCAACGCGAGTGCAGAGTGTCAATTAAGGGGATGAGTTCAGGGGCAGAAAACTGTGATCCCCAAAACCCAGCATGCTCTGGGGGGGAGCCACCTATGCTAGCCAATGGGAGATGTTGATGAGAGGGGTGTGTCCTAAGCCCTGCCCCTCTCTGTGTTCGATGCTTGTTGTGGCTTGTGATCCTGAGAAAACCCCTCTCTTGCAGTCAGGTGATTTAGATGCTGCTTAAGTCATATCTTGCAGGAATAAGTTAGGTACCTGCCTTGCTCCATGCAAAATGGCAGAGGGGCCATCCTAACCCAGCCCTGTTGTCAGAGCACTCAGCTGGGAGAGTCCCGTTCAATTCTCCATCATTAAAAAAAGAAGTCAGTCCATTCTTCTGAATGCTCTCAGACAGGCAACTCCTGTTTGTCTGGGTTCGGTGAGGGAGTTGCTTAGTCACAGTCAAATAATTTACTTAACAGTCCAATTCATCTAAGTATTATATTTAACGGGTTTCTGGAATTTGTAACCGCTTTAGCAAGGTCATTGCATGACAGGCTGGTGCACCGTTAAAAGAAACAGGTGCTAGGCGGAAGTAAGCAGCAGCATCTTAAAAACATTTGTCAACCATTCAGCTTTCTTCAAGTTGCAAGGAGAGAGGCTTGTAGATGGCCTAGAGAAGAAATCGCTTTGCATGAGGATTCTGTCGGTGTTTAAACCGAGGGGGTGTTTTCTGCAAAGGGAGTAGGTGGGAAGGAACCTGCTTTATGGCTCAGGCTCTGTCTCCACTTAAAACACGATAGCTGCTGCAGCCCTTCAGTACAGACACTTCCCACAGCAACGGGACTCCGAGTCCAGCGCTCTAGGCCTCGCTGCCTCCATTAGTACAGAAAAGGATGAGAAAAATGATGAGGGACGTGGAGCAGCTTCTGTATGAGGAGAGATTAATAAGACTGGGACTTTTCACCTTGGAAAAGAGATGACTAATGGGGGATACGATAGAGGTGTATAAAATCATGACTGATGTGGAGAAAGTAAATCAGGAAGTGTTGTTTACTCTTTCTCATAAGACAAGAACCAGGGGTCACCCAATGAAATTAATAGGCAGCAGGTTTAAAAGAAACAAAAGGAAGTATTTCTACACACAATGGAGAGTCAACCTGTGGAACTCCTTGCCAGAGGATGTTGTGAAGGCCAAGACTATAACAGGGTTCAAAAAAGAACTAGATAAGTTCATGGAGGACAGGTCCCTCAACTGCTATTAGCTAGCATGGGCAGGGATGGTTTCCCTAGTCTATATTTTCAAGAAGCTGGGAATGGGTGACAGGGGATGGATCACTTGATTACCAGAGCTCCTCTGATTCTGGGTTGTTTTTTTTTTAAATCTCTCCACAATTTTGGTTGCAACTGAAACTTCTAGTTAAAGCGATCAGTGGGGGGGGAGGGCGGGGTCTGGACGCTCTGTCGCCTTGCGCTTTGTTTGTGTCACCTTTACACTGATGCAAAGTGAGCAAGAAATACCAAAAGAACTGCAGGCACTAGTGTAAATGACACACACCAGGATCAGGGTAAGGCTGGATTGGGGCCCAGAACTCTTCCCTCACCCACCCATCACGGCACAAGGAGTTTGATCCTGTGCCTCATGCCAACTGCCCATAAGGGGCAGCTTAGAAATTCTTCGGTTGTACAAAGCTGGTGTGTCTCCCTATGTCACCTGCCTCCTCCCAATCTTTAGTCTGGGGACGTGGTGTGGTAGCAAAGAGAGTGTGGTGCATAATGCTGGCTCAGAACTGCTGCCACGACAGCCAGTGTAACTTAGAGCAGCCTCAACAGTGCTCTAAGTTTTATGTCAGGTGCTATTTCAGGCACCAGCCAGCCGAAGCTTGGGGGAACAAAAGGGTGACTTCAAGCCCCCTTTTCCCATCCCTCTCTGCTGAGCCAAGTGAAAACTTGGCACTGCTGAGAATTCAGACCCAGGCATAAGGCAATGGAGAACCCCAATCTTCTGCTGTGGAGAGTTGGTAAAACTCAAAGCCCAGATGGCACCGTTATTAAGCCCATTATTTTTTTCTCTTTGCTATTTAAAAATAATGAGATGCAAAACCAATATGAGTGCAGCAGTAATGTTGTATGGTTCGGACACACAAGTTAAATTTCCTGTGACAACACGAACTTGATCAACTTGCATGTGTGGAGCATATTTCTCCTCTTCCTGTTTTTCTTGTTGTATTTCAAAATTTACCCCCCAGGGTTCTTTGTGGCATGTAATGCGGCTTGTATTAAACATGCCACAAACCCAAACTTACAGGAATGGGCCAGAACTTGACAGCTTACAGGAGTGGCCGCTAGAGGGATCGGGGCTGATTTTAGAGGGCACAATTTTCAAAAGCATCAAAGTGACTTAAATGCACTTGGAAATTTTACCTCTAGTCTTCCTTATGAATTAATTTTTTATTTTATTTTTTTTTAAAGGGAGCTGTAGCCTGTTTTCCACAGAGTCAGTCTGAGTTCAAGCCAATGCCGTAGGGCATTTCAGGCTGCTGTCCTGTCTGATCCAGCCCAGGGGACAATATCTGATGCTTCCAGGAAAAGCAAGATCCCGCTGTAACATACATGGCTAGTTTTAACATGCTGTAAATGCAGGTGGGGAATTAATTACTGACCTCGGTGGCATTCAGACTATGTCCTGAAGCATGGGATTGGGCCAGAGGGACAGCTAGCGCTGGCCACAGTGTCTAGGGTCTCGGAGTGGGAAGTTCCATGGAGAATTCCACTGGGTGGGAGACTCAGCTGTGAAGGGAGGGGGCGGGCAGGAGCATCTCATAAACCCAAGATTGGAATAACTGAAGTAATGTTCCTTTTACACGGAGCCTCAGCTCTCTGGAACCTCTGCAAACGCTTTAGCCACGTGTTTAACTCCATCCGCAGGAGTAGCCTTGGATCGCAGTGGGAGGGCTCAGGTGCGTACGTGTTTGCAGGATGGGCGCTCAGGGCAGTCCCTGACTCCAGGGCAAAGTGGATGTGATGTGCCACTGTCTGGATTTGGGAGCCTGCCTGCACACCAAACTGACTAGGCACTGGGTGCATGACTGCAAGGCGCTGGGCCGGGGAAAATCAGCCCCGGGTGGTTATTTCGAGTAGAAAACCAGAGCCACTTCTGGGGTCTTTCAGCTTCTAATGCCCTTTCCCTTCTGCAGCTGGATTTCATCCTATGATAAAATCCCTCTCAATGCCAAGTCAGTGCCATAAATCACTGGCCTGGGTGCAGGAATCAGTAGGCGACGTTCTCTGGCCTGGGTTATGCCAGGGCTCAGACTAAATTATTCTTCCCAAAACTTTTAAAAGCTGAGCCCCCTCCTCAAGGCAAAGAAACCAATCGTGCCCCTCACCCGTCAGCAATGTGTTAGCGACCCCACCCCCCATTTTCATGGATACGTCTTCAAACCCCACCCTTCCCACCATGGCTAGCCCTTCCCCACGCTTCAGGAGATGCTGAAGGAGATGATCCTAACCATCCCCTCTAACCTTAAGACTTGAGGGAGCATCTTAAAAATCACAGTTTCCAGACTCTGGAACAGGGGCTGCTTTGCCGGGCTCACCTTTCTCCCTGCGTCAGGTTGGCCGATGGGGATAATGAGCCTGGAGATCTCATTCCCGTTGCTCTGAGTGGTGCCCATGTGCACATGACTCAGCTCAGCTCATCCTGTATCCCAGGAACGTCTTCATCTTCTGGGATCCTCATGGCAGCAGTGGGATGAATTAACGGACTCCCTTAGCCATGGGGCCTTTCTCTCGCTTTTGTTTCAGAGCCAGCGTCCTGGAATCGTCTCATGGTGCATGGAGTGGTGGCAGTGGTGGGGGTGATAGTCTTACTGTACCGATGTGGGTTTTGGAAAGGTAGAGGAAAAGTGTTTGCCTACTCGCAACTCGTCTTCAGGAAGCTGCTGACTCATCCCTCCCCGCAGCCTGGAAGTCGGCAGGATTCCCAGGAATCTAAGCTCCCCGCAGTGTGTGACAGGGACGGGGACCAGGCCCAGGGAACCAGAAACAGGAATCGAGACCCAGCCCTGGAGAATGGGGAAGGAGACCTGATTGCGAATTCGTATCCGGTCTGCTGAATTGTTCACGTCCAGACCCTCCCCACAGTTCTTAAAAAGTCGAAGCATTTCGTTTAGACGCTTTCCAAACAAACCATTTTGATTTTTCAGTTTGAAACAATTTTTTGTTTAAAAATGTCCTTCAATTTTATTTTAAAAATTCAAAAAGTTACAACCCTTGAAATGTTCCTGGCTCTTTTTTTTTTTTTAAAGCTTTTTGGTTCATCAAAAATTTGGAAAAATGTTAATTTTGTTCAACCTGAAACCGGTTTTTTCCATCTCTTTTTTGGAATTGCCAGGGACCAAAAAATTCTGTTTGCCCAGCTCGAGGGGCAGGTGAGGATTTTGGCAGTTATATTGTGGGTCTCTAAGTCTCCTTGTTGCTCAAAGTTTTCTTACTGCAAGGATGAGGGCAGGATGGGCAAAAGCTTCCTAAAAGTGGGGGGGGCTGCTGGCACCCAAACTGTGGCCCAGCCCCTGTGCCACCCCTTCTCCTCGAGGTCCTGCCCCCTCAAAGCACCCCTTTCCCTGAGGCCCCCCTTCACACCGCCTTTCTCCCTGAGCTCCCACTTCATGCCGCCCCTTGCCCCCAAAACACTGCCCCCCGCCCCTCCCTTCTCTCCCCCATCATCCAGTCGCTCACACTTATGGCCAGTAAAAAGTGGTGGGCCCTGGTCTCCCCTGTTCCGGCACCCCTGGATGAGAGTGGGAGAGGATGAAGAACTCATTTCAAATATAACTCCCCCCGCCCCTCAAAACACCACAATTTGCCAGCAACAGCAAAACATGCACCTAACCAACCCGGGCCAGTCACGCTGTGTTGTGTGTTACATTCCCGTCCTGGGGCAATTTATGTCTTTGAGAATATGAAACCTGCAGGCCTGGGTGTTTCTCTGCGTAATGTGACCTCACTGCTCCTGATGAGAGCCATTGTTTGTAAATGTTTCAGGAGCAGACATATTTATCATTCATGGACAGACAGATATTTATTCATAATTAGAATTGGTGAAAAATGGCGGGGGTGGGGAGGGTCATGAAAATTGAAGAAGAAACCACTTCCTCCCCCCTTTCCCCCATATTCTTCAAACTTATTTGGAAATGTTTTTAATTATCAAATTTTTGTTTCATTTTGGTGGGAAAAACTCCATGTTCTCTCTCAAGTGGGCAGAGAAATCCAAAATGTTTTTTTTAAAGAGGGAACTTTTTTCAAATGATCAATGTAATCCAAAGTGGCATTTTTAGTTAAAAGGTTGCATTGTCAGTGTAAAACCCTTTTGAACCAGCTCTATTATTGTATAACAAGATGAGTTTATTTTTCGTGATGCATTGTTTGGGCCAGGTTTCCTTGGTCCTGGAAACACTTACATGCATGTTTAACTTTAATTACTGCTGTGAATAATTCCATTTCAATGGGACAACTCTGAGGTCGGGTTTACGCTACGGCCGTATATCGGTGTAACTATGTCTTTTCTTTCTTTTATATGTGAAAGTTCTTGAGAGGTTAAAGCAGGTAAAATACATGAACAGGTTCGGACAGTCCGAGTTTGTCCGTGCAAAGTGACAGCAGAGATGTGGGATCTGCTAGTTTTCCATAAGTCTCTCAGGGTTACCCAGGATAACTTTGGGGACCTCTGTCTCTCATCGGGAATGTTCCCTGAAAGTGTCCAAACAGCTCAGAGCTACAGAACCATTCCCTGGATCCATTCTTATAGCTGTCTTCCCCGGAAAGCAGTCTGGCAAGTGTTCCTGTCAGCTCATTGCTAAGTTATCTGTCAAAACACTAGAGTTTTCAGGTGCCTAAGTAGCCCCTGGAATCAGGGTGAAATTATCCTCCCCACCACCACCAAAATTGGAAATGGTGCCCCGGAGTGCACGGTACCCTACCATAGTTCCCCCATAGGAACTGCACGAACAGGCAACTCTGCAAGTTATCTGCATGCCTCTGCACGTGACCCCCATGCCTCTCCATTTCCTTGGCCACATGTATCCTGTCCCCATGCTGGCGGCTAATCCAGAAAAAGAGGGAAAGCGCTCACCACTGCGACCACCTGAGGGAGGTGTTGGGTTGAGATCAGCTGGTCAAAGCAGGCAATAGGGACAGAATCTGAGATTGAAGCTCCTCGAATGACCTCTGACCTTTCTAGACCTGCCCTTCAATGAGACACAGCGATTGTAAAGTTGAATGTGATCGTAACTAGACCCATTTGAAACCCTTCACCACACAAGACAAAGCCCGTAGGATTCATTATGAATTATTTATTTCTCCTCCCCTGTATTCCTGCAGCCACCAGCCACCTTGGAGCTTTCCCTCCTCTCTCCCAGGCTGGGCTCACTTGATGGCAGGAGCTCAGCGCAGGGTCCAGCTTTGCTCTTTCGCTTCCATTCTTCACGTCTTTGGGTGTCTGCATTGGCACCTGAGCAGCCGGATGGAAACACTGAGTCCTCTGTCTCGGCAGGCAGGCCCAGCCGCCAAAGCCAAAGACTCCCTGAGAACAGGGGGAGGTTCGCCTGAACTCTCAGGAGCGGAGGCTGGGCTCATAGGGTAGGGTTACCATATTTGAACTTTCAAAAAAGAGTACACTCCGAGGGTGGGGGGGGAGTTGTAGCCCTGCCCCCTATCTACTCCCTCCCACTTCCTGCCCCTTGACTGCCCCCCACAGAACCGCCAACCCATCCAACCCCCCCTGCTCCTTGTCCCCTGATCACCCCCTCCCAGGACCCTGCCCTCTATCTAAGCCTCCCTGTTTCCAACTGCCCCCTCCTTAGACCCCTCCACCCTAACTGCCCCCCTAGAACTCCACCCCCTACCTGTCCCCTGACTGCCCTGCCCCCTATCCGCACCCCCGCCCCCTGACAGACCTCCGGCTCTCCCACACCCAACCAACCACTCCCTGTCCCCTGACTGCCCCCACAGAACCCCCAACCCATCTATTCCCCCCTGCTCCCTGCCCCTGACTGCCCCCCCGAACCTCTGCCCTGTCCAACCCCCCCCCCCCCGCTCCCTATCCCTTGACTCCCCCGACCCCTCTTCATATGCTCACCCTCTGACCGGCTCCCCCCAGAACCCCTCACCCATCCAACCCCTCCTGCTCCCTGTCTCCTGACTGCCCCTTGGGACCCCATGCCCCTTCTCCAGCCCCCCCAGCCCCCGTACCCTGCTGCTCAGAGCAGTGTGTCTGGGGTGCGGAGCCAGACACAGTGCCGTGCTCCCCCGCAGAGCGTGCAGCTCCCCCTCCGCCCCCAGAGTGCTGCATTGGGAGGGAAATCCTGGACCTTTTCAGAATTTTACAAATTCCTCCCGGAGGGCGATTTAGAACCCCAAAAGCCGGACATGTCCGGGAAACTCCGGACGCATGGTAACCCGACCACAGGGACTCCAGGATCTGCAGCTGCTGCCACCTGTATGGTGAATCCTCCGACTCATCACCAACCAGCTCTTCCCCATTCTCCAACCTGGCCCCACGGTCTGACCGTGCAGGAGAACAGAAACCCTTTGGGACAGCAGGAGAGTCTCCTCAATGCCGCCCTCTTCGCATGGCTTCCCGCGGTCACCGTGAAACATGACTGCCCTGCCCCCAGGAGTCTCTCAAGGAGCTGCCGGCGCAGTCACTGGGCACCCACTCCTAATGGTCTCGGGCAGTGGCATTGCAGAGGGAGCTGAGCAGACCGTCCCTTCTGTGACTTCCTGAATTGCTGCCAGGACAGATTCTCCTCTGCGCTAGGGAGAGTCCCCGAGGACAAGCAGCTGTGGTGCAGGAGGGGGCAAGACAAACACTCCCCCTGAGCCCTTGACTAGCAGGCAAGCAGGACTCTGGGAGCCAAGGGATCGATGTGTCTTGCTAGGAGAGCAGAGCTGGAGAGCAGAAAAGGGCATTGGAGGAATTGAAGAAAAATCAGTGTCATGGCCGGGTCATGGGCAGCCAGACCTCGTGGTCAGAGGCAGAGTCCACACTCACAAGACAGGAGTCGAGAGTCAGCTGGGTCAGGACACTGGAAGAGCAGAAGCAAAAGACCAAATTGTGTTCAGAACCTCAAGTCAGGTGAGTCACCCTGAGTCCGGATGCCAGGAAATCAAGCCTCGGGAGTGGGAGCAGGAACAGCCAACACACGGTCCAGAGCCGGGGAGGAGCTCGGCTGTTCAGACAGCTTCTTCTTCCTGCTGCTGGTTTAAGGAGGTCCCGGGGGCCGATTAGCTGCTCTGGGACTCTGCCAATAAGAGCCTCAAACTGGGTCTGGACTTCGTCAGTCCTAGGTAAGCAGTTTTTCATAGGCTTCCATGTGGCGTGCTGGAGGGTGGCTGCTCCCAGGAACCCTGCAGACCCGGGTTAATGACCCATGGGTCAGGACAGTGAGTGATCTCTCCCCGCTCAAACCTCCTGCACGAAACAGTCTCCAGGGTCCCGGGCGCATCCTCTGAGAAGAAAAAAACACAGTCATGAGGACAAATAGGCTATGGAACAGGAGCCCCCTCTTTCTTGCAACAGCCCCAAGTGCCCAGAAGAGTGGACGGTTCTTACCTCCAGGAGATGCCTGGGATCTTCCATCTAAGCCTCAAGGGGACCCCTGTTGCTTGGTCTGACAGGAGGAGATCATCTGTCCCCACTGCTCCCTGCGCTGGGCTGGCTGCAGCACACATCTGTGTAAGAGGCTGGGCCAGAGAGATGTTACAATCAGGGTCCAGGCAGCCCAGAAGGAGAACAGAGGGTCTGAAACCAGAAGATGAAGCAATCAAATCAGCGGATTCGACAGAGAAGTTTTCTACCCTGCAGGGACATCAAAGAAGGTCTGTTAGGAAAGCTGAGATGTTAGTCTGGAAACTGCTAAGGCAAAGATTGTGACTTGTTAAGATTCAGTTTTAGTCACTACAAAGTGTGCTGTGCTTTGTTTCTCTCTTTGAAATGTCTCTCTTTCTCTTGCTTAGTATCACTTAAATCTCTTCTTTGTTACTATGCTTCCCAAAGCACCTCAGTGTTGTGTGTTCGAGTGAAGTGTGGGTCTCCAGCCTACCCAACAGGCTGAGCTGTGCCCTGTCTCTCTGAAGGTAGCGAATAATTTCTGAGCGGTGCTGGGCCCAGAGTCCAAGGGCAGTTCACCAGACATCTCGTGGGAAGCCCAAAGAGACCAAAGGAGCAGGAGAGATTCAGGCCCCACTGACCCATGGGAACTTCCCACAGAAGAGCCTACACAGGGCTCTAGACACAGCCACTTTGGGTGTGTACCAGAGTTCACTCAACCGCTAGATGCTGGCCAGGCCTCGTGTCATTGCTTTCTCGCTGGGCTAGCAACCCCGCTCATACTCACTCTTGCAGTTTGTTGGCTGGGAACTCAGCCCTCCAACCAGGTGACTGTCCTTTACTCCACTCCTTCCTGGGTCGTGCTCCTTGCAAACAAAGTCCCAAAATGTCTTGAACAGAAACAAAGCCTTCCACCCTCGTGGGGAGTTCTTCCTCAGCCTGATTTCGGTTCGGCCTGCCCTTCTTGGGTTTCTATGGTCTTCTATGTCCCCTTCCTTAGGGATGGTGAGAGAAGCCAGTCCTACCCTGGACTCCAGGGTTTGGCCCAAGGCCATCGACTGAACAGCTCGCTCTGCTTCTGGAGTTTTGCTGCTGTTTTCCCTTGTTTCCTCTCAGGTGGGGCTCACTTGGTCATCAATTTGGCCTAGCCCCAGGCTAGGCAGCCATAGGCCAAGCCACCCTGTTAGATACCCTCCTCCTTCCAATCCGGTCCAGCCCGGCTGACAGGTTTGCTGAGGGGATGGTGAAACCCCATTGCTGATCAGAAGGAGGTCAGAGTCTGTTCTCTAGGAGCTGAAGGTCCGTTTGTCCTGCTGCTGCAAGTGGAGCTGGAGAGCGGAGATGTTAGGTGAAAGAGACTGCATGATGGAGTTGGAGACTGAGGGACGGGAGCCTCCTCCCAGAAACCCTCCCAGGAGAACAGGTTTGAGGAGGAGTTCTCTAGGGAGCCTCTTGCTTGGAAAAAAACAAGGGTGGCACATTGATGAAGATGTCTCTGTCCCAGGGATGGGGGAAGCTCCCACCCAGGCTATGCAGCAGGGATCCCATTTCTCCCCCAAGAAACCCATTTTGCCCAAAGAAGTCAATGGCTCTTACCTCCAAGAGGGAGTGGGCTCTTCCCTCTCAGCCTCTTTGAGAACTACCACTGCTTGGCTTCCTAGGACAAGGGACCTGTCCCCACAGCTCCCTGAGGTGCTTCAGCTTCTGACTGCACCCATCTGGGAGGCTATCACACATGCCAGGGCCTAGAAGACATGCGGGGAGGAGGCTCCTCTTCATGTCAGACTCTGAGAGCCCAGAGAAGGGCCAAAGGAAGAATAAAGGGCAGGAGATGAAGCTAGCCCGGAGCCTCTGTCCCATCCTCACCTCCTCAAAGGTGGAGCTTCCTGAGCTTCAGTTGGGCAGACAGTCTGTAGCCCTGACACAAAGGTCCTTTTGCACCATATGGGGAAGGCAGATCTCTGCCTGGGAGCATGGGAAATGGGATGGGGGTGAGATCAAGGAAAGAGGGGAGGGATATGGGTGTGAGGGAAAGAGCTCCTACCCCAGATGAAGGAATTCGGGGGGCCGCGGAAAGGACACAGCTCCACAGAGAGGGGAGAGAGTGCCAGGGGCCTCCATTTCCGCTTCCACTCGCCCCCCATTTATAGTGAGACACAGCAGTACCTGCAGCAGGGAGCGGGACTTGCTGAACAGGGAGGGGAACCTTGAGGAGCATCAGATGAGCCACAGCCCTTGCAGCGCCTCGGGCATCTGGTGCAAGTGCCGAATCATGTGAAGCTGGCCCATGACCTTGGCTGTGACATCCTCATGCTGCAGGGGAACGAGAACATGTCAGAGACTGAGACACTCCCCAGGAATCAGGGAGGATGAAGGGCACCTGGAACCAGCACCATCATTTCCACCCAGCAGCTGCTCATGTCTGAGTGGTGGATTCACCCTCCTGACCCCCAGGATGGAGGCTTGCTGTCCTCTCTAGTGACCTCCAGTGCCAACCCCCCTCCTTGTAGGGTGAGCTCCTGCCACTTCCCCATCAGTGCCCCTGACAGCTGTTCCACCTCCAACCCACCTGGGGACACCGCTCAAGTTCGGAGAACCCTCTCCTCCACCCCCACCTCCATCCCCACCCAGGTAGGGCAGGGAGGGGGCTCTAGAAGGGTGGTGGGGGGAGGGAGGGATTCTGGCAGCAGTGAAGTGGGATGGGGAGAGCTTGAGACCTTTCCCCAAGACACCCCAGTGACAAAAGCTGAAACCACAGGATGGCAGCCCTGGGGAACGGGACAAGTCAGCAGCCCCTGACGACTGAATCCTCCCAATATCTCAAGAGTGGGTCCAGCCCTACCAGCAGCAAAACCAGCTTCCCACACCCATGTGCCTCAGTCAGTCACCATCACCAGTCAGTCCTTGGCCTCGCAGGATGCCAGGGATGGGAGCAACTCTCGATGGTGGCTTGGGTGACATGGACACTAGGCCATGGGGAAATGGGTGCAGCTCTGTGGGGCAGGAAAGGTTCCCAGAGGGCACTTAGGGGACTCAACTGTCCTTCCCAGGAGTGATAGCAGAGCAACACATCCTAAGAACAGAAGTCCATGAAGGCCAGAAGTCCTTACTAGGCTCCTTGCTACCAGGCCAGCGAATGGCGAGAGGATGGGAAGGAGGCCCTGGGCCCCACCCGAAGCTTCTGAGTCGATTGCAGCTGCTTACTGTGTCCCCCATCAGTTGCTGGGCTTCCCCCAGGAGGGAGTAGACCAGCACCAGCCCAGCCTGGCTGACACGCAGCAGGGGGTCGTGGATGGCCAGCAATGCTGTCTGTACGAAGGATCTTCTCTGCCCGACGGAGAAGAATTTTCCAAAGACCTAAAACCAAGAGGACATGAGGCTCGAGCAGATTGCCCAGAGCCAGCCTCCAAGTCCTGGCGGTACAATGGCGTCTAGTGCCCCAAAGGGCGGGGAAGAGAGCTGCTGTGGCCAAGGCAGTTCATTCCCCAGGAGGCTTTCAGGGTCCCAGGGCTCAGGGAAGCCCCTTTATTAAAAGGTGGCAGATGCTGAGGGACCAAAGCCTCCAGTGGCTCTTTCAGGAAGGCAATTTATGGCAGGGGCCAGGATGGGCTGGAAATGGATCTCTAATGTGTGTGAGCAGGTCCACTCTGCTGTGCAGGGCACAGAGACGACAGGGGACCCTGTCTTGCTTCCAGCAGAGAGATCTCCTGCACCTCAGCGGCTAGAGGAGTGTGCGTGTGTTGTTACGGGGGGAGGGGGTTGGAGCTGACAGACCAAAGGTCTCTTCCCCGCAGCTTAGTGATTTCTCTCCTCGCTGGGAATGGCCTCTGCAGCTCCTTGGTTTCTTCAAGGGGAATCCAACCTGCAGCCTGACAAGGACAAGGAGACTCCTGGCCCAGTCCCAGTGTGGGACCTTTAGCACCAGCATGTCCCACTGGTTGCTGGATGAGGAACTCTGAGCTGGAAATAAGGAGCGGGCTCTTTTCCTGTCTCCAGGAGGCATCCACTGCAGGGAACCCAGCCAGCCCCACTCCCTGAGCTGTGTCATGCCCTGGCACAGTGCCCTTACCTCCCCCACTCTGGCTGTGTTCTTGTAGCCCAAGAGCCGGCTGTCCTGGTGCCAGTCATAGCACCAGAGATCTTCTGCCTCATGTATGGTCAGGCCTGGAAGAGAGAGAGAGAGAGAGAGAGACTTTTCTCCTCATTCTGGTTGCAGTTTCTGTGTCCTTCCAATCCCATTGGTGGCTGCACAGTGGAGTGGAGAAGAACAGAGGCAGAGAGAGACTTGTCCTCCGGCTGGGGTCAGTCTGAGAGAAATGGTCTGGGGTCCCATTATCCACCTGTGGTCACTCTCAGTCCCCTATTGGGTTCCGTGTCCCAGCTGGGTTCCTTACCCCTCTGTTGGAGCAGCAGCTGGTAGAGCCGGTAAGTCCCCTCCCTGGCCTGCCGGCTGATGTCCTTGTCTGGATCGCTGACCAATAGAGCCAGCTGGGCCACATGGCGACCCATCTGAGGGAACTCGGCTGAGATCTAATGGAAGGGAGAGCAGAGGGGACTCCATCAGCATTTTTCTGTCATCTCCTTGTCCCCCCTGGGCCAGAGGGCTCCTTCCTCTTAGCCCCTCTGCAGGAGACGCTGGGGGAGAGGAGCTTGAGATCAACCTTTCATTTGCTCTGCTGCCAAGGGAGCCTGGAGCTGCTTTGGGATGCCAAGCAGGGGCTGGAGCATGGTCCCCTTAAAGGCCCAGGGACAACACTGAACCAGGACAAGAAGAACTTGACTCAAGCCTAGCTCAGTCCTGCTCTGACTCTGCCTCCCCATGAAGAACCCTCCTAACCCACAGCCCCGGCAGCAGCAGCAGATCCTGCAGCCCGCTGGAGCCAGCCCGCCTCCCCCTGGAGCCAGCAAGCTGGGCTCGGAGCTCACTTACGTCAAACTCAGGGAGGGTGACTGTGTATCTCAGCAGGGCTGTGCTGCTCCTGATAGCCCTGGCTCGCTCCTGTGACACCCTGGACACGACCCAGAGGTTGACATGCTGTGGGGAAAGGAGGCAGGTCAGACTCAGTGGCCAGCTGCTCCTGCTTTGCAAATGAGCCCCATGCCCCCAGCCCCAGGGGCCTGAGACATTCTGCGCAGGGGGGAATAGCTGAGTCCTTGATGGCAGAGCTTTAGAAGGGGATTCTTTCCCCCAGGACGCAGCTTGTACCCTTCAGGTCACAACTTGTCAGCGTCTCTCTAGATTGGGACAATGTTCGGGGTCGGGGCTGGTCCCATCCTCCCAGAACTCCTGATTCCTGAACAGTTCACCAGAAAGAAGACTGAATCCTCGGCCCTTCCCTGCTACGCAAATCCTTGGGGGGATGTAGGGAGTGACTGAGAGCACAATCCCCCCAGGAATTTCAGAGCACATCAGAGGGAAGGGCTGATTCCCTGGGCTCCTCCTCTTTCTCTAGGAAGGAGCATGTGCCTCTTCTCTGAGAACCATCTCCTGAATCTGATGGGCTCTGTGTGTTGAAGGGGTGGGGGAAGGGTGGGTTTTCAGACTCTCACTCTCCAAGACAGCCAGGAGCCCTGTGCTTAGTGCTCAGCAGAACCAGGCAGAGCTCTGGCTTGGAGCCCCAGCTCCTTCCTCTGTCCCTCAAGAAGGAAGGACCTGACACTACATTGCACTGACCTCCCCAACCAAGGACGGCCCACTGGGGACCCAGCTAGGAGGACAGAGTAGAAAATGCATCTTCCAGTCTCTCCTTACCAGTCCCCCAAAGAGTTACGGTCAAATGGGGCTCACCTCCAAGATGAAGTGGAGCCTGTCTGTGTCTGGGGACTCTGCCAGCAGGTTCCCCAGCATGGCATCCAGGACCTCTGGGATGACTTTGTGCAGAGTCTGCAAAGCATGGGTCAGAGTTAGGGAACCTGGGCCTACACCTGCCACAGGATGGGAAGAGGGGTCTCTGGGAAGCACTGGGGAGACTCCCAAACACATCTCCTGGCCTTTCTCCTTCACATCCCACTGCAGGCAATTCACAAGAATTGATGACCCCTGGACCTTTAATCCATGAGCTTAGCAGGTCTCTGCAGAGGGCCTTGTAGGCAGAAGAGTATGAAACAGCCAAGTTGCTATGGATGGAACCTGGGCTTCTGGGCAAAACACAGCTTATGAAAGAAAGAAAGAAAGAAAGAAAGAAAGAAAGAAAGAAAGAAAGAAAGAAAGAAAGAAAGCAATCCCCCAGGGAGGGGTAATCTCTTCCCTGCTGGAGGGAAGGATCCAACCCTGCAGCTTGTTCCATCTCCGCTACCCCACCCCTAAATCTGGAGCTCCAGCAAATCAAGGGAGCAGGGACCAAGGACTACTCTCGAAGAGGAGGAGGATGGAGGAGGAGGAGGTACCTGGATGCCGGTGGTGTCCTTCTCCGTGCCCAGGGTGAAGACGGAGTGAAGGGCAGCTCGCAAGAGGTGGGTCTCTAGGGCTGGCTCCAGGGCAGGTTTCATGGTGCTGGCAAGAGAGAGGAGCTGGTATTAGACTGTGCAGTACGGGGGTGGGACTGTCGCCAAGATGGACACCAAGCCACAGGGATAGACGCACAGGCTGGCGAGAATGGAAACTGAGGCACTTCGCTAGGGAATGACAAGGCCAAGGCGTCCCAGACAGACATTGGCAGGACAGGAATAGCTCCTGTTCACTGGAGCCTGCTGCCCCTCCTGTATCTGAGCCCGGGAGTGAGCCCCTCCCCAAGGCCCCTGTCATGTGATGGGAGTGAAAAGAAGAGCCCCGCCAGGAGAAAGTGAATCTTCCCACCCCACCATCTCTGCCAGAGGCGCCACTCTTGGGAGGTGACTTGGGAGGGGCAGTGACGGTGACTCCCAGCCTTGGGCCTGATCAGCAGTGGGGTTAGGGGAGTCGGCGGGGTGGGGGGGTGGGGCTGTCTCGGTACCAGAGGTAGCCCACTGCAGCCAGGGAGTGGGCGAGGACGGCGCTGGGTGACGAGTCATCGGGAAGCTCCTCGATGAGCTCCTGTGAGACGCGAAAGAGACAAAGGAGCGTGTAAGATTCAGGCCCGACTGACACCTCCCAGTGAGGAGATGACACAGCCAGTGCCCCACATGGCCAGCAGGATCCCCCACCACCTCCCGCTCCCCCGATTCCTTCCTGCCCATCCGACTTGTCCCCCTTCCCGGATTCCTGCCCAGCTCACTCCCAATCCCCTTCTCTCCTCCTCCCTGTCAAAAATGCCCCCATTCAGCCCCATCCCGACGACCGAGCTGGGACCATGTGATTCCTTGGCCCCCACTCTCAGCTGCCCCCCAGCCCCACAATTCCCCCCCTGTCCACTACTGACCAAACTCACAATTTCTCCCTTCTCTTCTCCCAAGTCTTCAGCCCCAGCAATCCTTGTCCTCTGCTGCCCCCTCCAACACCACCCGGCCCCCACCCATTAGCCCGGCCATACCCCTGCCAATCCCATGTCTCCCTCCTCCCTCCAGCTGCCGTATGGCATGTCTCACTCACCACGATCCTCTTCACCACAGCCGCCTTGCAGCAGCGCGGCTCCAGCGTGTCCTCCCCTCTCTCCCATGCAGCCAGACATGCGGGGTAGACGGCCTGAAGGAACAGGAGCTGCTGCCCCTCATCCTGGACCCACCGAGAGTGGGGTATAGTGAGAGAGACCCTGTTAGCTAGGGACCTTCCTGCCCCACCCAAACCAGCTCCAGGGCTCAGGCCTCAATGGGGGATTGTGGGGACCCGCCTATTGTCCAAATCCCCCCCCCACTCCTACACAAGCAGGATCAGGAACTGGGACAGTGCCTGTGGGGGGAGACGACCTTGGCTGTTGTGGGACAAACACCCCCATCTTGGGGGTCCCACATCATGGATGTAAAAGGGCCCCATTAGGGGTGGTGGATCAGGAGGGACAAGACCCTCGGCAGGGGGTGGGGATGCTGGGAAGGGACAGGGCAATCTTGGTTCCAGCCCAGGTGGGGAACATTTGTACCTTATCTCTGCACTGGAGCTGCTCTCGGATGACCTTGAGAGCAGCTTCATCTTTGGCCATGTCCACCCCTTCCTCCTGCTCCGAATCCAGGGGGGTCCCTGCACCAGGGAGGGAAGGACAGGGGCGTGGTGGGCAGAGCAGGATTCAAGACCCCCCTTCCCACCTCAGGCACCCAGGGCAGATGGGGCCCCAAACCTCCCTCTCAGGGATGCCTTCAGCCCCCAACAGCTGCAGAAGCCCAGAGCAGAGCCCTCCCTCCACTGGCCAGGACTCCAGGGGAGGTGCCGATTCCCCCGGCCCCGGAGCAGCAAAGACCAAAGTGGCAGCAGCTCTTCACACCCCCACCCCCAGGTCCCCGTGCGGAAGGGGCAGCTGTGTGACGGCTGCTGCTCTCAGTGGGGTTCGCGTGGCTCAGGCCAGACACCTGGGCTGGGGACCCCCCCCCCCCGTATCCCTGGGAGAGCGTCTGGGCCCAGGGTGTTCACATCCCGTCCTCACCCCTCCCGGAGCCCAGCCTGGCTCCTCACCTGGAACAAAGCAGTGGCCTCCATCGGCCTGGCTGCTGCCAGAGGCCCAGGTGCTGCCGCTGTCCCAGGCTGAGCTGCCGGTGCTGGGACAGGGACCTTCCCCCTCCTCGCCGGCGGGGGCTGGAAGGTCCTCAGAGACCGGGCAGGGCGATGCCTCCTGATGGGAACGAGGGCTGGGCTCCTGGGGCCGCTGCTGCCCACACAACAAGCCCCAGAGCCACCCTGCCCGGCGCCCCTCCTGGGCTGGGTCCTGTCTGCAAAACCGCAGCCTGGGCCAGCTCCACTGGGGCCTGGTCGGGGCCGCTCCCAGCTCGGCGCCTGCGCCGGGAGCTGGGTTCCTTTTCCAGAAGGCCGGGCACTTCCGCCGTCTGGCCTGGACGGGACCTGCTTCCCCGCCAGCGGGGACGCAGGGCTTGCTCTGCCCCTTGGGAAGGTGGCAGCTGCTTCCCTCAGGCTCTGGGGCCACCTGCAGAGCCTTCCTCCGCAACATCCGCAGGAGCCTGGCCATCCTGGAACCGAGCGGGGAGCAGGTGTGAGTCTGGGCTCAAGGCAGCCTTTCACTCATGGGCCTTTTCCGTCCCTCCTCCTCCCTGCTCCAACCACAGCCGCCCCCTCTGCCCCCACAGGAGTTCAGGGAGTGCCATCTACACACACGGGCAGGAGTTCATTGCATGATCTGCTCCCAACGTTCCCCCTCGTAATCCCTTCTGCTGCAATATCCAGGAAGTCTCATCCTTTTCCAGCAATGGGGTCAGTCCCAAAGACCATCGGTTCCTTTGCACAAGCAGCCCCCTCCTGTCGTCCCAGGCCACTCTCCCACCCAGGCTAGAGAAGGAACAGAACGCAGGAGTCCGGACTTCTCCTGGGAAATCATTCCCCACGTCAAAGACACAAAGACCCTCGGCACAGGAAGACCAGGGCCCTCCTCATTCCCCATTGATTTCCAGGCTCAGCAGCTCACAGGGTCTGGCCCAGCTCCGAGACTCTCAGCCTGGGGAACAGTGTCCCACAAGGGAAGGGCTGGGAGCCCCATTGCTGGAACCTTTCCAAACACACTGGAGACGGCTCTGGAGAAGCCCCTGCCTGGCCTAAGAGGGAGGGGCTCTTGGAGGCTGTTTGCAAAGGAAATCCCCCTTTGGAGATAGTCTCTCCCCCAGACAGACAGGGGAAGCCACCGAGGAACCCGAATGCCACTCACTTGCTCTCAGTGATGGTACGATGGATGGCGGATGTTCAGGGTCAGCAGACGTCCCACGCCCTCCTCCTCACTCTCCAAGCCCAAGGCAGGCTGGAGAGGGTGGTGACCTCAGGAGTTACCCTGCCCAGCCAGCAGGCAGGGTGATGACACGAGGGCGATCGACTGGCTGTGAAAACAAGAGTCTGTCTGATTGCCAAGGGACGGAGAAACTCAGCCAGCAGCAGGGGGGTGCAGAACACGGCCCTAGGGCGGAGGTGACAGCGCCTCCGGGATCCTGACATCCCAGCACTTTACTCACCTTCCTGGAGCCTCCCAAGCCCACTGGGCTGTAGCGACGGGACCCCAACCCTACTGACGGCAAACGGGCCTCAGCTACCGGCTCAGGGTCACATCGAGTGTCAGAGCCATGGATGGACCCCTTCACTAACCACGGCCGCACACTCCCTCCCACAGCTGGCAATTGCAACCAGGCCCTAATGTCTGGTCCCCCTGCCTTTGAGAGAGAGGGTCACTCCTGCTTCCATTGCTGCCTATTGATCTGTGGGACTTTGGGCAAGTTGCTCCCCCTCTCTATGGCTCTCTGGGACTCACATCCCTGAATGGGCTTTAAAAAAAACAATGGTTCAAGTTTGGCCCCAACTAGTTCTTGTTTCTCGAGACTAGCCATTTTAGCAAAGTTTAGAATTCTTGACATTCAGCACCTGGCAACATCCCTTTCTCCTTCGCAAACGGCCTTAACATCCCTTATCTCACCCAGGCTCCCTGCTGCCTGGACTTAGAGAATTGACCCTATTCCCATTGGACCTACCCAAGGTGTCACACAGCAAAGCGGTGACGGAGCCAGAAAGAGAAGACAACAGTCCTGACTCCTGTTCTGACTAACAGACAACAACCCCCCAGAGGCAGGGATAAAGCCCAGGAAATAAGGTGTGAACATTTGCATGGAAACCGTTTTCTGTCAGAAAATCCATTCAGACAAAACCACTTTGTTTCTTGAAATCATAACAAGTAGGATGAAAATTCTTTGCAAAAATATTTGTTTGCAAAACAAGAGCATCTCCTGTTTGTCACAGTGCAGTCAACTGTCTCGTCGTACACAAAGGGGAGACACTATGATCTAGCAAAAAGTAAAAGGAGTACTTGTGGCACCTTAGAGACTAACGAATTTATTTGAGCATAAGCTTTTGTGAGCTCCAGCTCACTTCATCGGATGCATCTGTAGCTCTCGACAGCTGTAGCTCACGAAAGCTTATGCTCAGGTAAATTGGTTAGTCTCTAAGGTGCCACAAGTCCTCCTGTTCTTTTTGCGAATACAGACTAACACGGCTGCTACTCTGAAACCAACTATGATCTAGAAAATTGGATGAGATGCTTCAGTCTGAGCTAAGTAGTTGCTGCTCTTCACAATTTCAAAAGAATAAAATACAAAGAAAAGAGAATATTAGGTCATAATCGGATATGGCTCAGTGTGATCGGACACCTCCTAGTCTGCACTGCTCCGAGTGACACTCTTTAGTGGATCCCTAGCATCCACCCATGGTGAGGTAGGTGGGAGAGGATTGTTCTTCGTACTTGACAGAAGGAGAAACGAAGGCTGAGAAAGGGGCAAGGACTTGTCTTAGCTGATGCAGCCAGTCAGAAGCAGAGTTGCTCTCAAATGAGCTACAGACCAGCAATTGTTCATAGTAATTCTGCAGCAAGTATTTGAGAAGAATTGGAATGTTCGAGAGGATCATGAACTGCTCCGAGACAATGAATGGAGAGCAGCATCCACATTGGTTAGACATATAACTGGTTGTGACTTATTTGCTTGGTCATAAAAGAGAACAACAAAGACCAGAGTTTCCTCCCTGTCAATAGCCCCCTCCTCAGCCAATCAGGGTTGAGACTTTGAGGGGTGGGAGGCTAAGGGTTCTCATCAAATAGCCCAAAGAATGGCCCTGGTCACCACCGAGGCAATCACTCTCGGAGCCCTATTCCAGTCTCCTCTCTGTGAGGGCCTCCCACAACCCCCCCGGCCCCCGCTCCACACACAGAGCTCCTGGTGGTGGGAGGAGAGCAGAGGAAAAGGACAAAGGAAGCAAGAAGAAAAAGGTAGGAGGGACAGAGGAAAAGGGAAAACAAAAAGGAGAAACCCCAATGTTCCCAGTGATTCTAAGGGACAAAGTCCTAGGTCGGAAATAAAATGCTGCCCCCACAATCGAGTCTTTTCGTTTCCTAAAAATCAGCCGGCACCTGATGGATCAGACTGGTCAGGTTCCAAACCTCTCCGAGGCTCTTACCTTCTATACAGGGACGTCTGTTTTTGAGCAAAACCACTACAAGAAAAGGAGAAAACTCCAAAGAGGGTCCTCCTTGCGCTCACGAATGTGAAAGTGAATGCTCTCTCAGTCCTCCAGGAGAGACCTCGAGAAGGAGACGTGCTGAAGCAAAGCCACAGGGATCTCCGAGGTGGCCCCTGTCCTGCACCCCTGTCCTGCCTGGCTGATGTCAAGATCTCTCTGTGAGATCATCGCCTCCCCACCACCTTTGTCCAATAGGCTGAGGTCCTGCCAAAGGCCCTTGTGATGTCACTGCCACACCCACCCCTCCCCTGCAGTGCTGATGTCCTGCCCCTGTCCAGCCACATTGGATGTTTCAGCTGCTTCCCCTGGATCACCCCACTCAATGACTCTTCCTTGTGGGGTGACACCGACTACACAGTAGAACACAGAGGTTCTTCCCCAGGCCGCAGTTAGGTTTTCACAAGTTAGTCAACTTTATGGCCAGAAGCAACCGTTAGAGCATTTAATCTCATCCCCTGCGTATCCTAAGGCCTCCTGTATATCAGAAGAGCTGGGCTTTTCTTTTACTCAAATGTTTTCCAGAAAGGCATCTAGTCTTTATTCGAAGAGATCAAGAGATGGAGAATTCATCATTTCTCTTGGTAGTTTGTGCCAATGACGAATCACCCTCTTACAAATCCGGGTCTTATTGTCATTATACTTTTTCTGATTTCTGCTTCCATCCATGGGGTCTTGTCATGCCTTTCTCTGCTACATAAAAGAGCCCTTTTATACTCAACATTTTCTCTCCATGAAGTCAAGCAATTCACCTCTCATTTGTCTTTTGTGTATACTAAACAGATTGAGCTTTTTCAATGTCTCATTAGAAGGCACCATCCCTATCACTCAATTACGAATCTTTTCTGTACCCTCTCCAATTGTTTTAACATAATATTCAAAATGTGGACACAAGAACTGGATTCAACATTCCAGCATCAGTCTCACCAATGCTCTTTCACTTCCCTTTCCATCCTCACTACTCTATCCAGCCAAGAATGGCTTTAACCTTTTTTACCACAGTTTCGCTTTGACAGACCATGCTGAGCAGCTCATCCACTATGGCCCCGAAATCCTTTTCAGGGTCGTTGCTTTCCAGCGGATTGTCCCCCATTCTGTAGGGTGCCGCCTGACTCCTTTGTTACTGAAGCTATGCGGTTGCATTTGGCTTTATTAAAACCTAATTATTTAGTAAGTATTTTAGAAGAACTAGCCAATTAGAGAGAGAATCATGAATTACTCCAAGACAATGAATGGAGAAAAGCGGCAAGAGTAATCAAATACATGTTTGGTTATGGCTTATTTCCTTGGTCTTAAAAGAGAGTAACGAGGACCTGAGTCTCCTCCCTCACAATAGCCCCAAGCTCCCCCAATCAGCACTGAGACTCTGAGAAGCTGAAAGCTGAGAGTCCTCACCAGATGTCCCAGGCCACCGCCGGAGAGAGTCACTCTTAGAGCACCATTCCAGCCACATGTCTTTGGGAGGGCCTCCCGCAATGAGATTTGGAGTGCAACCCCCCATCCCCAACTCCACACGCACACACAGGTCCTGGTGGTGAAAGGAAAGCAGGGGAAAAGGACAAAGATGCAAGAGAAGACGAGAAAGGAGGGAGAGACAGGAAAAGGGAAAACAAAAAGGAGAAACCCCAATGTCCCTAGTGATTCTAAGGGACAAAGTCCTAGGTCAGAAATAAAATGCTGCCCCCACAATCGAGTCTTTTTGTTTCCTAAAAATCAGCCGGCACCTGATGGATCAGACTGAAGAGGTTCCAAACCTCTCCGAAGCTCTTACCTTCTATACAGGGACGTCTGTTTTTGAGCAAAACCACCACAAGAAAAGGAGAAAACTCCAAAGAGGGTCCTCCTTGCGCTCACGAATGTGAAAGTGAATGCTCTCTCAGTCCTCCAGGAGAGACCTCGAGAAGGAGACGTGCTGAAGCAAAGCCACAGGGATCTCCGAGGTGGCCCCTGTCCTGCACCCCTGTCCTGCCTGGCTGATGTCAAGATCTCTCTGTGAGATCATCGCCTCCCCGCCACCTTTGTCCAATAGGCTGAGGTCCTGCCAAAGACCCTTGTGATGTCACTGCCACACCCACCCCTCCCTTGCAGTGCTGATGTCCTGCCCCTGTCCAGCCACACTGGATGTTTCAGCCGCTTCCCCTGGATCACCCCACGCAATGAGCATTCATTGTGGGCTCAAATCGAACAAAGTAAAACATCAGAGGCTTCTCCCCGTGCTATGCTCAGTTTTTCATAAATTAGCAGACTTTATGGACAGAAGAGACAATTAGAGCATGTCACCTGACCCCCTGCCTATCACATGCTTTCTGTAGAGCATAGGAGCTAGTTTTTGTCTACACACGTTCCAGAAAGGCATCTAGTCTTCATTAGAAGACATCAAGAGGTGGGGAATTCCCACCACTTCCCTTTCTAGTTTCTTCCTTTGGTGATTCATCCTCACGGTTGAATATGTGTGCCCTCTTTCTAATATGAATTGGTCTCTTTTGAGTTTCCAGCCACTGGGTCTTGTTATTCTTTTCTCTGCTAGATTAATGAGCCCTTTCCTACCCGATATTTTCTCTCCATGAAGTCACTTCAACACTTCAACGACGTCACCTCCCGATCTTTTTTATCATCTAAACAGGCTGAGCTCTTTCAATAGCTCATGAGCAGGCATTTTTCTCCAGCCCTCAAAACGTTTCATTGCTTTTTGCTGCCCCATCTCCAATATTTCCAAATCTTTTTTCAAAGGTGGACGCCAAAACTGGATGCAGGGTTCCATGATCAGTCTTCCTCATGGTGTGTCACCCATAACTATTTCACATTTGGGGACAATGTATACCTTCAAACCAGCGGCACTGCTTTGGGTACCCGCATGGCCTCACAGTATGCCCATATTTTTATGGCTGACTTAGAATAACGCTTCCTCAGCTCTCGTCCCCTAATGCCCCTACTCTGCTTGTGCTACACTGATGACACCTTCATCATCTGGACCCATGGAAAAGAAGCCCTTGAGGAATTCCACCATGATTTCAACAATTTCCATCCCACCATCATCCTTAGCCTGGACCAGTCCACACAAGAGATCCACTTCCTGGACACTACGGTGCTAATAAGCGATGGTCACATAAACACCACCCTATACTGGAAACCTATTGACTGATATACTTACCTACATGCCTCCAGCTTCCATCCAGGACACACCACACGATCCATTGTCTACAGCCAAACTCTACGATACAACCGCATTTGCTCCAACCCCTCAGGCAGAGACAAATATCTACAAGATCTCTATCAAGCATTCTTACAACCACAATACACACCTGCTGAAGTGAAGAAACAGACTGACAGAGCCAAAAGAGTACCCAGAAGTTACCTACTACAGGACAGGCCCAACAAAGAAAATAAGAAAACGCCACTAGCCATCACCTTCAGCCCCCAACTAAAACCTCTCCAACGCATCATCAAGGATCTACAACCTATCCTGAAGGATGCCCCATCACTCTCACAGATCTTGGGAGACAGGCCAGTCCTTGCCTACAGACCACCCCCCAACCTGAAGCAAATACTCACCAGCAACCACACACCACACAACAGAACCACTAACCCAGGATCCTATCCTTGCAACAAAGCCCGTTGCCAACTGTGTCCACATATCTATTCAGGGGACACCATCATAGGGCCTAATCACATCAGCCACACTATCAGAGGCTCGTTCACCTGCACATCTACCAATGTGATATGTGCCAGCAATGCCCCTCTGCCATGTACATTGGCCAAACTGGACAGTCTCTACGTAAAAGAATAAATGGACACAAATCAGACGTCAAGTATTATAACATTCAAAAAGCAGTCGGAGAACACTTCAATCTCTCTGGTCACTCGAACTCAGACCTAAAAGTGGCAATTCTTCAACAACAATAAACTTCAAAAACAGACTCCAAGGAGAGACTGTTGAATTGGAATTAATTTGCAAACTGGAGACAATTAATTTAGGCTTGAATAAAGACTGGGAGTGGATGTGTCATTGCACAAAGTAAATCTATTTCCCCTTATTTCCCCCCCTACTGTTCTTGTCAACTGATGCGTTGGAGAGGTTTTAGTTGGGGGCTGAAGGTGACGGCTAGTGGCGTTCTGTTATTTTCTTTGTTGGGCCTGTCCTGTAGTAGGAAACTTCTGGGTACTCTTCTGGCTCTGTCAATCTGTTTCTTCACTTCAGCAGGTGGGTATTGTAGTTGTAAGAATGCTTGATAGAGATCTTGTAGGTGTTTGTCTCTGCCTGAGGGGTTGGAGCAAATGCGGTTGTATTGTAGAGCTTGACTGTAGACAGTGGATCGTGTGGTGTGATCTGGGTGAAAGCTGGAGGCATGTAGGTAAGTATAGCAGACAGTAGGGTGGGGTTTATGTGACCATCGCTTATTAGCACCATAGTGTCCAGGAAGTGGATCTCTTGTGTGGACTGGTCCAGGCTGAGGTTGATGGTGGGATGGAAATTGTTGAAATCATGGTGGAATTCCTCAAGGGCTTCTTTTCCATGGGTGCAGATGATGAAGCGCAAGTAGAGTAGGGGCATTAGGGGACGAGAGCTGAGGAAGCGTTGTTCTAAGTCAGCCATAAAAATGTTGGCATACTGTGGGGCCATGAGGGTACCCAATGCAATCCCGCTGACTTGAAGGTATAAATTGTCCCCAAATCTGAAATAGTTGTGGGTGAGGACAAAGTCACGAAGTTCAGCTACCAGGTTTGCCATGATAGAATCGGGGATGCTATTCCTGACGGCTTGTAGTCCATCTATGTGTGGAATGTTGGTGTAGAGGGCTTCTACATCCATCGTGGCTAGGATGGTGTTTTCTGGAAGATTACCAATGGATTGTAGTTTCCTCAGGAAGTCAGTGGTGTCTCAAAGATAGCTGGGAGTGTTGGTAGCGTAGGGCCTGAGGAGAGAGTCTACATAGCCAAACAATCCTGCTGCCAGGGTGCCAATGCCTGAGATGATGGGGCGTCCAGGATTCCCAGGATTATGGATTTTGGGTAGCAGATAGAATACCCCTGGTCGGGGCTCTAGGGGTGTGTCAGTGTAGATTTGTTCCTGTGCTTCTTTAGGGAGTTTCTTGAGCAGATGGTGTAGTTTCTTTTGGTAATCCTCAGTGGGGTCAGAGGGTAATGGCCTGTAGAATGTGATGTCAGAGAGTTGTCTAGCAGCCTCTCGTTCATATGCTGACCTATTCATGATGACGACAGCACCTCCTTTGTCAGCCTTTTTGATTATGTCAGAGTTGTTTCTGAGGCTGTGGATGGCATTGTGTTCGGTACGGCTGAAGTTGTGGGGCAAGTGATGCTGCTTTTCCACAATTTCAGACCATGAACGTCAGCGGAAGCACTCTATGTAGAAGTCCAGTCTGTTGTTTCGACCTTCAGGAGGAGTCCACGCAGAATCTTTTTGTAGTGTTGGTAGGAAGCTTTCTATGGGTTAGTGTGTGGTTAGAATTCCCTGGGAATGGTGGGTAGAGCTAGACATTAACTAGGGTGTCTTGGTAACTTTTTCCCTTAATTTTGAAATGCAACTTTTCTCCTTTGTTCTCACTGGACTGAGCCTATTTTCCTGGAAAAAAATAATGTGGCCAGATGCCGCTGCCCCATTCTGGGAGTGTGAGGTGCCCATCTCCCACCTAAGCCCCCAAGTGAGCCATGGACCGGGGAAGATTGGCATTCAGCTGCCGATCTTGCATGTGAGGCCTGATCCTCCCAGCATGGCTACCAGATTGGGTCCCATTGAAACAGCTGTCCAATGAAAGAGGTGGTGGTGCCCACCTTATAACTTCAAGCCCAGTGGTTAAAGCCCTGAGCTGGAATATGGGGAACCCAAGGTCAGTCCCACCTCCCTACCAGGAAGTATTTGAACTGTGTGTCTCCCACCACTCAGATGGGCCTGTTAATCACTGTGACGGGGTCCCCAGACTATGGGAATGCTGAGCCCTCTGTCCCACCAACCTGAGCTTCCCCTCACACTGTGATGCTGATGAGAAGCTACAAACCTCTAGCAGGTGCTGCCCTTACTCTGCCATCCACCGGCAGGGACTCACCCAACCGACTTACACGAATGCTTTTGCGAGCAACTCATGAACCAACAATAGAGAGGCTCCAGCTGATTCACCCAGCTCCTCAGCCTTGCACCGCAGAACTTTACCATCTTGCACAGAAGCCTGGCCAGTGTCAGTTCATTTCACCCAGTCCGTCCCCCCTTGATGTGGAGAGGACATACACTAGCCTTTGTAAACTGACCTGAGATTTCCCAAGCACTTCAACCAAAACACACTGTTTTAGGTAAAATATAAAAGAGATTTATTAGCTACAGAAAGATTATTTTAAGGGATTATAAGTAGCAAGTGTCGAGATCAAAGTTGGTTTCTCAAGAAATAAAAATAAATTTGCAGTCTGAGTTCTACAAACTAAATAGGATTTCAGTCAAGCAGTGTCTCACCCTGACAGATGGTACAAGCAGGCTACCGATCCTCACTACACAGGCTGGAATTGCTGTCCAGCCCGGGACCCTCTTCCCCCATTCAAAGTCTTTGCTCTTCAAACGTTCCTCCAGGTGTCAAGTTGTTTGGGGGATGTGGGGGTGGGGGGGAAGGAAGAAAAGCCAAGTATTAGGATCCTTCAGCCTCTCCTGTTATAGGTGTTCCACTTGGGATAAATAATGACAGAGTGATGGGAACAGAGGGGTCGGATCCGGGGTCTCCCCCTGCTCAGGTGGGTGCCCCAACCATTGGACTACAGAGACATTCTCTTTCTCTCTCTGTCCCAGTGACTGTTCCATGGTAGACAAACACTTAAATGGATACTGGCCAGAAAGTGAGAATGACTCTGGGGTCCTGTGGTCAGGGAGCCCATCTGAGGGGCGGGAGCTCCTGGGGCCAGTCCCCCAGCTCCAGTTGCTCCTTCATTATTTACCCACCCTGAGCCAGCTGCAATAGGGGAGACTGAAGAATCCCACCTTCAGACTGTACCATAGCTCAGTGGTTGCAGCACCCACCTAGAAACTGAGTAACCCCAGTTTAAATCCTTTCTCCTCCTGTAGCAAAGATGGGGGCATTGAACCTGGGTCTCCCACGTCCCAGGCAAGTGTGCTGTCACTGGCTTAAAGTTATGAGGTGGCCAGCAGCACCAAAACACCCCCCCTCCTGCCCTCCACCCACAGGTTGTGTGCAGCGCAGCAGGGGCCTAACTCGTTCCCAGAAGAAATGCCTCACGCGGTGGGTTCCCATTCGTGGATTGCTAAGCAGAGGTGGAGGCCCCCCAGCAATGCAGACTTAGGCACTTATCTTTGCGAGAGGGGCGGGGCTTAGGACACAACCCTGTTGTTCGCATCTCCCATTGGCTAGTTTAGATGGCTCCCCACCTACCATGCCGGCTCTTGTGGATGGTATTGTAAGGTATCTGTCTGTCTCCGTTCAGTGTATAGGGAGACTAGGTGCCTAAGTCAGGCTTTGTGGGTCATAGTGTTGTTCTTGTGATGTTCTAGGCACCTAAAGATGACGTGCAGTGACGCCCAGAGTTGCAACATCTAAGTCCCTTCATGGATGCCACCCCTAGTCATTGAAATTAGAAGCTCACAGAAAACAAAGTCACAGCTCTGGCCAAGAGTGGGGTGTCTCCCTTTAGATCCCATCTTTGTGCTGCGGGGAAGGAGGGGGGAGGAGGTTCCAGGGGACATAGAATTAAGAGGCCATAGGACTGGGTGGACAGGATGATGCCAAGATCATAGATGCTTGGGTGTGTGAGGCTAGACAGGCTGATTTCAGGGTCCCCACTGGGATATACCCCCCGTCTCTCAGGGACACAGTTTGAGCTGGCTTTCCATCCCCAGCCAGAGCCAAGGGCGGATTCTCTCCCCAGGGATGGAGCCCGGCGGGAAAGTGAAGATTGGGGCCTCATCTCCAGCATTGATAAATGTCACCTGCCCCTGTTCACAGTCCAGACAAACCCGGATCCTGCTGGGGGCCCGGCTCAGGTCTAGGGGGGTCACAGGGGAGGTGAGAGCCTGGTACTGGCCCTGCCTCTGATCCACAGCCCAGATCCCCTCCTCAGGGCTAAGGCTGATCCCTCCCTTCCTCCTCACAGACTCTCTGGCCACCCCCACAGCCCAGAGTAGCCCCACCCCCACCTCTACCTCCCAGTAATGTCTCCCTGAGGTGAACCCCTCACAGCCCAGCACACAGCGCTCAATGTCAAATCTCTCAGGATTCTTGTGGTGGGGCAGATCCTGCCATGTGTCTGCCCATCTCACACTTTTCCGATCCTTAGACAGGACAAGTTGTGGATGAGCCGTGTCTGGATCCAGCGTCACATTTGCTAGGGGGAGAGAGAATCAGAGCATTAGGGGCACAGCTCCGCCCTGGGGGAGTGTCTCATCATATCAGTGACAGAATCTGTCCCCGCTGGAGTGTGAACCAGGAAATCTCCTTCCTCCAGGATTTACCCAGCTCTGAATGGGGAGCAGCTCTGAGATCTCAGCATTCACTCCTGAGTTTCACTCCCCAGTCAGAGACAGGTCAGTGACAGAGCATAAAGATTTACTGACCCAGTCCTGAGACAGAATCTTTCCCCTCGTGCACCCATCTATCCCCAGAGTGGGGATTAGAGACCCTGGAATCACAGGGAAGCCCTAGGAGATTTCCCCTCACATCATTCACATGGTCACAACTATCTTTTCTCTGATGTACCCTCCCTCCCTTGTATGTAAAGTCCTGGAGCTTGGACGTCTCTTGTTGACACCAGCCTGACGCCTGCTCCATCCTGCCACAGGTCGGAGATCTGTCCATAGTGACATGATTCCACAGATTCCCTAATTAAAACTCTGTAACTAGTCATCAGGGCCAGACAAAGAGAATTATCATTCTAGATTTTATTTCTAACAGAGAGATTTTTATTTATGAGCAAGGAGCTTCTACAAGAGAAGAGAGTTGGGGTGGAGGGGCTGATATAAATGAATGAATGGAGAACGTGGATGAGATGGTTAAAAACAGCAGAAAGTTGGGATCTGATGGAGAGAACAGAAAGGGGAGATCACTATGAATGGAGAAAAGAAGCACAAGCTGAACACTGATCACAGGGACTCCTTGGTTTGAACTCGTGTGTCTGGTCAGGGCTCTTGGTCCTCTACCTGACACTAGGGCGGGGATCCTAAGAAACAGTAAGTGCTCAGGTTTCAGAGTAGCAGCCGTGTTAGTCTGTATCCGTAAAAAGAAAAGGAGGACTTGTGGCACCTTAGAGACTAACAAATTTATTAGAGCATAAGCTTTTGTGAGCTAGAGCTCCGATGCATCCGATGAAGTGAGCTGTAGCTCACAAAAGCTTATGCTCTAATAAATTTGTTCATCTCTAAGGTGCCACAAGTCCTCCTTTTCTTTTTAGTAAGTGCTCAGTCACTTGGAGCAGGGACGTTTCCAGAGTTATGGGAGCAATGTGTAAGCTGGACATGTGAGGATGGTCCATTCCTCTCCCTCCTTTGAACCTCAGCACCCTCCCTTCTTCCACCTGGGAAATATTATAGTTTTCTCCTTGTTTATTTGCACAGCGAAAGGGAGCAGGATCCCTCATTGACTAAATATGATTTTTAATTACCTGCATCACCCAGGGATCTCCTCCACTCTGGAAGCAAACACATAGATAGGGATGAGAATTAAGCCAGACAAATGCAGTATCAATAGGATTCATTATCATAGAAAAGGCTCTATCAGTGACAGACACGAATAATAATTAAAAAAAACACCCTTACCTAGCTCTGTTCGAAGTTTACCTAAATAATAAACAAAAAAAAATGCCACACTCAAGACACGTGTACAGTCCTGGCTTCCTACCCGTTACCGACGTAACAAGTTATGCAATTAGTATTGGTTGTGTCGCTTATAATTTTCAAGTTGACATTGTCACAGTCACTGAAAAATCTTTCATAACATAACATTGGTTCTGCCAGGAGAAAAAACTGAACTTACTGATAGTGTTGAGATGTTTCCCTAAAAGAAGAAAACATAAGTACAATTATTAAGAGACATTTTCAGTGACTTCAGATTTCAAAGGATCTTTTCATTATGAGTCCTCAAGTAATAATAATGTTGCCTCTCCACCAAGCTGATGCAGCTCTCCAGGGACTTGCATGTTGGGTTCCCAGTGGAAGAGAAATCAGTGACACAGGGTCTGGGTACCTTCTTAGTGTAATTTGATTATTTACATACATAGACCTGTCCTAGAACACAGATGGTCACAAACAGCACACAGGCAATCAAAAACCCCATAAGGCAGGGATTTTCATAGGAGCCAAGGGGAGTTAAGAGCCAAAGCATATTGAATTCCAATGGGAGTTGGGAACCTAATTACCTCAGGCCCCACGGAAAATCTAGTTAAACTAGTGCAAACCTAGTTTTAGGCTTATCTTAAGATGAATAGGAACAGTTTTAAACTAAACTGAAGTAAGGTCTTCTTAAATTCATATGTGTCCACATAGGAGCTTGCTCTGGCTTAAAAAAAATCCATTTAAATTCACATCTTAAGCTGGTGTAACTTTCTCATGTAGAAAAGTCTAAACTGTCTGTTCTAAGGAGAAATCTCATTCTGATTACACAGCATTTTCCCCTTTGGAGCTTTACCTTTTAATTTGAACAGAAAAAGAGTAAGGCCGACGAACACCAACAAAATCACCAAAGTCACACTCCAACCCACCATCCAGGGAGATGCTCTTGGGAAAAAAGAATCTGAAACACAAAGCCCACCATTAGTTTGAAAACAGTAGTAACCAAAAGTACACTTTTATTGTAGGAAAATGCGTCACATCAGGATTTGCGTCAAATATGTGTGGAAAAATTTGCTCCCTGCAATATAAAAACTGGCAGAAACCAATTTTAAAAAGAGGTTCTGGTCACACTCTTTTGGTAGTACTGAATGATGTATTAAACACTAAATACCACCCTACACCTCATCCCCTCCTCTCTCTCTCTCTCTCTCTCTAGGTGGAGCTAGTCACATCACTTGTTGTTAAACACATTTCCCATTCTAGGGTCTTCTTTTCCTTTGCTCATTACTTTGCCGAACTTTACCATTTGGGGAGAAAATTTCCATGCTGGGTGTCTGCCTCAGGCTGAACTTTTCTTTTTGAAAAGTTTCAGCCAAAATGGTTCCACTATTTCTGAGAATGGGGTTAGGGAACAACACATTGTTCTGATCCTTAAAAAAAGAAAAATCAGTGTGTGTGCGCACATGGGTATGTGTGTGAATAATTATCTATATAATTAGTAGTGGGCTTGTTTATATTTTAATTCTGCTTCCCTTCCACACGTTCTTAATTTTGTTGACTAACCGGGGCTTCTGACCCCATCACCCAACCCAGGAGCCAATTCAGGGAAAAGTGATTCCTTCTTTTTATGAAATTACTACTACAGTTAAAACATGTAGGAAGAGAAATCATAATTACTCATCAAATTTCCCAACAGAAAACTTACACGTAAGTAAAATTTAAACTTTTGTAACACCGGGGAATTTCAGAGTAAAAGAAAATCTGAGGCTTTACGAGTGGAAATCAATAATTAAGGGAGAGCAGATAAATATCCAAATACTCTTCACTTCAGCACAGGAATTCCTGGCATAGGAACTGATCCACTAAATGGGGGCATAGGAACTGATCCAAATCCTATTGATGTCTTTAACGGGCTTTGGATCACGCCCACAGGGTTTTGTTGTTATGGCAACCCCTTTCCCTGTGAAGTTTGCTAAAGGGTGAGAAATCAAACTTCATATTAAAACGTGGACCTTTTAGTGAGTGACACACTCAAATGATTGTTCCCGGGGCTCCAGACTTTCATGGCCCTGCCTTGCTTCTGACCTGCCATGAGCAGAGACTCAACAAATCTCCTCTGTGTTGAAGAGATCACAGCATATCACTTCTCCCTCTGCATATTCACTGGGGCAAGAAGCCTAGTCCTTGATCCATCAATCCACTAGGAAGCAGAAAGTCCAACCAATCAGTAGGGCCCCCAATATATCTTACCACTGCCCTGTGGTGACTGGATGAGAATGAAAATCTAATGTGACTTTAAATATCCATTTCATGTAATATGGGACTACAAACACTAATCATCCTGTTCGAATCACAATAACATACATATATAGTGTTACTGCAGGGCACTTCCATTCATTAACATGTTTGGATTTCTTTTACATTTAACCTTAACCCTGAATCTACTGGGTTTAAAATGCTTGTTTTGGGGAGAACTACAATATCCCTGGAATGCATTTTACTCTAAAGTGTGCTCTCCACCTAAACTTTATCTTAACGTAGCTTTTTGTGAGGGAATATTTTAACTTGTGTATTATTTAACCATCTGATTTCTTCCTGTTGGATATTACAGCGTGGGGTTTTGGTGGTCACTGACCTGATATATAAAATGTTATTGATTCTTTTTCTCGGTTCAGGTGGGTGTTCCTTATGGCACAGGACAAATTCTTGTTTGAATTTTCTGTTATAACAATAGAATTTTTTATTTCAAAGAGACCATGTTGCTCTTCAGATTTGGTTTCAGTTGATGAAGATAAAGGCTGCCCTTTGAGATTTCTCCACAGCGCCTCGGGCTCTGGGTACCATCCGGCCGACTGACACACCACTTGGATCCCTCCATCCTGGTGACCCTCAACAGAGATGCGAGGTGCAGAGCCTGAAGCTAAAATGAATCCATGTTAAATCAGATAAATATACGGCCCAGCATATAAAAGTTTACATTTTCAACAAAAGGATTGAATACACTTTCTTTATGGCTGATATTCATGGAAACATGTCTTCAACGGGACTTGAGCACTTGTTAAACCTTTGCTTAACTGTGCTGCAGTACTGGGGTCTCCGAGGTGGAAGCGAAAGCCTTACAGAATGTTGGAGCGTCTTATCAGCAGTGTTGTCGGTGATGTGAAGGGGGCAAGGAAATCAAGAGATTTTTCCCTTGATTTCTGATTTTATAATGTTGGAGGCATATTTGTTGTGCTTATGACCTCTGGGTGGCCAATGTGAGGTAGCTATTTGCTCTGAGACGCCTTAATGGTGCTCCGGGGAGTTGTGGCGCACGTGAAGGAGTTTCTCAAGATGGCAGCTCGGTTAGTTGTCACTGTGAACATGTACCAGAATAAAAGATCCCCTTTTTTAGTTCTAATCTCTTTTGGGTCTCCATGTCCACTGAAGGCAGGAGAAGGAATGGGCTTAATCTGCAGCAAGGGAGATTGAGGTTCGATATTAGGAAAAGCTTTCTAACTGGAAGGATAGTTAAACTCCAGAACAGACTTCCAAGGTCGACTGTTGAATCTCCGTCATTGGAGGGGTTTTTTAGACCAGGCTGGACAAACCCCTGTCAGGGACGGTCTAGAGTTACTTGGTCCTGTGTCAGCATAAGGGGGCTGGACTTGAGGACTTCTCAAGACCCCTTCCAGCCCTACAAAGGCGATGAGGATAAAATGAAAACAACAGGCACCAAGTTCTACACACTGCGTGAGTAAGTGAAAACCTCTTTTTTTTAATTGTAAAGAAAAAATGGCTGCATGTGGAAAAAATGAAAGAGCATAATGTATTCCAGGAGGACTGGATTCAGTACTCAGAGACAGACTCTCTCCGTACTTCATCACAAATGATACAGATGATGATAACAAGAAACACGCCATTTTATTGAGCGTTTGTGGAGCAAAAACCTATAAAGAAATCCTTTCGAGGCCTTTTAAATTATTATGGTAATTTTTTTCCCAACTTGACATCTATATTGGCTCCATTACACAAACTGTTATAGAATGGAAGAAATTCCAGTGGGGTCAAAAAATAGCTTTTGCAAAGCAAGGAAATTACTAAAGTCATAAGACTGGCCATACTGGATCAGACCAATAGTCCATTTAGCTCAGTAAACTGTCTTCCAACAGTGGCCAGTGCCAGGTGCTTCAGAGAGAATGCACAGAATAGGTGATCATCAAGTGATAAATCCCCTGTCACCCATTCCCAGATTCTGGCAAACAGAGGCTAGGAACACTTCAGAGCATGGTTTTACATCCCTGCCCATCCAGGCTAATAGCCATTGATGGACCGATCCTTCATGAACTCATCTACTTCTTTTCTGAACCCTGTTATAGTCTTGGCCTTTACAACATCCTCTGGCAAAGAGTTCCACGGGTTGACTGTGTGTTGTGTGAAGAAATATTTCCTTTTGTTTGTTTTAAACTGCTGCCTATTAATTTCATTTGGTGACCCCTAGTTCTTGTGTTATGAGAAGGAGTAAATAACTCTCCCTTATTTACTTTCTCCACACCTGTCATGATTATATAGACCTCTATCATATCTCCCCTTAGTCGTCTCTTTTCCAAGCTGAAAAGTCCCAGTCTTATTAATCTCTCCTCATACAGAAGCCGTTCCATACCCCTAATCATTTTGGTTGCCCTTTTCTGAATCTTTTCCAAGTCCAATGTATCTTTTTTGAGATGGGGCAACCACATCTGCATGCAGTATTCAAGATGTGGGCGTACCAGGGATTTATATACAGGCAATATGATATTTTCTGCCTTATTATCTTTCCCTTTCCTAATGATTCCCAACATTCTGTTAGGTTTTTTGACTGCTGCTGCACATCGAGTGGATATTTTCAGAGAACTATCCGCCATGACTCCAAGCTCTCTTTCTTGAGTGGTAACAGGTAATTTAGACCCCATCATTTTATATGTATAGTTAGGATTTAGTTCATTATGATAGTCAGAAAGGACTAGTATTGTCTGGTGACACGTCACCATATGAGGTGGGTGCGGTACTAGCCCACCAAATGCCAGCTGAATCTGAGCGTCCCATCAGTTATGCACCAAGGTCACCAGCTTCAGCAGAAAAAAAATACTATTCCCAACTAAAATGAGAAGGGCTAGCTGTGGTTTGTGGGGTAAAGAAGTTCCACTCTTACCTATATGCCAGGCAATTTTTTATACACTCAGACCATTAACCTCTGAAAGGTCTGTATGGTGAGAGCAAACCTGTACCCCAATGGCATCTGCCAGAATCCAGAGATGGACTCGCTTATCAGCTTATGACTATGAGTTTGAGTATAAACCTGGGAAAGCATTCACTAATGTGATTGTTCTGAGTAGATACTGAATAGCCTGGCCAAAGTACCTCAGCCTACAGAAACCCTCCTGCTTATTGCACTGCTGTTCACTTCTGTAATTGATGCAGCGCAGATAAGAAAGACAGAGAAGGACTGTAGTGGGGTGGCTGCCCCACTCCTATGCTAGATGGGGCTTCAGCAGGCCAGAGAGGCTGCGCAGGTGGGCGGCCAATCAGAGAAGGCCAATCAGAGAACTTTAAAAGTTTTGCTTTCAGAGAGTCATAGATTGTAATGCCAGACAGGACCACTGTGATCATCTGGTCTGACGTTCTACCTAACACAGGCCATAGGGCTTCCATTAATTCATTCTGTTTGCCAGAAGCTGGGAATGGGCGACAGGGGATGGATCACTTGATAATTGCCTGTTCTGTTCATTCTCTCTGGGGGCCCCTGGCACTGGCCACTGTCAGAAGACAGGACACTGGGCTAGATGGACCTTTGGTCTGACCCAGTAGGGCAATTCTTGTGTGTTTAAGTCCATACGCTGGGATTCAGCTAGAGCACATTTGATAACCACAGGTACTGGAGCGGGGGCAGTGTGTCTTGATGCCAATGGAACCGTCACTAAACAAAGATTTTTTTTTAATTATTTTAATGCAATTGAGGTGAGGAAATGTGCTCTCTTCACTACTGTCCCAGCCGAGACCAATTGCAGATCAGCTGATACCTGCAGCAAAGAGTGGCATATTTTGGGAGCAAACTCATCTTTAGGCCTGCCAGAAGCCTGTTGTGGATTTTCAGAGTTTGTTCTGATAACGTTTAACAGCATAAGCAGAACTGCATATGTGTAGTAATCATGTTTGTGAGGAGAAAAAAAGATAAAAGTAACAAAGCAAAAAAAGAGTGGTTTGAAGTAACCCTAAACCTGTACTGACAGAGGAGGAGAGAACATGGAAATGGGAGACTAATTGTCAAGGCTAATTCCCACTCTGGCACTTCGAGTGCAGAGGGTGGGGGCCCGCAATGACTCTAAAAATTAATACTTGCCACTCCAGGCTTGTACTATTTCAAAGATTACAACATTTCTCTGACCTTGGATTGGTAGATGCTGCCACCACCAAGTGCAGAACCCCTTTGAGAGCCCAGGAAGGCGCACTTGGGAATTCCTTCCTGTAGGGTACCCTTAAGCCCTTTCTCACACACACACACCTGCCCCCGGGAACAGCTGAGAAAGAAAAAAATAAAAAATCAGCTGTTGCCATCAACTAATTAAAAAAAGTGCACAAACCTCTTAAGACACAAAAATCCAATCCTGTTCTTAAAAAAGGTAAATTTTATTTTAAAAAAAGAGAAAACACATCTGGGAACTCAGGCTATTGCTAGATTTTAAAAGAGCAACTACAAGGATTAAGCACCAAGAATAGCTTTCTTGAAGTCCAGCTCAAAGGCTACAAGCAAAACAAAAGCACCTGGGGTTGGCACAGGGGAATCCACAAGCCATAAAGAAATAAAAGGGATAAACCTAATCACGTCTTCCTAGACATTTCCTGCTCTACTTACGTATCTGGGGTTTCAAATGAGTAGTTTCTAGGTATGATACTGATTTTCATACCTGGCCCAAGCTTCTTACAGCATAGCTGCTGCCCTGTCCGCCTCTCCCTGGGAGAGCAACGACAGACAGACAAAAGGGGAGTCTCTTCTCCATATTAAAAAGTTCTAGCCTTCCCATTGGCTCTTTTGTCCAGCTGCCCACTCACTTCCTGTTACCTACGCATAGCAGTGAGACTCTTTAACCCTTTACAGGTAGAGCAATTAGAGAACAGCTACTAAAAGGGATTTTATAGCGATTGGCTGGCTGGGTGTCCATAAAAGGGAGCTACCGCCCCCCCCCCACCCCATTTATCACACTGATACATACATATAATATAACCAAGTTATAAATAAGCTTGGTTAATAAAGGGAGGTTGAAGCTGTATTGTCCATTGTCGGAGGTGACTGACGGGATCATCCCAATGAGCTTCCAGCCTGTGAATAACTGATTGCTACTTGCTGAGTGTTTTGCCTTAAAGATTTGTTAGACCCACCTGCTGAGTAAGTGAATCTCAATCCAACAACATGAACTGTTTAACTGAAAATGTTTTAGTATGAACAGATAAATTTAAGGATAATGACATAGAAAAATCTTGCCTCTCTCTCTGGCCCAATGACTTTTCTACTATTTATAAATATTTAAATAGTCATTGGGCCAGAGAGAGAAAAAGAGACTGTAGTCCAGTGGTTGGGGTACAGCCATGGGAGGTGGGAAAACCCCAGTCCAGACCCCCTCTTCCAATGGTTTGTCCAGATTGGATAAATAATCAAAGATTAATTAGAGCAGGAGGACTAGCCCTTGGGTCTCCCACCTACCAGGTGGGTACCCTAACCACTGGACTACAGAGAGTCTCTCTCTCGCGCCTAATGACTATTTAATTTAATGATTACTTTGAGGATCTCAGGGGCACCTAAATTTTGGACTGAAGTGGGGAGTTAGGTGCCCAAGTGCTTTTTTGGGTCTGGGTCTAAGAGCCATCTAAAAAGAGACAGACACATGTTACTAACCTGCTACCTTCAATTCCAATACAGCTTCTTCATGAAAGACACCATCTTGAACAAAACAGCGGTACTGTCCTTCATCAGAAAGTCTGATATTGACAATTCCCAAGGCAACGTTCCCATCCACAATGCCAGCTTTCAAAAGCTCTGTCCTTCCATGATATTCTGGCATCTGCTGCCCATACTCATCCTTCCCATGCTGATACAGGTGCACAAACGAAGTGAACTCAGATCGGAACCATCTCACTTCCATGTTCTCAGCGCTCATCTTGGGGGACAAGTGACAGGGTAAAATAATGTCCTCACCCATGATGGCTGTGACAGGGTGATCAGGTCCAATCACTGTGAACCGGGCTGTAAAACGCACCAGGGCACAGAAAAGATAAAATAAATATATTAAATATTCTGTGCATCTATTGCAGTGCTCTGTCATTGAATAGGATGTGTCCTGAATTTATATATATGAATTTTACAACAAACAATGCATTTGGATAACCATAATTTGTATATCCATAATTCATATGAGTTTAAATCAGTGGTTCTTAACCTGGGGTGCACACACCCCCTGGGGGTGCGAGATGCCCTTTCTGGGGGTGCGAGACATGCCAGATTTTTTTAGAAGGTAAATCATCGAAAACACAAATTAGGCACAGGCACGTAAGTACAACTACTTTGTTTCATCACCTATGTATTTATTAACGATCACTGTAATATACAAACAGAAAATCTATTTTCAAGTTTTTAAGCTAATGGTAGTGAAATTATCTCGCTACAAAATACAGTGTACCGCCACGCTGGGGGGTGTTTCTTGACGCACGCACAGATGATGATGTGGCAGCTTTGTTTGAATTCAGTTAGCCGCTGTTAGCGCGCCGGTTACAGTTTACTTCCACAGCAAAACTCCAACATCTCTGGGTCGTACTTGTGGATTTGTGTGTGCCCACTGTACTATTTGTGGTGAGTAATAACATAAAACTACTTTACATATATTTAATATGCATTTAAAAGTGTATAGGCCCCCCATCTCCATTTATATATTTTTTCATTTCAGTAACCCTTGCCATGTTGAAGAAACGCAAACGGAATGATGACTATGTTCGTTACGGGTTCACTTGTACGACAGAGAAGGATGGAAATCAACGACCGCAATGTGTACTGTGCAGCTCGTTATTTTCAAATGCCAATCTCAAACCATCGAAGCTGTCTGAACATTTCAACAAACAGCATGGTGGTGAAGCTGCTGGACATGACATTGACACCCCGAAGTCTACAAGGGCACGATTTGAACATAGCGGAACCTTGAGGACGTTTGGGTTTGTGTCACTTGAGAAGCCCTTGTTACAAGCATTCGATCAAGTGGCATATTTGCGTGCCAAGGAAAAGAAGCCCCCTACAGTAGCTGAGGAATTAGTGAAACTTTGTGCATTGGGAATGACAAAAATAGTATTGGGACGAGATGCACAAAAGAAGCTTCAACAGGTGCCCTTGTCAAATGACGTGATCCGTTCTAGAATTCATGCAATGAGCCAGGATATCTTGCAGCAAGTTCTAGAAGATATCAAAGCCAGTCCTCTTAAAGTGGGTATTCAGCTTGATGAGTCAACTGACGTTGATGGCTGCAGTCAGCTGTTGGTGTTCGAGCAGTACGTAAAGGAGAAAGAAATCTTAGAAGAATTCTTGTTCTGTGAACCATTGCAATTAACTACGAAAGGAATCGATGTGTTCAGTCTCGTCAAAGACTTCTTTTTGAAGCATAAGATAATGTTTGACGTGTGTGCATCAATTTGCACCGATGGTGCCTCTGCCATGCTAGGAAAAAATTCAGGATTTGTCGCCTACGTAAAGAAAGAAGTACCTCGTATCATGATCACACATTGTATGTTGCACCGTCGTGCCCTTGCCGCAAAGACTTTGCCTACAGAATTGAAGGATACTTTGTCCACTGCGGTGAGCGCAGTAAACTTCAGAGGACGTACTCTAAATCATCGCCTCTTCCATGCTTTTTGCGAAGAAATTGGGGCCGAGCACACTGTCCTTTTCCATACAGAAGTGAGGTGGCTTTCCTGTGGCAGAATGCTTACTCGTATTTTTGAAATGTGCGAAGAAATAAGTCTCTTTTAATCAAAGCAGAAATTTAATTGGTGACTTTGAAAATAGAGAGTTTATCCTTTGCCTAGCGTACATGGCAGATGTATTCACACACCTAAATGAACTCAACACATCTATGCAAGGAACTGGGATGAACACGGTAATGACCAGAGAGAAGTTATCTGTTTTTATTCAGAAACTTCCAGTTTGGATAAAGCCTGTTGAGAAGAAATTTCACTAACTTTCCTTTTCTTGAAGAAACAGTTGTTTCGGAAAATGAAGGAATGACCATCGCAACTGAAGTGACAAAGCATTTGCAACAGCTGAGTGACTCTTTCTAAGGATATTTTTCCACTGGAGATCTTGATGTGGCAAAGAAATGGATACTGGATCCATTTCTATTTAACCTGGATTCCATCAACGCTAGCGATTTCACGAAAGATGATCTCATTGAATTACGAGCCAATGGTCGAATCCGAATAGAGTTTGAGACAATGAAGCTTGAGAATTTCTGGTGTGCTAAACTAGCACCATTTCCACAACTGGCAAAGACAGCGCTGGAGATCCTTGTGCCATTTGTGACTACATACGTGTGTGTGTGTGTGTGTGTGTGTGTGTGTGAGAGAGAGAGGATTTTCATCACTCTTACACATCAAAACAAAGGCCAGAAACCACCTAAATGTGAGTGATGACATGCGTGTGGCTACTTCAAAAAACGTTCCTCGTTTCTTGAACATCATTGAACAAAAGCAACAGCAGAAGAGTCACTGAGCCGGTAAACTTTAAAATAAAAAGTGTGTAATTTTTCATGTATTCTTAAGTTTACTGCGAAATTAAAATAAATATAATTATTTCTCTTTCATTCTATAGTTATGACATATCTAGGTTTAAAGAACTGACCTACTTCAACGATTTTTGATAAGGGGTGCGAGAACATATTTTGAGAACCAAAGGGGTGCAGGCTGCAGTAAAAGTTAAGAACCACTGGTTTAAATGGAAGCTGAAATATGTTTTGCCATTACCCTTACAAGCGGCTCCTGACAGATTTAACTTGCACAGCATTAGCAAACATTTCAAATCACTGCTTTCTGTTGGAGATCATTTTAAAGTTTTTTGACTGTTCTAAAAATATTTAAACTAATTTAAAGAACATTATTAGGGTACCATTCAGGAAATAATTTTTCTTCAGGAAGGGAGCGAAAACACATGTTTAATTTTAAGGAGATGCTTAAATGCTTTACTGAGTTAAGGCCTTAGGTTGCCAAATAAAGCACTGAATATGTTAGGAACCGACAGATTTAATGTTGCTGCTTTATTTCTCTCCACTTGTGTGTACGATGCAGTCTTCAGTTACGTGATCTTACTAGCCTTGCCCCAGAACCCCCGCTTCATTCAGAGCCTGTTCAACTGGCATCCATGGAGAGGAAGAGGAGAAGGTTTCCTACAGCCAACCACTTGCTTGACTTGCTGCTCACAGGGCGTACTTTTCACTTGAGCTCTGTGAACTCAGCTGGGGTGTTTGAGCTAATACTTTCCCTCCTCTCTCTGTTTTTAATTTTAAGTATCCTCACACCTTCTTGTCAACGGTCTAAATGGGCCACCTTGATTATCACGACAAAAGTTGTTTTTTTTCTCCTGCTGATAATAGGCCCTCTTAATGAATTAGCCTCTTACAGTTTGTATGGCAACTTCCACCTTCTCTGTGTGTGTGTGTCTATATGTATGTGTGTGTCTCTATATGTGTGTGTGTGTGTGTGTGTGTGTGTGTGTGTCTATATATATAAAAAAATCTTCTTACAATATGTTCTATTCTATGCATCCGATGAAGTGAGCTGTAGCCCACAAATTATTTATGGTCTAATAAATTTGTTAGTCTCTAAGGTGCCACAAGTCCTCCTGTTCTTTCTTCATCCACCCAAGGAGAAGGATGTGCAGGAGGCCTTGTCCCATCGCTTGGAAAGCTGGAAGAGGCAAACAATGTAGCTGACATGAAGATCCCCAGGGGTTACCTCCTGGGTCCACCCTGACAGACACTTTGAATGGGCAGATCTTTATAACGCTGTCACTCTTAGGATTAAGAGGGTAACTCATTTGTGTATATGTTCACTTCTTTTAACCTGTAAATAATTTCTTTTTCTTAGCTAATAAGCCTTTTGATAGCTTATTACAGGATTGGCTTCAGGCATTGTCTTTGGCGTAAGATCTAGGGTACCAATTCATCTGGGGTAAGTGACTGGTCTCTTGGGACTGGAAGCAAACAGTGCATGATTTATGGTGTAAGTGACCTTTTATCACGAAGTCCAGTTTGTCTGGGTGACAAGATAGGCTGGAGAGTCTGAGGGGACTGTCTGTGACTCCATGGTAAGACTGGTATAGTGACCCAGGAGTTTACATTTATTACTGGCTTGGTGAAATCTAATTACAGACCATACCGCCAGCTTGGGTCGTCTGCCTTGTTTGACAGTCTGCCCTGAGGAAGGCACTCATGGCCGTGAGTCACTCCAGAAGCATGACAGTGGCTGAAGAGTTATTAATCCTGAAGTCAGGGGGAGACATTTTAATGTTACCTCATTTCAACCTCATCAGCTAGTCAAATTTTGGAGCCTCGGGGATGTTCCTGTGGGATGTACGCCAGATCTACACTACAGAGTTAGGCCGATTCAGGGCAGCTTAGGCTAACTTAACTATGGAAGTGCTACACTTACATTTTGTACCTTCTGACATAACTACCCGCTAGACTGACTTAATAACTCCACCTCCCCAAGCGGCATAGAGTCAAGGTTGACGTAGTTGGGTCAACGCGGTGTCAGTGTGGACACTGCATTGCCTACATTGACTGTTTCCAGCTCTCAGGAGCCTTCTTACAATGCCCTACACTGACAGTCCAGTCGATACAAGCACTCCTGGTGAGGATGCTCACCGCCGATACAAGGAGCAAAGCGTAGACACGCACAAGTATGCCGATGTACGTTAGGTCGATGTAATTTCGTAGTGTAGACATGCCTCAACAAATTGGCATAGCCTGGTATTCTCTTTGATGCAATCTCGTTTATTGAAAAGGAATGTACCAAGTCCTGCTTTTCCAAGTGCAGGAGGAACCAAGAACACATGGAACAGTTTCGTAGCTTACACTCCCAACCTTCCCTAACCAACAGACCCAGAAGTTCTCTCTCTCGAGCTTTTCCCAGGGTCGCACTGTGCTCACAGGCTCCTGCTCGGCTTCCTTGCTTGCTTGTCTCCACCTCTCTCTCCTTGTCTGTTCTCAGTTCTGTGTGTTCGTGCTCTCACACCCACATTTGGTCAAAATACCCAGAGGATTCCTCCCTGCCCATGTCCTTTCACCCTTCACATCATTGGTGCTAGTCTCTGGGCAGACTCTATTAAGCCTTGTTTTAGGTGTGGCCGCTTTTATTGCCTCTTACAACTGTCTTAAGTGAAAGGGTGCATTCACACGTCAATTTGAATAAGATTTTAACTCAACCCATAACAAAGTTTCACCCAGCTCATAACAATTGTTATTTATATTTTCTTGGTGTTGATACACTTGGGGATTTGTGCTAATTTTTGTTCACTTTGGAATAAACTAGTGAAACAGAGAAATTTTATAAATCAAAACAAATAAATCAATACTCTAAGAAGCAGCAGAAGCCATGGACATTCCTACCTGATTCCAGCTTGTGAACATAAAACGTAATGAAGAAAACGATAAAATCGGGTAGAAGGGTTCTGGCTCTGGAGCTGTGGCAGATTGAGAGAACTTTCATCTCACTGTTACTTGATCCAGATGACAAGAGAAAAGAGAGAAAACAAACTGTGTATTGAATGTAACATAGTTGCAATGATTTAAGACAAAAATGATAGCATAATCCTAACCAGCAAACCATAACCTTGTTTTAGACACTTTATTTGACCCCTTTATACAAGATTTGGTGCCACTACAGGACCTTGGTTGTAACAATGATCTATACAGTCCCAGTTCACGTCAATAACATCACAACAGGTTAGACCAGTGGTGGGCAACCTGCAGGCCACACGTGGCCTGTCAGGCTAATCCACTGGTGGGCTGCCAGTTTGTTTACATTTGCACAGCCACCTGCAGCTCCCAGTGGCTGCAGTTAAAAAATGTTTAAACAAAATGATGTTTTCATTAGAAAATGAATTTAAAAAAAACATTAAAAATGAATTTTCCTATGATTGGAATGTTTCTAATTTTTCAATGAAATGATGCTAAATGAGAATATATAGTTCAAATTGACTCCAAAAAGAATTTCTAATCAAATTGATCAAAACAATTTATTGACCCCTCCCTTATTCTTGCTAAAAGAAAAGTAACAATGATTGTAAAAAAAATCTGTTTCAATAATATTTGATTAAAAATGAAAAAGTCTATAAAATATTAAACAAAACAAAAGTGAATTATTGTTGTAAATGTGTTTTAAAATTATTTTTTTACTACCTTTAGTCCTCTAGATTTCCTCAGAAAATCTCCCCTCCACACCCTTCACACAGTAGGAGATGATCTGTCAACCGCTGTGTAAATATGCCTCTTTCTAAATTATGTCATGAAGCCCTTATTCAGCAGCACACTTGAGCTCATGGTCTGCTTTAGGCACATGCTTAATCCCCCTCACTTCAGAAGAACAGGATGCAAGTTTCTGTCTTGACTGATTGTGGAAATACTTTCAAGGGAAAAAAGGAAAATGATCAGAAACAGCAGGATTCAGCCCCACAGGAAGAGGTAGAAAACTGGCACGTAAAGAGGCAGAAGGACAGAACAGCCGGGAGTGTGGCACAGTGAAGCTCGTCCGGTATTCTCAGTACAGGAAGTTACTTGTTACAAATCTCCCTGGGACGTCACTGAGAACAAGGTCGGGCCCAGGGTTCTTGAATGAAACGTACCCGCAAAAGAAACAAATTTCGAACCCAACCTGCCGCGCAAATCCCGAGTTACGCCGCTAGGACAAGAGTCTGAAAGGCATCGGAGTGTCAATCGTTGTGAACCTACTTGTACTGTAGTGTTTCCACAACGTGTAAATCAAATTACACAGGGTTATTTAATCGTTGTGTTAGTAACAATCTGGCCAGGCAATGAGCAGTCCACATGAGGGGATATAAGCAATCATTTTGAAGCAAAATTAACCTACCTGATTGGTCCTTCTGGAGAAATTGTACAATCTCCAGGGTGGGATCAGACTCCGTGGGGTTTGTTGCGATGATTTCCACTGTCGGTGACTCTTTCAGTCGATCCCATTGCAGGGCTGATTCCCTGGCTACCAAATCGCTGCAGTTTCCCCAGCTTTTCCTCGCCCTTCGGGGAAGAAATCTCTGGGCTCCAAGCACAGCCCGGGGCTTCCCTCTGGCAGCGCTGCCCGAAATTGAAAGCGAAAGTCAAGTCACCCAGGCGGTCACTTGACGAGATTAAATTTTCTCTTAAAGAAACAGCCACCGCCCAGCTGAGCTGGAAGGGCCCTGCCAAGCCAGCAGCCTCCAGCATTCAGGGGGGCCAAGATACCCAGAGCCATGGCAGTTCCCTGCAATCCTCTGCCGAAGGTTTCTAGGGAGGGCTGCTTTATTTCTGCCACCCTGGCAGTACCCTTTCCCGCACCCCTCAGGGTAACTGAGTTCAGCAGCCCCCTTGCAGTGCACAAGCCAGCCGCGTCCAGAGCCGGGCGGGTTCCGGGTGCCGGAAGCAGCTGTCTCTGCCTTTGTTTGTTAGTTTGTTTTGGCCATTCCATTTACTCTAGTTCACAGAAAAGCAGGAAGAACACTCTCTTCAGTGTCATTCCCGGATTCAGATCACTTGGGACACCAGATTGCTTGAGTCTGCTGGGACAGACCCTTCCACCTCAGCAGGACTGGAGCTGTTTCCTTCCGAGAAGACTCGAAGGACACGGCTATACTGGCAGATGTAGAGCGCTGGGAGTTAAACCAGCCTTCGGAGAGCGCGGCAGGGAAAGCGCTGCAGTGTGTTCACACGGTCAGCTCCAAGCACACTGGGCGTAGCCACATTTGCGGCACTTGCAGTGGCATTGGGAGTGGTGCATTATGGGCAGCTATCCCACAGAGCACCTCTTCCCATTCTGGGGTTGTGGCTTGTGGGAAGGGGGCATGCGGTGCGGGGGACTCTGGGTCCTGTCCCAACGCTCCATGATGCATCAGTTCACATCCCAGCAATCCCTGTGCTTCCGTCCACATTTGGTGCCATCTTTCAACATTTCTTGTACTGCACGCTCTGTCTTCCCTTTCAGTCCGCGGGAATGGAGCCTGAACTGCTGAGGAATGCCAGTTTGAATGCTGCCCCTGTGACCTGCTGTTTCTACAACGAGCTGGCCCCAACACTGGGGGGAAGTCGAAATGCCCATTGTGATCCTTGGAGACCCCGCTTTTCCTTTAATGCCGTGGCTCGTGAAACCCTACACAGGGAGCCTTGAAAGCAGCAAGGAGCGGTTCAACAACAGGCTGAGTTGGTGCAGAATGACTCTGGAGTGTGCTTTTGGCAGTGTAAAGGGCCACTGGTGCTGCCTGTATGGGAAACTGGACCTGGTCGATGACAGCATCCCCGCGGTTATGTCCGCGTGCTGTAGCCTCCACAATATTTGTGAAGGGAAGGGTGAAAGATTCACTCAGGCATGGAACTCGGAGGTTCAACACCTGGAGGCTGAATTTGAACAGCCAGAGAGCAGGGCTATTAGAGGGGCCCAGCACAGGGCTGCAAGGATTAGGGATGCCTTGAGGAAGCAATTCGAGGCTGAAAGCCACCAGTAATGTTTGGTGCCCTGTAAGAGAGTGAAGTGCAGTGGTTCCAATGTTAGTAGGAATCTGTGCTTGCGACACTGACTTGCAGTGCCTGTTGCTTTCATGGGCTAAGGTATCTTTTACTTAATGCAATAATAAAGAATGTTTTCAAAGCCAAAAAAGCCATTTATTGAAAATAAAATTCATTTATTGAAAAGGAACACAATTGCTTGGGAAACAGAAAAGGCAAGGGAGTGGGGTGGGGAATGGTTCAATCACAGATTGCGTATGTCCTGTTCTCATACTCAGTCTTCCTGTCTGGAGTGCTGTGCAATGAGTGTTGCACTTCTGGCTGGCTAAAATGCATGGTGATGTGGGTTGAGTGCAGTGGGTAAGGGTTGTAGTTTGCAAGGCTGGGTGGTGTGGTGAAGCTACAGGTGTTGAAGGTACCTGGGGCCGATAAGAAAAGACAGCTACGTTTTCCGTAACTGGTGCTCTTCGAGATGTGTTCTTCATGTCTATTCCACAATAGGTGTGTGTGCTTGCCACGTGCACTGGTGCTGGAAGTGTTTCCCCTAGCAGTACCCATAAGGGGAGCACCCCTGCGACCCCTGGAGTGCTGCTTCCATGGCGCGGTATAGGGGGAGCTGCGTGCTCCCCCCACCCTCAGTTCCTTCTTGCCAGACATCTCCGACAGAGGGGAAGGAGGGCAGGATGTGGAATAGACATGAGCAACACATCTCGAAGAACACCAGTTACGGAAAAGGTAACTGTCTTTTCTTCTTCAAGTGATTGCTTCTGTGTATTCCACAATAGGTGATTCCAAGCTATATCTGTTGGAGGTGGGTAGGAGTTCACAGATTCCCGGGATGGAATACGGCCCTGCCGAACCCGGCGTCATCCCTGGTTTGGGAGACAATTGCATAGGGCGAGGTAAACATGTGAACTAAAGACCAAGTAGTGGCCCTACAAATGTCCTGGATAGGGACGTGAGCCAGGAAGGCAGCCGATGAGGCCTGGGCCCAAGTCGAGTATGCCTTCACAATCGGTGGTGGAGGAACACTCGCCAGATCATAACAGGTATGAATGCATGAGGTGATCCAATGGGAGAGGCGCTGGGTGGAAATCGACCGACCCCTTATGCACTCAGCCGAGGCAACAAACAGTTGAGATGACTTTCTGAACGGCTTAGTCTGTTCCAGGTAGAAGGCCAGTGCCCTACGCACGTCAAGCATGTGGAGCAGTGTTCCTCATTGGACGAGTGAGGCTTGGGACAGAGGACAGGCAAGAAAATGTCCTGGCCCATGTGATAGGCGGAGACCACCTTAGGGAGGAATGCAGGGTGTGGGTGAAGCAGAACCTTATCTTTATGGAAAACTATGTACGGGGTTTTGGAGGTCAGAGCCCTGAGCTCTGAGACCCGCCTGGCTGACGTGATAGCAACCAGGAAGGCCACCTTCCATGAGAGGTGAGACCAAGAGCACGTGGCCAGAGGTTCAAACGGGGGCCCCGTGAGATGGGATAACACCAAGTTCAGGTCCCACTGTGGGACAGGGGGCCTAGCATATGGAAAAAGACGGTCCAATCCCTTAAGGAAACGTCCAGTCGTAGCATGGGAGAACACCATGTGTCCCTGCACCAGAGGATGGAAGGCCGATATGGCCGCCAGGTGCACCTTGACTGATGAGGGTGCCAGGCCCTAGGTTGTCTAGGATAAGCTGGATTGGGGCGGCCACTGGGGAAACACTCTGCTCAGCAGCCCATCTAGAGAACCTGGACCACTTCACCAAGTAGGTGCGGCGTGTGGAGGGCTGTCTGCTTTCCAGGAGGATGCACTGGACCCGCTCCGAACATGTCTGCTCCTCCCCGCCTAGCCACTGAGCAACCACACCGTGAGGTGGAGAGCCGCTAGGTTGGGATGGAGGAGATGGCCCCGGTCCTGGGAGAGCAGGTCCGGGCGGAGCAGCAGTGGCCTTAGCATGGCCAGTGTCAGGCCCATGAGGGTCCCGTACCAATGCTGCTGGGGCCATGCTGGGGCAATTAGAGGACCCGTGCCTTGTCCATTTTTACTTTCTCCAGGACCCTGCTGATGAGAGGGAATGTGGGGAAGGCATAGAGAAGCTGATCTGACCAGAACAGGAGGAGGGCATCTGAGATAGCAACCCGTCCCAGACCCCCCCAGAACAAAACCGGGGGCAATGCCTGTTCTGCGTCGTCACGAACAGGTCCACCTGGGGTGTTCCCCACGCTTGGAAGAGCTGGTGAGCCACTTCTGGGTGGAGAGACCACTCATGTTGGGAGGAGAAGTCCCTGCTCAAATGATCGGCTCGCGTGTTGCGGGCACCCGGCAGGTGGAAGGCCCTCTGGGAGATGTCATGGGCTATGCAGAAGTCCCATAGTCTGAGGTATAAACTGTTCAGGAAGGACAGGTACGGGAGGAAAGGTGGAGGAGTTTCACTGAATGTAAGAGAGCAGTATGATTCCCCTCAGAGCTCCAGTATGAAACTGGAGAAAAGCCTGTTGAGAGTCTTTGGGTTAAGTTTAGAGGCAAGCGCAACAAGGATGATGTCGTGGTGGGTATGTGCTATAGACCACCAGATCAGAAGGATGAGATAAACAAGGCTTTCTTCGGACAACTAGCTGAAATCTCCAAATCACAGACCCTGGTTCTAATGGGGGACTTCAATCACCCTGACATCTACTGGGAGAGGAATACAGCAGTGCATAGACAATCCAGGAAGTTTTTGGAGAGTGTTGGGGACAACTTCCTGGTACAAGTGCTGGAGGAACCGACTAGGGGCCGTGCTCCTCTACAGCTTACAAACTGGGAAGAATTGGTAGGGGAAGTAGAAGTGGGTGGCAACCTGGGCAGCAGTGACCATGAGATGGTTGAGTTCAGGATCCTGAAAAAAGGAAGAAAGGAGAGTAGCAAAATACGGACCCTAACCTTCAGAAAAGCAGACTTACACTCCCTTAGGGAACTGATGGGCAGGATCCCCTGGGAGGCTAATATGAGGGGGCAAGGAGTCTAGGAGAGCTGGCTGTATTTTAAAGACGTCTTATTAAGTGCCCAGGAACAAACCATCCCAAAGTACAGAAAGAATAGCAAATATGGCAGGCGACTAGCTTGACTTAACAGTGAAATCTTCAGTGAGCATAAACTCAAAAAGGAAGCTGACAAGAAGTGGAAATTTGGACCGATGACTAGGGAGGAGTATAAAAATATGGCTAGAGCATGCAGGGGTGTAATCAGGAAGGCCAAGGCACAATTGGAGTTGCAGCTGGCAAGGGACGTGAAGGGTAACAAGAAGGGTTTCTACAGGTATGTTAGCAACAAGAAGAAGGTCAGTGAAAGTGTGGGACCCTTAATGAAAGGGGGAGGCAACATAGTGATAGATGATGTGGAAGAAGCTGAAGTACTCAATGCTTTTTTTGCCTCGGTCTTCACAGAGAAGGGCAGTCCCAGACTGCTGCACTAGGCAACACAGCATGGGGAGTAGGTGAGCGGCCCTCAGCGGTGAAAGAACAGGTTAAGGACTATTTAGAAAAGCTGGACATGCACAAGTGCATGGGTCCAGATCTAATGCATCCAAGGGTGCTGAGGAAGTTGGCTAATGTGATTGCAGAGCCATTGGCCATTATTTTTGAAAATTCGTGGCGATCGGGGGAGGTCCTGGACTATTGGAGTGCCTATCTTTAAAAAAGGGAAAAAAGAGAACCTGGGGAACTACACACCATCCAGCCTCACTTCAGTCCCCAGCAAAATCATGAAGCAGGTCCTCAGAGAATCCATTTTGAAGCACTTGGAGGAGAGGAAGGTGATCAGGAACAGTCCACATGGATTCACCAAGGGCAAGTCATGCCTGACCAACCTGATTGCCTTCTATGATGAGATAACTGGCTCTGTGGATATGGGGAAAGCGGTGGATGTGATATATCTTGACTTTAGCAAAGCTTTTGATACAGCCTCCAACAGTTTTCCTGCGAGCAAGTTAAAAAAGTATGGATTGGATGAATGGACTATCAGGTGGATAGAAAGCTGGCTAGATCGTCGGGCTCAGCGGGTAGTGATCAATGGCTCCATGTCTAGTTGGCAGCCGGTATCAAGGGGAGTGCCCCAGGGGTTGGTCCTGCGGCCGGTTGTGTTCAGCATCTTTATGAATGATCTGGATGACGGGATGAATTGCACCCGCATACAAAGGTCTATGCTTTAACCCTCAGTTCTCTGTGCTAACCTAAGGACTTCCTATGCTGTTTCCAGATGATTAATAAATCCTACTCTTTGGACAATGCTGTTTGAGTGTCACTGCAAATGCCAGATGAGGTGCATTAGTCTTTGAAGAGTGGACGAGTCTCCCCCAGGAATCTAGCTCAGCTGGACTCGCTGAACAGAGCTCCTCGTGTGAAGCAGGAGTGCTGGAGCTCAGAGGCTCAGTGTAAGGAGGTTGTGAGGCCAAGTGGCTTACTCTGGAGGAGGAGTGAGACCCCCAAGGGGGTCTGGCACACTGAACTGATTCCTCTTAGAGACTGTTTCAAAGCTGGGGGCATAGCACGGATCCTGTGGATCTGTGACAACTCCTAAGGTAGCCAACGGGTGATGCTGATGAGCAGGATGTGTCCTAAGCCCTGCCCCTCTCACAGAAATAGGTGTCACAGTTCAGGACAACTGCACCTGTATCTCCCCTCAGTGATTCAGCAAGGGCACCCACTCTCAGGCTCCCAGCTCCCCAGCTATTGCTTCGGTTGGGTGGAGACCCAAGTCATTCTCCCTTCTGACCAGGGTAAGTCCAGGCTGCGCAGTGCCCTGCCTTCACTGTGTAATTCCCAGCCCAGACAGGTTGCCCTCGGACACCTGCTTGCTTTCCCTTCAGAGATGGATATCGTGTAATTGCTACAGGAATAAATAACAACCCAGCTCTTTCTAAGCAAGCTTAGCTTTATTCTTAAGGTCAAAAGATGACATTAAAAATAATAGAAGGACTTACACACATGCTAATAAGCTTATCGGGCATCCCCCCACCCTAGGGGTTTCCTTGTGGTTCAAGCTCATCAGAGCTTCAGCTCAGAACAAGCACCCAATGTTATGAGGCCTCAGCAGGCCAAGTCCTTCCAATCCTCCCCTAAGGATTGAGGCCCTCGGGGGACCAGGGTTCTGTCCATTTGCTGGACCAGGAAGAAGGCCCTGTGTCATTTTAAACTCAGGCTTTTATCCAAAAAGCTTTTCTTTGTCTCTGGGTCTCTACAGAATCCAGTTCCAACTTGCATATGCAGACTTGGGGGGTGGGGGAAAGAGCGACTTCAAGGGTTGATAATGGGGGAAGTTCATTAGCATCCCCCCTCCCTACATACAATGCAACCACAACACTCACACAATTGCAATTTTAGGACAATGGACCCCAAAAGTATTAACCCTAATTCAATGAGGTCTAACTTCAAGAAAGTTTATCCTAATTCCATAAGGTGTGTTTAGATAACAAACATTCTGCTAGTAAGCCGGCAGACATCCTTCCAAAATCCATAGAGTTGCTCGTCAACCATCTTGAATAAGTTTTCAGTTCAGATCCCATGGGGCTGAACTTTCTCATGCCAGTTCTTACCCTTGCTAGATCCCAAAACCTTTGCATGTAAACTTAAGACCTGGTTCTCCCCCTCTCTCCTCTCATGCAGTGCCTAGGACGTTTCTGGTGGTCCCTTTGTCCCCCACAAGGTTGGCTGCCCCAATACTGGATGGAGGTTCACCGCCCCCTGAGTCAAGGTGAGCTGAATTCCCTCTCCTCTCCGGCTCAGGATCCTTCACCATCTCCCAAGAAGTTTCTGATCCACCGCTTGGGCATTGCCCCCCTGGGTGGGTGCCATAGATTGGCAGTGCACTGCAGCAGCCTCCATGTCCCTACTTGTGGCCTGAGACACTGCCAACCTCATGGTCTGTACAGCTCCTGGGTCCCTCTGATGGGTTAGCAGAGACCTTAATTCCCTGAGCTGAGCTGTAGGGCCCAGCAGATTTCCCTTTCAGTCAGTAGGTTCTGTCCCTTCTCTGGAGCAGCAGGGATCTCACCCACTTCCTCCTCAGGCCTTTGCCTGCAAACCTGGGGGTGTCGCCTAACTCCTCTGGGACATGGGCGGTGGATGAGCCACCAGCTCGGGGAGGCTAGGCCCCAGTCCACCCCTTCTGCCTGAGGCCGCAGCCCACCCTCCCCCTTCCCCCCAAGCCCAGATCCCCCTGCAGCCATGAGCCCTCCCCACACCCAGAGTGCTGGGCGCCCCCCCAACCCCAGAGCATCGGGCCGGCGGGCAGCACATGGCCCCCCAGAGCAGCGGGAGGCCGCAGACACCCCCCGAGCCCCGGAGTGGCAGGTGGCATGCAGCCCCCCTTTCCTCCCCAGCTCTGGAGCGCTGAGCAGCTTGGCCCCAGTGCTGGGGCCCCCCTGGCACTGGGCAGCTCCAGCTACACCAAGTCCCGGCCACCCTAGCCCCAGCCCCAGCCCCAGCCCCAGCCGGCTTCCCTTCCTGGGAGAGGAGCAGCCTGCCTGGGCTGGGGCCAAGTAGCAGCGGAGGGAGGGGGCCTCTGGGCGGAGCATGGGTGGGGCCACGCGGGGCTGGTTGGGCAGGCTCAGCCTTCCCCTGCCTATTAAATGCACCACTCATGCTCTGGGAGTCTAACCAGGGAATGTGACCCCCCCCCCCCCCCCCTTTCCCCATCAGCTGTTCTATCTGCGGTTTTGCTCACATCCTTTTGCCTGTCTGGAGCTACCTGAGGGGGCTGATTCAGCCCTTCTGTGTTCACAGCCAGAACATCATTCCCCACAAGCAAAGAACGTGGCAAACCAGCTACAGCCCGCACCCCCGACCCTTCCGGAGGCTGGGTAGAAATCTGTGACACAGGCAGCAGGAAGCCTTGTACACCCGGAGCCTCCATCCATAGTTCACACCCTGGGAGCATCTGACGGTGTGGGGTTTCACTGCGTGGGGCTTATCTATGGTCTTAGAAATCCCGGTATCTCTCCTTCCAGTGTATGTATGTCTCCCCATTAACCTTCCGCCACTCCGGTCTCCAGAGCCTGTACTCGGTCGCTGGGGGCCAGGGGTTGCTTGCACCTAATGCCCACATACGCCACCTGCCCACAGGGGAGGTAATAACACACGCTGCATTCAGTGTAATGAACTGGAGAGCCCCCATCCTGCTGCTGGATTTCTGCCTGCATTACTTTGATTCTTGTAAGGGGGGTTGTATGTTTGCTCCTTGTATGTGTAACCCTTCTGCCCGTCAGAGTTGGCAGCAACAAGGGCCGGGTTCAATATCTAGGGGATCCATTCCAATAACACAATGCAAACCGTCTCGAGCCCCCACCCAGTGACCTGGGACAAATATATACCACCCCCATTGGGCGCCTCCAAGAGGCAATACTTCCCCTCTCGCAAGCACATAGTCTGAGTGTAGGAAAAGCCTTTTAATAACAGAGAGAAACAATGTGGCATTATGTTGGGGAAACACCACCAACAGGATTCATAACACAACCCATGAGCAAAAAAAACCCACCCCAAGCAAATTGGGGCATGCCCTTTTCCCTTGGGTTCTTGAGTCTAGCAACCCCAAATCACCCAAAGTCCCAAAAGTCCCAAAAGTCCAATGCCCCAAAAGTCTCTGTCCCTGGTCAGGGCAGCCCCAGAGTTCGAAAGTTTATCTGTGGAGCTTTACCTCCCAACCTGGGTGGAAATGGGACAGGGGTAAGAGGCACCTTACATGATCTGAAGCTGACCGCCCCATAGCAGCGCTCCGCTCCGCCAGCCACCCCACGAACTCCTTCGCTCAGCTGCGCTCCGCTCCGCCAGCCGCCCCACAAACTCCTTCGCTCAGCTGCGCTCCGCTCCGCCAGCCGCCCCACGAACTCCTTCGCTCAGCTGCGCTCCACTCCACCAGCCGCCCCACGAGCTCCTTCACTCAGCTCCATAGCCCACAAGCAGCTCCTGCCATCCACAAACTGCTCCACGAGCTCGTCCGCAAGGCACTCCAGCCGTCCCGCAAACTGCTCCACAATATATCTTCAGGCTCCCCCACTACTTAACACAACACTCAGTGATTTCAGCTCTTAGGTGAATTCAGCTTGTAGTAGGGGAGCCCCAGTGTTGGTGCACTGTCAGCCCAAAGTGAGCTCAGCAGCCTATAACCAGACTTCTAATGAAATCAAAATTAGCTCTGATATTCCACAGTGGAGAGAGGAGGAAGTGCAATTAGCATGTAAGGCCCTCACCAAGGGGCCCATGTCACCAAGTATTAATACTTATCCCCAGTCTCTCCCCATTCACACAGTTTTGGAACCCATGACCCTTGCCTAACGAGTGCTACTTAGTTGATGGTGAATCCCTCCATCATAACAAAAGGCCACATACAGTTCCAAACACAGTTCCCATAATCAGGGTAATAACAATTTATTCTTCCTGCCCCAATAACAGAGACACTGGGGATCCCACAGCAGCCAAAGTGACCATTTGGGCAGCTATGGTCTCATTCTAGGCGTGGTGGGTGTGCCTATGCAAATGAGATTGGCCCCTGAAGTTCTTTTCCACAACTTGCCACACCTCACCACCAGATGTCAGGGTGGAGCTCATCCTGACACTGCTTACATATGTGTTTTTCTTTCTTGAGGGCTGGAGGGAGTTTAGAGACTGTTTATTAGGTGTATCTGGCTATCACGCTCCCTTTCTAAATTCCCTCCCTTGTTTGCTGCTTCTCTTCACTAGCTGCTCTGGTTGTTTATGAGCTGGCTTTTTAACCCCCTGATCTCCCTGAATTAGACCTGCCCCCTCATCAAGGGATCCTAAAGGGATCAGGGGAGATGTACACGTGCTGGCTTTGGTCAAGGTACAACACCTAAAATAGCAGAGTAGCCGTGAAGGTGCGGGTGGTGGGATAGGCCAGACACCCAAGTACGATCCCGCCCCAGACTCTAGGTAGATACTTGAGCATCCAGCCTCTCCAGCTGCCCCCGCTGCCACAGCGACACTGGTCTTTTTAGCTCACAAGCTCAGTCAAAGCTTACGGGGTACGTCTACCCCAGCTGGAAATTCCACCTTCAGCTGCAACGTAGACGTCCCCAGAGAGAGAGCTGGGGCTGTGTGTGGGATTCAGTGTGAGGGCAGAAGCAGAGCCGCTGAGCAAGGCAGCGGGCAGGGCAGTAGCAGGAGAGAGAGACAGTTTGTAGTGAAGGAAACTCACATGGTCACCGGGCTTCCTCCGGAAAGGTCCACTGCATGCGAGTGATCAGGAGGAAGGAGATGCTGATTGTCAGCCGGGGCCTTAAGCAACAGTGGCAGGATTCTCCCCTGCCCTGCCCCTCCTGCTGCCATTTACGCCTGGGCAGAGTGGGGGGTAAACCCTGCCAGCCAGAGTTCTCCTCTCACACCAACAGTGGCATTAAAACCAAGTTAGCCCTCACTTTGCACAGGTGTGAACGCCGACGCAAGGGGACAGGCAGGGGAGAATCAGACCTGATGTGCACTAGAGGGAACAGGGTGGTGGCCAGGGGCACTAAAAGGGCTGCCACCCCTTCCTCCTGCCCCAGCTTTCAACCACTGCCAGGGACTGCTGCCCTTAGCTCCACTTTATTCTAGTCACTAATGTTTTGGCCACTTACTCACTTAATTTTTGTCTTTCCTACTGGTTTCTGCTCTCTGAAGGACACCTTGTGGGCTGTTGTCATCAGTCTGGGATCACAGAATTATTGAAATACAGGGTTGGAAGGGGCCACAAGACCTCATCAGTCTAGGCCCTGAGCTGTGGCAGGACCAAGTAAACCCTAGACCATCCCTGCCAGGTGTTTGTCCAACCTGTTCTTAAACCCCCCCGGTGATGGGGATTCCACAACCGCTCTTGGAAGCCTATTTACAGTCCTCTTTGGAGCAGCCCTTAGCAGATTGGAAGGCTGTTCTCAGATCCCCTCTCAGCTTTCTTTTCTCAGGACTAAACATGCCTAGCTGTTTTTTCAACCTTTCCTCAGAGGTCAGGTTTTCTCAACCTTTGATCATTTTTTGTTGCTCACCTGTGGACTCATCTTTCCTAAAGAGGGGCACCCAGAATTGTACTCACTACTCCAGCTGAGGCTTCAGTGCGGGACAATTACATCCCCTGTCTTACACAGAACACTCCTGTTAATACTTCCCAGACTATTGGCCTTCTTCACAGTTCTGTTACATTGTTGACTCCTATTATTATTTGTGATCTACTATGACCCCCAGATCCTTTGCAGCCATACTACCTCCTAGCCAGCTATTCCCCATTCTGTAGTTGTGCATTTGATTTGTCCTTCCTAAATGAAATACTTTGCACATTTCATTGAACTCAGACCAATTCCCAGCCTTGGTGTCTTACAAGCGGAAGCTGCAGAGGAAGCAAAGGCCGGCTGTAGTCAGAGCGTGAGCCGCACAGCTATAAATTCTCTTTCAGCCTTGTCACATCCTGTGCAAGGGCTTTGGAAACAAATGAAACAATTCTACAGTTAAAAACAGCCACCTTCCAAAATCCCCTTGAAACTGCACTTATGGTGCAAAGTCACTTTAACTGGCTGAGAGTGATCCGGAAGAGCTGGAGATCAGTGACACAGACAGTCACTGCAGCTGAGTACAATGAGACCTTCAGCCTTGATACTCTCAGGGAGAACCCAGGCCCCATTTAAGTCAGCAGCAGAATTCCCCTTTGCCCTCAGTACTGTGCTGCGATAGGCGGCTGGAGGAGAGGCATTGGCTCATCCCAGTGGTGTCCCCAATGCATCTCTGGAAGGACCTAGCCACAAGCATTCCATGCTCTGTTTGTTCTGGTTTTGTACAGCACCTAGCGCAATGAGGCCCTGGTCTATGAGTGGGGTCCCTAGGCACTACAATAAAACTATTACTCCTCCTCTTCCCCTCCTCACAGTCTATGAACCTCAGCTTCACACCACACCTCCCCTCCTCCCTTCTGCCTCTGCACCTTACCTCTGGGCAATCTCATTAAAAACCATGGCTTTCATTATCATCTTTATGCTGACAACTCCTAGATCAGCCTATCCACTCTGGGTCTGTTTCTGTCAGTCCAAACTAAAACCTCCAGTCTGTCTCCCTGTCTCTGTCCTCACTGGTATCCCACCATCAGCTTAAATGCAACGTGGTTAAAACAAAGCTCCTAATCTCCTCACATCCACCCTCCCACTCACCCTCCTTTCTCAGTCACCAAGGGCAGCCCCACAGGGGTGGTCACTCAGGCCATGAACTGGGCTTTATCTTCGATTCAGCCCTCTCTGTAGCCCCAAATTTACCACTTCTTCCTTTAAAAAATGTCTTCAAGATCTGGCCTTTCCAATCTGGCCTTTCCAATACAATTGACAGAGTTCAGCAGAAAAATAGAAGTCTGAACTCTCCCCTTGCCTAACCATTGCCAGATGGCAATGGCTGGATGGCACCGTGGCACAGGTAGATTAACTATACAAATACAGGGAAGTGTCAGACTTTAGGGTTTCTGCAGCCAGACACAATGTCTGCACTAGAAAAACTGTGGCAGCATAGGAGGAAATCCACCTCCCAAGGTCGACAGAAGCAATGTACCATGGACCTAGTACTGTCTTCGCCAGGGGTTAGGTTGGCTTAGCCCAGTGGTTCCCAAACTTGTTCCACCCCTTGTTCAGGGAAAGCCCCTGGCGGGCTGGGCCGGTTTGTTTACCTGCCGTGTCCACAGGTTCGGCCGATCGTGGCTCCCACTGGCCGCAGTTCATGGCTCCAGGCCAATGAGAGCTGCTGGAAGGGTGGTCAGTTTGTCCCTTGGCCCGTGCCACTTCCAGCAGCTCCCACTGGCCTGGAGCAGCGAACCACGGCCAGTGGGAGCCGCAATCGGCCGAACCTGCGGACGCGGCAGGTAAAGAAACCGGCCCGGCCCGCCAGGGGCTTTCCCTGCACAAGGGGCAGAACAAGTTTGGGAACCACTGGCTTAGCGGCATCTCTCAGGGGTGTGGATTTTCACACCCCTCAGCAACGTAGCTGGGTCGACCTAATTTTCAAGTGCAGACCTGGCCTGTGGCTGTGGGCCTGTGACAGCTCCTGCCAACATGGAAACTCCGTGAGCAAACACTCATTTAGAAAGAGTCCTCCCCCATAGAAGACCGCTCCTTGCCCAGGACATACAGATGGTCCACTGGGGTGGGGCATGGGGGTGAGAGGCTGGTCCTGGCACAGGACAGAACCTGGGTTGTTTGGTGACCTAACTGTGCATTGGCAGACTGTCCAATATTGGGGTGTGTTTTTAAAGTGTCACCTTAACTTAGAATCTCCAGGCTTTTGAACCTTAGCGGTTTTTGAGAAAACTACAGAATTCCCTTAGTTTGGGGAGTTTTCCCCTTCCGTGATACTTCTCTCCCCTGCCGCCTTTCGCTCCAGTTTAACAAAAGTGCTCCCCTCCCCGCAGTCTAGAAGTTTCCTCAGGTCTTTGAGAATGGTGCTGCGGGACAGGGACTTTTCACGGTTTGTTCTGTAGCAGGAATTTTTGCAGGGTTTTAATCGCCAGATCAGGCCCAGATGGGGCTTAAAATGTCTCCACTGGACTCTGCCCTGGGCCCTTCAGCTGCTGCTGAAATAGCAGCTCAGCCTGGCCCAAGACTCTGGCCCTTTGTGCTCCAGAGTGGGAGTTGTGTGTGTTAGTAACTGCAGAAGCTGAAGGCTTAAAGGAAACCATCTCTAGTGTGTGGGGAGCTGCAGCCCCGGCACTTCCGCAGGGAGGGTGTTTGTGAGAAGAGGGGAAGTGTCCCAGCAGCAGAGAACAGCACAGCAAGAGCTAGGACTGGCAGAGTCTCTTTCCATATAGAATAAACGTATGGGCTCAAAGTTTTAGAACTGAAGGATGGAGCTTCCTGCGCTGAAAATGGGAGCTCAGGTCTGTACCTCCATTCTGGAGACTGCAGAATGTGCCTGTGAAGGGCCTCACTGCACTGGCTGGTTGTGGGCTTAATCCCCCCGTGGGTCCCTGGTTCATGTGAGAATGAGAGCTACCCTGCCGGTGGAGAAGCGCGTGGCGATCGCACTGTGGAAGCTGGCTACTCCAGACTGCTACCGATTGGTCGCTAACCAGTTTGGAGTGGGAAAGTCGACCGTTGGACTCAGCAACATGCGTGACATCGTGGTAGGCTTTGCACAAATGGGCTTCCCTAACTGCCATTTCACTCTGCCACTAATTCTTCCTCCTCCTCCTCCTCAGACCACTGAGGGGGCACAGACCGGCCACAACAGCACCTTCTGCCTCAGCACTGCAGCCTTAATCCCAGCCAAGTGCCGAGGGCAGGCCAGAGGGCAGGGGCCTGGAGAGTGAGCCCAGCTCATACTCATCCTGCAGTAGTTTGTCATGTCCCATGGGGCTGTGCCTGGCTCCCCATTGCGGGCTGAGTGAGGGGCAGGCTCACTCTACAGCCCCTCCCCAGTTTGCACCAGGCTGGGTTTAGGGTCACAGTGCAGAGGTGGAAGATGTCGCTGCAAGTGGTCAGAGCCCCCAGGTCACAACACCCACAGCAGGGAGCCAGGCCTTGCCCTGTGGGACAGAAAACACCACTGCAGGGTTTTGGGGGTGTCAGTACGCCCATGAACCCCTGATAAAACCGCCCTGCTGTGAACTTTTCCTCATCTCTGTGAGAATCCCATGTCTCATTCTTTATAACCCACTAGATGGGCTCTCTGGCCTATGAGACATCAGCAACGTTTGCTGTTTGCAGTCGGCATGCTCTTAGCAGGTATCTGAAAAGATGTGCAGCTTTCCGAGTCAGGGCAGACACTGTAAATTCCTCCAACCAACCCAAAGAGCTCTGGGATCTGCATGCCCCCAGGAGTGGGTCATGGGGCTCCCAGAGGGGAAAGTGCCCTAGACATTGCCCCGCGAAGGTGTGCAGCTCCGAGCATGCTGAGATATATGGCTACAGCTGCACAAACCAGAAGGGGCAGGGGTCAGAGATAAAACCCGACTCTACCTACAGCCTGACAACGTGTGTCCCCAGACTGTACCTTCAAAATGAGATTGACTCTAGCTTGTCAGGGTAAGTTGAAAAGTCTGGACACCAATGGCTTCTGGGAAAACAATGCAGCAGAAACCAAGGTGCAGCACCTGGACCTTTCTAGCAGTTGGTCCCAAGCCCTTAAATTCTATTGCCTATATAGGGCTTGATCCTGCTTCTATTGAAGTCAATGTCAACACTCCCACGGAGCCCACAGAGCAATAAAGCTACTGTGACTGCACTAAAAATCCTGCCTCTGATGCTCTTACCTGAACTGTCGCCTCTTGAGGCTGGTGATCTGGCTGTTCAGGCACCTTAATTCTGGCACTTCACAGTGTTTGCACCCTTGACTTCTCCACCGGAAGTTTTTTTAATGTCGTTCTCTGCATGGAATTGAATCTCAGCTGTGCCATCATGCAGTGCCAGCCTGCGCTGTACGGCCTGCCTGCAGAGTGCCCTCACTGCGGGCAAGGCAGAGTTCAGGGACAATAGCTTAGTCTACACTTGCAATTGAACAACAAAACTTTTGTCGTTCACAGGTACTTAACCTGCCCCCCTCCCTGCCAACGATAAAAGTTTTGCTGTGGAAAGTGCACGTGTAAACGGCGCTTTGTCGACACAGCCTTGTCGCTAACAGCTGCATACTGTAGATGTAGCCTAAATGGTCTCCGGTTTACACTGTCTAAAGGACAGGAGAATTTGGCCAAAGCTTGCCACACAAAGCAAAGAGAGGTTTAAAATGGGAGGGGCTTTGAATCCTTAGCGTTCTCTAGCATTTATATTTACAGAAATTTACAGATAAATTTATATTTACAGAAATTTACAGATATATTTACAGATAAATGCCGGAGAGGGAGAGGAATTATTTAAGCTCAGTACCAATGTGGACACAAGAACAAATGGATATAAACTGGCCACTAGGAAATTTAGACTAGAAATTAAACAAAGGTTTTTAACCATCAGAGGAGTGAAGTTTTGGAATAGCCTTCTAAGGGAAACAGTGGGGGCAAAAGATCTATCTGGCTTTAAGATTAAACTCGATAAGTTTATGGAGGAGATGGTATGATGGGATAACATGGTTTTGGTAATTAAATATTCATGGTAAATAGGCCCAATGGCCTGTGATGGGCTATTAGATTGAGTAAGATCCGAGTTACCCAGGAAAGAATTTTCTGTAGTATCTGGCTGAGGAATCTTGCCCATATGCTCAGGATTTAGCTGATCGCCATATTTGGGGTCGGGAAGGAATTTTCCTCCAGGGCAGATTGGAAGAGGCCCTGGAGGTTTTTCGCCTTTCTCTGTAGCATGGGGCACAGGTCACTTGCTGGAGGATTCTCTGCTCCTTGAAGTCTTTAAACTTCTATTTGAGGACTTCAGTAGCACAGATATAGGTGTGAAGTTTTTTTGTAGGAGTGGTGGGTGAAATTCTGTGGCCTGCGCTGTGCAGGAGGTCAGACTAGATGATCATAATGGTCCCTTCTGACCTAAATATCTATGAATCTATAAATTTCCAAAGCATCAGTAACCCTGACTTTCTACCTGGGTTTTGTGACATCCCCTCTTCTCCTGAAAGATCCCCTCAGGGCACTTGTAGCCCTCTGGTGAGTGTGTGTCACTCACACCCCCCTTGATGGCTGACCCACAGGATTTGTGGGTTTTTACAGCTCTGAACTTCACAGACTGACTCTTTAGTTCCAGCTGAAGGGACTTGTGCGAAGCGCTGTAGGTCCCCACTTCAATCCTCAGTGAGTGTTGGGGTGGGTTAGACAGTTCCTGCCTGTGGGGCAGGGAATATGCTCTCCCTCTACCCTTACAGCAATACACATCAGATTGGTTCATATTCTTCCTCCTCTCTCCATTGCCCCCTGTTCTCCCATCCCTTTTCCCCACCTCCATCCATTCCTTCTCTCCTTCCCTCTCCCTGTCCTTCCCCCTCTTTTACTCTCATTCAGTTTCAGGGATTTCCCCACCCACCCCCTGAATTTTCCCAACACCCCCCCCTCAGTTTTGTGAACTAATTACATGCAGTGTTGCCACTTTAGTGATTGTTTGGAAATTTGAATTGAAATTGAAACATTAATACACACTTTAAAAGCATATAAAGTATATGATAAAATACCTGTATCTGAAAAAGTATACTAGATTTGAAAAGTATGAACACAGACTAGCTTCCTTATACAGCTTTTGGTTTTTTTGTGACAATGTCAGTGCATTCGTTTAGGTGATGTTGGCCAACCTAATAATTTCAAATTATGATCTGTAAGCAAAGTCTAAATGAGCTCTCCCTGACAGCTAGTGATGAGCTGGGGGCTGGGGGGAAAGGCTTCAGGACTAGATTGTATTTATAGTCACACCTAATCTACCTAGGTATCCAGCAAACAGAGCTATGTTGCCCAAGTGACAGATTTTGGCTGGGGTTGGGTTACAAACCACTTGACTGTGTGGGGTAATGAAATCTTGCTATTCTTATTGTATGAGTACAGGGCAGTAGAACTGCCCTTAGCCTGTGCTGATTGAGGGCAAGGGAGAGGGTGGGGACAGGTGTTTTGCCTGATGGTCTGCCTGAGTCACCAGAACTATTTGACCTGCCCCTCTCCCCTGTTTAAAGACAGAGCTGATTAGGCTTCATAGAGAGTCTTTTGGTTTGTTAAGTGACCACTAGAGCGGAAATCTCTGATAGTCTGGTCTAAGTGCTTAGACCTGCTGTGGGACAGTGTTTCTGTGGAAGAGACGGCCCAGGTTCCCCCCACCGAGAGCTGAAATCACTGAGAGTCGGGTGGAACCGTGAGAGATCGACTCTCAGAGGTCACAGTGGCAGGTGGCAGCAGAAGGTGACAGCACAGGGCCTTTGGGGCAGAGCAACAGAGCGAACGCTGGCATGACAAACAGCGGCCAGAGCATTGGACTATGTTTTAGTGACTTTTCTCCAGAAGCTAGATTTGTGACTGGGAAACTTATATAAATATATGTTTCCTAGTACACCAAGATTTTTAAAATGCATTATTTGCCAAGGTCATTATCTCACATCATCGCTATCTCAAGAAGTCATTGTCTTGGGGAGTTTCTGTACTAAACTTTTTTTTATTATTATAATTATTTTTTATGTAAAAATGGCTATATTGGGTCAGATTAATGGTCCATCTATCCCAGTATCCTGTCTTCCAGCAGTGACTGTTCCAGGTGCTTCAGAGGGAATGAACAGAACAGGGAATCATCGATTGATCCATCCCCTGTCGTCCACTCCCAGCTTCTGGCGAACAGAGGCTAGGGACTTTCAGATCATGATGTTGCATCCCTGCCCTTCCTGGCTAATAGCCATTGATGGAGCTAACCTCCATGAATTTATCTAGTTCTTTTTTTAACCCTGTTACAATTTTGGCCTTCACAACATCCCTGGCAAAAAGTTCCACAGGTGACTGCGTTGTGTGAAGAAATACTTCCTTTTGTTTGGTATAAACTTACTGCCTATTAATTTCATTGGGAGACCCCTGGTTCTTGTGTTAAGTGAAGGGATAAATAACATTTCTTTATTCTTTTCTCCACACCAGACAAGATTTTATAAGACTCTATCATATCCACTCTTAGTCGTCCCTTTTCCAAGCGGAAAAGGCCCAGTCTTCTCTCCTCATATGGAATCTGTTCCATACCCCTAATCATTTTTGTTGCCCTTCTCTGTACCTTTTCCAGTTCCAATATATCTTTTTTGAAATGGGGTGACCAGAACTACACGCCGTATTTAAGATGTGGGCATGTCATGGATTTATATAGTAAAAGTGGAGGAGCTTGGTTTGCCAGACTGATCAGCTAAGCCAATACTGACAACCTATATGAAAGGGTTGCAAAACACCATGTCTCTGGACTGCGTCGACATGCACAAAGCCTGATAAGACAGTCCCTGTCAAAGCCAATTTTAGAAGAACTTAATGAGGCTGTTAAGAATGTTGGAGACACAACTCAGTTTATGTGAACCAACATGGCTGTGGCCTCCTACTTTCTATTTAAGCACGAGATACCGCACACTGCAAACTAGAGGCCTATGTTAAGCGCACTGTCACTTGTTAATCCTGCATTTGGACACTGGTTCCGAACAAGACTGGCAAATGCTCACTCTCTTTCTGCAAAAAGCTCAGCTGACTCTCTTGGAACATGTGATCCAACAATGAAAGACTCAGGAGTGGAAAAAGTGAAGAATTCTCTCACTATATTCAAAATATGTGCATACATGGCCGACGAATGCACCAATGCAAATAGGCATCAAGTACTAAGTCATTACGTATGTTATCTTGATGTCTGTGGTAGGCCAGGAGATGCATTCTAGATGTTCAGGTTATAGAAGACACATCAGCTGCATCTGTGACATCTTAGAAGAGTTAAATGCTTGTCAATTGAACCCCAAACAGATGGCTGCTTGTGCATTTGATGGAGCTACAAACTTCTCTGGAAGACATAGTGGAGTACAAGCTTTGCTCAGAGAAAAGTGTAACCCTAATCTTTCCTATACACATTGTAGAAGCCATCTACTCCAGCTAGCATTAGTACAAGAGGCAGAATTGTCAAAAGACATTAAAAAGCCACAAATTTAATGGCTTTTTTATACTCTTTTTTTCAGTGAGAGTCCAAAAGGACTGAATATTTTGGAAACAAATAGAAGATACACTGGGACTGAAGTTCAAATAAGTCCAACCTGGGAAAACCTGCTGGCTTTCTCATGACTGATTCTTGGCAGTTGTCTTAAAATTACTGCAACTGTTATTACTGGCTTTGAAAAGTATCCACTAAGATAGGACAGATCTAAGTCGTGAGGCTGGTGGACTACTTTTGTTACGAAGTTCAGAGAAGACTCTCGCCATTCTCTCTCTTGTAAGTCTATTGTTGAATCCACCTGGGTCATTAAACAATGTCATCCAGGCATCTGCTACAACAGTAGTAGATCTTTGTCCAGAAATAGAAGCTATCCTTGGATCAATCAGAGATATCCATTGAAAACATACTGGAAGAAGCAAAGACTTCAGTCCAGAAGTTGACTAATGAAGGTACTTATATTGACTCCATAAGTGAAGAGGACAATAAATGTTTGTTAAGCCAGATGAAAAAGTACACAGACTTGATTCTTACAACTCTACAATAGAGATTTCTGGATTCTATTCAACCTCCACGTAGCTTTTACAGATGCCTGTCTTATAAAACACTCGCAGTTGAGTGGAGTGAGGCACTCCCAGCAATGAGGCTGCTATGTGATCAGGACAGAATAGAGAATTTTGAACACAGAATGGAATATCATACGATGAACAAATGAAGATTTAACTTCAACTTCTTTATCATTACTAGTGGTTGGACCCAATCTTTGTGCTGTGTTTCCTGGGATGAAAGAAATAGGAATTCATCTCTTGCTAATCCCAGTCACAACAGCTACAGTTGAGCATATTTTTTCCTCATTGAATAGAATTTTGTGTTCTGAAAGAAGTCGCCTTCTGCCTGATCATGAGCATATCATGAAGGACTGGAAGTAACAGACACACAAGAAGACACCAAAGAGTGCAAAATTACAACAAGAAACCAAGGCTGATGTGGACGTAATGCTTCATAGTAGGCTTGAGTAGCCAACTTTAATTTTTGTGACTATTTTAAAACATGAGATAAATCTAATAAAATGGTTGTGAAACATTTTCCAGCTTTTACTATGGTGCCATACAGCCCACCTTTGCCCTCACGGTGTCAGCCCTCATCGGCCCTCACCACCACCACCCCCAAATATTCCAACACCCCCCCAATTTCAATTCCTGGGGTAAACACTGGGGGGAATATTTTTCACCACAACCTCCAGGGCGGTAATCTTACAGGTGGGCCCCTTCCAACTGAACAAACAGCATGAGCCAATTCCAGGAAGGGAAACACCCCATTGCTGCTGCAAGCGGGGCATAGTGTGAACTCAGGAAATGGAAACAAAGCCTGTCCCACTGCCCGGAGGGAGCCATGGCTGCAGAGAGCCCCTTGGAAAGTCTCCAGGAGGAAGCGACATGTCCCGTCTGTCTGGAGTATTTCACAGAACCTGTCACTCTGGAGTGTGGGCACAATTTCTGCCAAGCCTGCATCGCCCAGTGCTGGGAGGGACCCGACACAGCCGCCTCCTGCCCTCAGTGCAGAGAAACTGTGCAACAGAGAAACCTCAGGCCCAACAGGCAGCTGGCAAATGTTGTAGAAATTGCCAAACGGCTGAGTTTCCAGGCAGCGAAGGGAGCAGGAGGGGACGGGGTGTGTGAGGAACAACAGGAGACTCTGAAAATGTTCTGTGAAGAGGATCAAACCCCCATCTGTGTGATCTGCAGAGAGTCCCGGGCTCACCGCACTCACAGGGTGGTTCCCATACAGGAAGCTGCCCAGGAGTACAAGGTACCAAGTTGCTGTCCGGTCTAATGAGTAATAACTTTGGATTTGAATTACAGGGAAATGGCATCACAAGTTGCCCGAGACAGGTGTAACTGTGTCATTCAGCTGTGTGTAGCCTTCATTGCATGAAAGATGCTGTACAAATTAATGATATTCCAGCCTGGCAAAAAAGGCAAGAGATGAAGATTTTAAAATTGTCTGATGTGGGCAGCTGAATCCTTTCTCTGAGCAGCTGAATCCTTTTCAAACCCAGCTCCCACCATGAAATAAAGGAACTCTCTGCAGACCGGAAGCTATTAAATGACAAATGAGGTTTGACTCACAGGAGCGGCCGGCCAGTCTATGTGAGAGTACTGCCTTCAGGCTGGAGAAGGGGGAGCTACAAGCTGTGGCTGTTATTACTGATTGTATCACAGTGTTTATTATGGTTATTTGCGTTCCAGCAGCCCCTACAGACCCCAGATGAGATCTGACCTCGATTGTAGGGGGCCCCGCACAAAACCCAGTGAGGGACAATCCCTGCCCTGAGCCATTTACTGTCTAACTGGATAAGAGAGTCAAAAGGTGGGAGGGAAAACTGAGGCACAAAAAGGAGAAGTGACTTGTCCAAGGTCACTCAGTAGGTCAATGTCAGAGCTGGGTATAAACCCCCATTTTTACAAGCCCAAGCCCAGTGCCCTAACCACTAGGCTATGTTGCCCCCCTCATCCCCCAGCAGCACTGAGCAGTGATGAAGTGCAGACAGTAGGAGGAAAAGACTCCTTGATAAAAGCCCAAGGCCCAGCAGGGAGAGGAGGTTTCCCACTGCGATTCTGAACTCCCGTGTTGCTCCAGGAAGCGTTAAACTCAGATGCTGCTGGCCTGCACTAGAGGAGATCACTGGGCTAAACACTGTGTGGACTCCAAGCACCTTCAGGCCACACACAAAAGGGCTCCAGACAGTGCAGGTCCATGCCAAGTACCACTGGGATTAGACTGGATTGTAGCCAAACTAACCCCAGGCTGGAGCTGACCGGTGCCAGTCTGACCTGTTCTGTTGTGTACGTGGGCAAGGACCAGCCTAAATGGTTCCACTAGTCCCACCAGGCAGCCTTTTGAAATCTCCCAGAATCCACTGCTTCCGGGATTTTTACTAGGGAATGGAAAAGTGGGGACCTGTCCAGGGGGCATTGCCACTGAAAGGGTTTAGGGCAGTACTGGGGCAAACCCCAACCGTTCTTTATACAAATCTGCCTGTCTAATTAGGGCGGCCACTGAGGCATCCCCAGAACATAGGACATGCCCACGCCTGCCTGCATAGGCCCTCCCACACCTGAATCGGTCAGCCTGCGTGGGACCACCACCACCTTTGTCAGCGCGCCCCCACCTGCATCATTCTACATGGAAGTGCTACTCCCACCCCTGCCCCCGCCCCCACTAGTGTTCTCCTGCGTCCTCAATCTCCTCTTCTCTCTTTTTCATTGGCCAAAGCCACGTCCAGTGCTGGGTCCCTGCCGGACAGCGATAGGACTCCACCAAACTGGGACTCTGCAACTTCAAACCAGACGAGTGGCCTCCCGACGTCTCATGGGGTTTGCCCTGGCGCTTGGACCAGCTCTGCCCAACCAGTGCCATCCCTACAGCTTCAGGGCTGAAATCCCAGCCCATATTGAAACCCTGGTGGCTTCTGGGATTTGTATCACTTGGTTCGTTAAACCTTCTACAAAACAGATATATTGATTCACCCCCATGTGACTTTAGTGTCCTGTTATGTGCTGTACCACTAATCAATTCACAAATACCAGTAAAGCTTGGTTATAATTGAGTCTCTCTCTAATTACTGAAAAGACTGAACCTGAATTGGTAACAAGTCTGAATATGACATGCTCCTAGTCTGCACTGAGAAGGTTTCATCTCCTTGGTGGTCCTGATGACACAAAATGATTAGGATCAACAATCATCTTGGGTTTTGGATGGAAAAACAAACAGCTCCACACCAAAATAAAAGCTCCCAAATCATTTCTGTTTCTTCAGGAAAGAATCCAGGCCCATTTGAAGGCTCTGAGGGAAGAGAGAGAAAAGCTCCTGGGATTTAAAGTGATTGGAGAGGGGAAAAGCCTGGAGTATCTGGTAGGTGCCTGTTGATATTAACCAGCAGGGACTGGCCGTGGGAGGTCTGTTTGGAGGCAGACTCCTGTGTGGCCTTGGTGAATGTGGACTTGTGTGTGTTTCTCCCTGATCATGGATTGCTGGGTTAGATTCATGTGTAGACAAGTCCTTAGCTTCCATTTCAGTTGATGAGTTAATGTCTAGCCCTTGTGGCTTTCCCAGAAATCCTCTCCAGGTGAACTGAATGTCCCCGTGATGTGCTGTCCACTGTGTCTGGTCATTTCGTGCATTAACATGTTTGTTTCTTTTTTGTCCCCTGGTGTCTCTGTCAGTGTAGTGCTGGCTCCTTCCTCCTGCTGCTCTGGGTCTGAATTCCCAGACATCATGAATAACATAATATGCTAACATGGCAGGCATGGAAACCTCCCTTTCAGAGATATAGGGGCTGAAGGGGAAGCTGTGTCACCTCCCTGCGGGACTGGCTGCCTCAGGATAGTGGGGATGAAATATGGGCCTTTCACTGCTGGGGCCCTGGTTATCATTCAGCCCAGGGCAGCCGTGGTCAAGAGTCTTTCCCACCTGAGGACTGTTTGGAGACCTGTGTGGAATGAGCTGGGGAGGGGGGAGTTGGTGTCTCAGTCTAGTTCCTAGGGGACAGATTTCTACAGCTGGGAGAAGTCAAGAAATTCTAACTCCAGGCCCATTAGAGCAGAGACTCACTAGTAAGCACTTATCATGAGTCACACAATGAAATATAATCACGTGAAATTGTGTCTCTCCAGGTGGGAGAAGGGGAAGTTCCAGCAGCCAGAGGAGATTTCTCCTGAACTGGAAGAGCAAGTCAGCGATTTCTCCCAGAAAACTCTTGCGCTATTGGAGGCTCTGAGGAAGTTCGAAGGTACCTAGAAGGGATCTAGGAGGGGGAACTGGGATCAGTGTCTGAGACTGCGGGAAGAGAATGGCGCTGGTCTATTGGTTCATAATTAGATGATGCTTCTATTTAATTGTTGGATGAGAATGCCACACACTTAGGGTCCAAGACACTCAGATTGAATAATTCAACCCCTTATTTGTTCCAAAAGCATGTCTTGCTATTACAACTACTACCGAAGTAAAAATGACAGACATAATGAAAGAAATGCTGCCCAGCTACCTTCTCCAGGGGCATAGGCAGGTCATGATGCATTTCTCCTATGATGCTCCAACTACCCCTCACAATGTCTAACGTATTATACGCATCCAGATTATATATTTATTAGTTCTTTTCCAATCACCTTTGTGTGTTATGCATTGTATCGTCTAACTGGCAGGACTTTTGCTGTCCGAGCTATTTTCAAGTTATTCTCGTTTCTGATTCGTTCATTATCAGTCATTACACACTGATGTGCACGGGTCACTTTGACCCTTTTCTCCACATGGGATTTTTTGGACTTTGCTCACTGCTTCTTGGCAGTACATTTTGGGTGTTTTATTTATGGGATTTTATTCTCCCTGTACCTTTTTGCAGCTGCAAATAAACTATTCTGCTTCTCCACACCGTTGTGATTATTGGGTGTAGCACAGCGGGTAGCAAACCAACCGAGCTGTTGTTCAGCCTCTCAGCACTGAGTGCCAGCAACATCTGGAAGGGGAGATGTGGAGTTCTCAGTAAAGAAACTGTCTGCAGTTGTTTGTTCAGGACACAGGAATGTGTGGACATTGTTTGTAAATAATAAAGATTGCACCAAAGAAATAGCTGACTCCTATAATCCATTTCTACTCCCAATGGAAGAATCTAGCAACGCCCCAAACACTGGCTGACTGCTCATGTCAAAGGAGCAAAGGTGCAACCCGAGTCAGAATCTAGACCTATGGCAGCAAATGCGTTGGTGGGAAACATTTTCGGGGAGCTCCAGCAGCAAAGAGCCTGTGCAGAGGGGCAGATTGCTGCTCATTGTGGACTTGAGCATGTCCAGCTTTGTGTGATGAGCAGGCCCCATTGTCCCATCTCTCCGGCCTCACACTCCTCTGCCCAGAGTCAGACAAAACCCAAACTAGGATCCCTGGCTTGTATTTTCCCCCACCAGACCCAGTCCCCACAGTGATAATGAACTCAGTATTGGCCCAAGGAGAAAAAATGACAGGAAGAGACTGGGGCAGCTCGAACGGGGTGGAGGATTGGGGTGGGGAATGGGTTGGATTGTTACTTTCCTTTTTATGTTTGGAGTTTTACAAAGTTAAAACCTAAAATCTTCTTTCTAGCTCTTACCTCTTGTCTTGAATGGGCTGGGCTGTAACCTTTAGACTGCAATGACATAAATCTTAGAAGATTTACCATATCACCCTGTGACGGTACACCCCATAAGGCTTTATGGAATTATGCTTATGAATGTATATATGACATAGCTGGAATATGTTTTATGCTACATATGCCATGTAACATATCTCTGTAAAGGTTATGATCTACTGAATCTATTCCTCCTCTTTGTATACATGTATCATTTTTGTAGCTGAAGTTATGAATATTGGCTGTGTACTTGCCTGATTTCTAAGTAGCCTTAGTAAAAGCATTTGGCCAGCTTCTTGAAAAAGGAATGTGCAAGTTAAGTGCCCAATCAAGAATCACTTAAGCTAACAATGAACTTTGAGAGATGCCAATCCACGTCTGAGCTTCCCCAGGAATGTGGCTTGGCTGGTAAGGAACTCAATCATGCAGGGACATGTGACTTGCCCATGTGACTCCAAAACTCCATTTTGTAACTGGATTCTACACAGGGAGAGGGAGGGGTGTCCACCCAGAGGAGAAAGTCTATACAAATCCCTGGGAGACCCCTCCGTTTTGTCTTCAGCTGGCTCAAGAGATAGCCTCTCCACCCCCAAGGATACCTGGAAAGAAACTGGAAGAAAAGACAGTAACTACAGGGGGTGTGAGTGATTGCTGGACCCAGACTAGAGGGAGACTAGTCTGTAAAAGGAAGCTTATTGAAACATCTCTGAGGGTGAGGTTTTATCTGTATTCAGTTTTATTACTGTATTAGAGATAGATTTGCGTGTTTTATTTTATTTTACTTGGTGATTCACTTTGTTCTGTCTGTTACTACTTGGAACCACTTAAATCCTACTTTCTGTACTTAATAAAATCACTTTTTACTTATTAATTAATCCAGAGTATGTATTAGTACCGGGGGTGGGGGGTGCAAACAGCTGTGCATATCTCTCTATCAGTGTTAAAGAGAGCGAACAATCTATGAGTTTACCCTGTATAAGCTTTATACAAGGTTAAATGGATTTATTTAGGGTTTGGCCCCATTGGGAGTTGAGCATCTGAGGATTAAAGACAGGAACATTTCCTAAACTGCTTCCAGGTAAGCCTTGAGCTCTTAGGGGCTGTGGTTCAGACCTGGGTCTGGGTTTGCAGCAGGCTAGCGTGTCTAGCTCAAACCAGGCAGGGTACTGAAGTCCTAAGCTGCCAAGGCAGGAAAGCAGGGGCAGAAATAGTCTTGGCACATCAGTTGGCAGTTCCCAAGGGGGTTTCTCTGATCCAACCCGTCACACACCCTTCGGCTCAAGTTTTGCTCCAGATTAATGAGTTGTTGCCATTTTCATGCCTTGTCACTACCACACACCAGCTGCCTCTGACCTTAACCCAGGGAGCCCCTGTAGCCTGGCTGGTCCCAGGCGGGTGATTAGATGTTCAGCAACACACAACCAAGCCAAGGCTCCTCTGCACACACATTGTCACTGAAATAACTCAAGGGGGTTTAGTTCCCACCTATAGTTGTTTCAGTGCAAGTCTGTGTGTGGCTGTGGATGCCCTCATTGTGTGTTAATATAAGCCTTCTGCCAGGGGAAGCTGGCAGCAACCAGGGCTGGGTTCAATATCTAGGGATTCCTCTTCAACAATACAACACAGAACTGGCTCAAGCCCCCACCCAGCAACCTGGGAAAATTACACACCACCCCTGGGCACCTCTGGGAGGCAATACTTCCCCTCTCACAAGCACAGAGTCCGAGTGTAGAAAAGAAACTTTTAATGAAAGGAGGAAAATCACACAGCATTCATTTGGGAAAACGCTGCAAGCTGAATTAATAAACATAAAACCATGAGCAAAAGAACCACACTGGAGTACATTGGGCAGTGACCTTTTGTCTCAGGTTCTTAATTCAAGCAACCAAAAGTTCCTTTAATGTACCCATCTCTTCTCCCGCTGCCGCACTCACAGTGAAGACCCAGAATTTAAAGGTGCATCTGCAGAGTTCACCTCTCCCCCTGGTGGTGGTGGGGGGAGGTGCACCTTGCTTGGTCCGCTGTCCAGGCATTTGCTCTGTCAGCCACTCACAGCTCCACTCGTCTTTGAAACCCATGTCCCCTGCCCAGCTAACGCAGTTTAGTTGAGGGTGAGCCACTCAATCAGGGTATGCCAAGCACAGTTCTGCTGCCCTTGAGTCACACCACAAGGATTACAACCCTTTAGTACCTCTGTCCCCAATAAGAAACTGAAGGCTTGGCTACGCTTGCAGATGTAGAGCTCTTTGGGTTAAACCAGCCTCCGGAGAGCGCACTAGGGAACGCGCCGCAGTCTGTCCACACTGACAGCTGACAGCGCACTGGCGTGGCCACATTTGCAGCACTCGCAGCTGCATTGGGAGCGGTGCATTATGGGCAGCTCTCCCAGCGTTCAAGTGGCTGCAACGTGCTTTTCAAATGCAGGAGGTGGGATGGAGTGTGACAGGGAGTGTGTTGTGTGTATGTGGGGGGAGAGAGAGTGGGTTTTTGGGGTGCTGAGAGTGTGTCAGCAGGCTGTCTTGTAAGTTCAGACCCCCCTCCCCCCTGCCTCTCTCTCACTCACTGAAAGCAAACAGTAAATGTTTGCTTTTTCTCGGTGCAGATAAGCAGCTGGCTCTCTGAAACAGAGCTTTGAAAGGGCACTTCTGCATTCCTGTAGCTGATTTCACAACAATGAGAAGAGAGGCCACTTGACTTAAGGGGATTATGGGACGTTTCCGGAGGTCAATCAGAGCGCAGTAACGCAACTCCTCATTCACACTGACTTGTCTCACCCAATACACATCAGACGTTATCCCTCTCAGGGAGGTGGAGTACCAGAAGCGCTCTAGCCAGGGAGTCAGAGCGCTCTAAGTGCCTTGCCGGTGTGGACAGGGAGTAAGGGAGAGCGCTCTGGGCAGCTTTATTGCAGTATAATGTGCAAGTGTAGCCAAGGCCTGACTTGTGATCCAACACCAGCCAAAAGTGACCATTTTGGCAAAGCACTCCCATCATGCTGAACACCTACTCAGGATGGATGTGTCCATGCAAACAAGGTCAGCTCCTGAAGTCCTGTTCCCCAGCTCACCAGTAGGTGTCAGGGGAGAGCTCATTCAGACCCTGCTTACATTCCGAATGTCCTAGTTTGATTGAGGGCACGTCTACACAGCACCTGGGAGGTGTGATTCCCGGCTCGGGTACAGGTAAACATGCTGACACTGCGGGAGCGAGCACACTGCCAATAGCAGTGAGGCTATGGCAGCAAGAGGACGGATTGGACTAGCCGCTGGAGGGGAAGAAGGCCCAGTGCCCCATGGAAGGGGAGTCCCAGTGGTGCAGGGGGGGTGCAGCCAACGCTCCAGGGCACAGGCTGGTGGAGGGGCTGCCTTTAGGTTGGACAGATTGTGCTGGAACCCTATGTCCTGGCCCCAGCATGGGGATGGATTTCACCTCCCCATCCCCCCTGCACTTCAGATGGAGAACTCCTGCAGAGACCCAGTGCACTCCTGGCCAAAATAACCTCCAGAACCAACCTCTGGAGATTGGTCAGGAATGCTGGGGGAGGGACCAGGGTGTTGAGCCGGTGCCAGAGCATGGACAGGACCAGTCGGTTAAGCACCCGCGCTCTCCCCCGGAGGGAGAGGCACTGGAGCAGTCCTGTCCAGCCCCGCAACCTCCCCGTCACCCTGCCCTGTGAACCAGGCCAGTTCTCCGGCGGAGACGGATGTGGGGCAGAAAGATAAACGCCAAGATAGAGCAGCGAACCCGCGCTCCACCGGATGGCCTGAAGCATGGGTGGGAGGGAGCTCGCCCACCCTCCTCCCCCAACCACCAGGCCAGAGTTCTTGACCCAGTTGACCCGGGCAGAGGAGGCTGCTGAATAAACAGCTTGGCAGGCCTCCACCCACACCAGGTCATCCGGGTCCTGGACCATGAGGAGCATGTCGTCAGCGTACACTGCCAGGACCAGCCGCACCTCCAGCTCACATAGCACCAACCCCATCAACCGCTTACGAAGGAGATGGAGGAAGGGCTCAATGGCCAGAGTGTACAGCTGACCCGACAGTAGACACCCTTGACGCACCCCTTGCCCGAAGCTGACCGGCTCGGTCAGGGTCCAGTTGAGCCTGACCAGACACTCCGCGTCAGCATACAGCGCAAACTGTGGCCCGAAGCCGAATACCCGCAGAGTGCCCAGGAGATACCCATGGTCCATCCGGTTGAACGCCTTCTCCTGATCCAATGACAGGAGGGTGAACGACAGACCAGATAAAGTCCAAGAGATCCCTACACCCAAGCTCCAAGAGATCCTGGACCAGATAAAGATTATTAAAGAAGTTCTGTATTAAAATCACAAATGAGTTTGATTCCCCATAGTTTAAATTCCAGGGTATTACTAATTAATAATAATTGGTTTTTGGTACTTGGTTTTTGGTACTGTTTCTCTCCCTCTATGTGTGAAACTTGCAAGCTGCTAATTGTGTTAGTACATTCTAAGACAGAGTCTGTTCTCAAAGCAATTCACAGAGAGAGAGACTCAAAGCAATACTCTAACAACAGAAACAGCACCCAGAGACTCCCCACCCTTTTGTTGTATTAACAATTGTGATTAAAATAGAGATAGAGGATGTATGTGGATGGATGCTTGGTGTGGATAATAACTGAATGATCAGGGAGGTGCCAGCCTAAGAATCCAGTGTCCATCGGCTGAAGAAGGCGTCAAGTGGAAATAACCAGAGGACCCCCCGGAGGGCAGACTGGAATCCACCCAACAGCCTCAAGAATGGGAGAACCAAAGAACAAGATAACATCTTGGAGCCGTCAGGAATGTGCTATCTGCTGATTGATTCAGCAACAGCATGATGAAGCAATTCCCATAGACTGGCATAGGAAGAAATTCCTATAAAAATAGACTCTAAAAAGTGAGAACTTTGGGGGTCTGATTCTGCAAACCAACTTCCAGGAGCATCAGATGAGCATCTGACAAGGCCCTGCTCCCTCCTCATGTCCAGGCCACCTAGCCAGTGGCCTGGCATGAGCAACTCTAAGGCTGGTAACTATGATAACAACCTTGCAGAACCTGTGTGTGTGTGTGTGTGTGTGTATGAATGTGTGAATAAATATGAGATTGAATGGAATGTTATAACTAGAACTAACTGCTTACTATGATTCTTTCTGTATTCACAATAAATGTGGTATTTTGCCTTTTTCCCTTTAATAAGATCCTGCTGGTTTTTATTTTATTGGTACAACAATGGTACGGCCTCGGACAGTGTAGGTCTGGTCAGGATGGACCACGTCCACCAACACAGACCGCAGCCACAGCGAGATGGCCTTTGCCACAACCTTATAGTCCGTGCTGAGGAGCGAGACGGGACGCCAAGATCGCGGAGGTCCCCCTTCTTTGGCAGCAAGGTGAGCACCACTTGCCTGCATGACAGGTGGAGGACCCCACTCTCCAAGGACTCGGCCCAGAGGGTGGGAAGGTCTGGGCCAAGGACATCCCAGAACACGTGGTAGAACTCCACGGTCAGCCCATTCATGCCCGGAGGTTTATTGGTGGGCATGCAGTGGAGGGCTTCCGAGAACTCAGCCAGAGCAAGAGGCAGCTCCAGCCGGTCCTGGGTGCCCATGCTGACCATCGGGAGTTCGTCCCAAAGCACTCCGCAGGTATCAGCGTTGGTTGGATCCAGGCAGAAAAGGCTGGCGTAGACGGCCCAGGCCCTCTCACACATCTCCACCGACTCCATGAGGGGGGGTACTGTCAGCCACCAAAAGACAGATGATGTGCTTTTTAACCCCCCCTCTTCTTCTCCAGGGCATAGAAGAAGCGGGAGCCACAATTCATCTCCCGCAGGAAATGGATGCTGGATAGAACAAAGGCACCCCAGGCCTGAAGATCGTCAAGGGCCTGGAGCTCCTCCCAGTACACTCCGCAGAGGGGTGGATTCCCGGGGCTGGCAGCCAGACACCTCTCCAGCTCTAAAAACCTCCCGCTCCAACTGCTCTATCACCACATCCCTCCATTGGCTGGCTCCCCGGGTGTGGCTATGGCAGAAGAGCCGGGCATGCACCTTCTCCACATCCCACCACCACTGCACTGAGGGAAAGGCCCACCTCTGGTCCTGCCAGGCCAGCCAGAACTCCTGGAAGGACGTCACAAAGCCCACATCCTCCAGCAGGCTGTTACTGAAATGCCAATAGGCCGGCCCCAGCCTCCCGGAAGCAAGCAAGGGCAGCTGGCCCCTTAAGAATCTCTGCAACTGGCTTAAATAATCATTTAGAGTGAGAAGTTTCTACTCATATCCAATCTCTTTAGTATATAAAGCTCAGATTGTATTTTGTTTATTTGCTAGGTAATCCGCTTTGATATGCTTGCTATCCCTTATAATTACTTAAAATCTATCTTTTGTAGTCAAGAAGCTTGTTTTTGCTTTATCTAAAACCAGTGTGTGTGGGAGTCATAACTTGGAGCACAAAGCTGTGTATATTCCTCTCCACATTGAGGGAGGGGGAGAATTTCAGGAGCTTATGCAGTGCAGTTCCCTGTGCAGCACAAGATGGTATAATTTTGGATTTAAACTCCGGGGGAGGGGGTGCCTTAAGAAGTGGGAGGAGCCTTAGCTGTCCCTTCCCATGCAGAGCTGATCACAGAGTCTGTATGAACTCCAGATGGGTGTGTCCCTACCTGTATGTGTGCTGGTAAAGTGCACACTGAAGCCTGGGAGAGGGCTTGGCAGGCTGGTCACAGCAGTACAGTGTATAGGGAGCAGAGGCTGGTTGGATGTGGGTGCTCAGTGTACCCCAGGTCCAGGTGGCAGCCCGGGGGGAAACCATCACAACCCCCACCCCATCTACTGCAGTGTCCTGTGTGGGGATAAGAGAGACAGTTTCTGCCCCACTCACCCCGCACTGCATCCCTCTTGTGACTAAACCTCTGTACCCCATGTTCACCACTTGCTTATGGTTATGATATATAGTGTACAAAGTATGCCTGGTGGGGGATCATTGGAAAACTCATGATCTGCTGAATATTACGCTGTTGAAATGCGTGTAACACCAGTGCATGTAGAATGGTGAGATTTTACTCTGTGTTTGTTACTAGGGTGACCATATTCCAGGTTCTCAAAAAGAACACTGATGAGGAGGGTAGCTGGGGGAGGGTGACGTTTTGGGTGCTGGAGGGGGTACTCACAAGGTGAGGGCAGTGTCAGTCGCTGTCAGTGTCAGGGCTCTGGCACAAGCCCAATACACAGAGACAGCTGTCAGTCAGTGCCTACCTGTGGGACCCCCTCCCCAGGGCTGGGATCTGGGGCCTGGGTGGGAGGGATCTGGCAGCAATCAATCAGCTGCAGAGGCAAGGGACTGAACCAATCAGCTGTGGATCTAAGGGAATGGACCGATCGGAAGCAGACCAATCAGGGCTGTTTCTCAGCTGCAGTGCATCTGCTCTGCAAAACCCCTGGGCATTTGCTGTTATGGGAAAACCCACTCAGCAGGCTCAAAAAAGAGGCTCTGTCTGGGAAAACTCAGACGTATTGTAACCCTATTTGTTACTCAAATATGTCGTAATTCTGGGGAACACTCATAGACAAACTCCTCAGAGAGGACCGACCATTGGTGTTAGAAAACTATTATCTGGCCATCCACCAATAGGAAGAAAGGGGTAAACAAAGAAATTTACAATTCATCTGAAGGCGGTTTGGAGCTAACGTATGCCACGAAGTTGCCTGACCTCATGACCCAGCAAAGACTTTTCCAGTATAAAGGGTGGGAGTATGAGGGGGAGGGAACCTCTGGCCATCTCCCCCCATCTCTACTCACAGCAGCAAGATCCCTGGCAAGACAATCACTGAAGTGGGGGGAGTGGTCCGAGCTGGAAGGCTTTCCAGTGAGCATGGACTGCTGAAAGCTTTGGGGTGAGAGAAATCCTTTTGCTTGTAAGGGGACATCTACATGCCAAACCTAAGTTGACCTATATTATGGTTGACTTACAGCCACTACAGTAATGACTGTGGTAGCCAATATCCACACTATTCTCCTTGGGTCGGCAGGGCGCATCCTCACCTGGAGCGCTTCCACTGACGGAGGGGCAAGGTGGGGAGCTGAGAGCCCGGTCTCTCAACTCCAGCCACAGCTCCCTCCCAGGAACGTGGCTGGCCCCCAAGCTCTGGGTGGGCTGCCCCCTGCTCGACTCCCCATTCCCCGGTGGGCTGCCCCCCCCCCATTCCTGTTTCCTGTAAAGAGTGGAGGGAAGCCACCTGGGGCTTCTGCCCCACTCCCCCACCGTTCCCCTCCCAGTTTGACACCAGACCATTGGTAACTACTCTGAGTTAACTCTGAGATAACTACACTCTGAGTACAGTCTTTCAGCCGGTTGTGCACCCACCTTATAGTAATTTCATCTAGACCAATGAATTCCTCTCTGCTGGTCAGAACCAAGTGTAACCCAGCTGCCCCCTAGTTATTTCCCCCACCACTGAAAAGTAGATGTTGTCCCTGACGTGTTCCCAGAACTTATTGCACAGTGGGTGCTGCTAGGGTGGCCAGGTTCCCGGTTTTCGACTGTAAAGTCCAGTCAAAAGGGGGACCTGACAGTGTCCGGTCACATCTACTGACCGGACACCCAAAGTCTAGTTACTGCGGGTGGGGAGGCACTGGGTCATCACTCGCACCAGCCCCTACTCAGCCGGGGCTGCTTCCTACCTGCACTGGGCCACTGCAACTCCCTGCCCCGGCTCTACAGACAAGTCCCTCCTGACCTGGGCAGGGAGGGTGGGGAGAGGAGTGGATGGGGGGCAGAGACTTGCAGGAAGAGGAGGGGTCGGGGCAGAGCCTCGGAGGGAAGAGGAGGGGCAGGGGTGCAACCTCGGGGGGGAAGAGGCGGGGCAGGGGAGGTTCCGGCTCTCCTGCTGGACTGTCCGGTTTTTAAATATTACCAAGGTGGCAACCAAAGTAACTAGCTGAGAGGCTGTGAAAAATATTAGCAAACCTACAAATATCACTTTTCACAGCAGCAGACTTACTAGCTAGCAATAAATAAATTATGATTTTCATGTGTATATGTGTAAGGGGATTGTTGGCATCTTACTGAAACTTAATGGGGGGGGGGGTCGGTTGGCCCTCTCCTAGTACCAAAAGAAAGGGGAATGGCCAATGAGGAATCAAGATCCTGAAACTGACAATGGGGAGGGGCCAAGGTTCTAGTCAGCCTGATTGACAGGGCAGGCAAGCCAATGAGGGAGTCAGCAGCCCAGGTATCATCCTCTGTGTCAGCTGGAGTTGGCGGGGCACGAGCAGGGCCCGAGGCGCTAAGGAGAGAGCAGAACTGGGCTGGGAGCAGAGCAGCACCAGCCAAAAGCAGGGAGGGGCAGCCCAGGGAGCTGAGCTGAGGGCAGAGCAGCAGCAGTGCTGAGGCAGAGGGGAGCTGGGGCTAGGGCAGTCCGGAGCCGGGTGCGGTGAGCAGCTGGAGAGAGTGAGGGGGACCCTGGGCTGAGGACCCAGTGCAGGGAGATGCCCCCAGCCAAGGGGCCTTGCAGGCCAGACTTGGAGGGGGAGCATAACCCCGACAGCCGGAGACTGACACTGGGAAGAAGGGTCCTGCCACCTAGAACCTGAAGGCACATGGCCACCACCAGAGCACGTGTCCAACAGGCAGCATCCTTGCAGCACGGCCAGGGTCTGGGCAGGAGGCCTGGCACATGTGAGGAACAGACTGTGAACTGCCCTGGCATCCCAGAGACACCTGTTTGTGGTTTTCCCTGTGCCCACAGAGCAGGATGATGCGTTTTCCTTACACCTTTCCCATTTTTTCCTTAATTTTTTTTTTATTACTTGCTGTTTAATAAATTGTATTTGTTCTGAACTCTACGCGATGGTCAGAGAAGAGGGCAGGGAAGTTTCCAGAATGAAGAGAGCACCCCACAGTGGGAACACCCTTGCCCCTGTTCTGAGTGATCATGACAAGGTTGGGGGTTGAGTCCCACAGGAATCCTGGGCCCAGCCTTGTCAGGTTTACAAAGACTCTGCCTCACAGAACAGTGGAAGGAGAGTGCTCGAGGTCAGGCAGGTCTCTGGGTAAAGGGAGTGGGAGCGAGGACTCAGATCCTTCTCCTAGTCGATTCCACCGAGGTGGTGCATAAGCCAGGAAAGTTCCCCACCATAGCAGGACTGTTCCCTCACTTACTTATGTGCAAATCTCATGGTTTTTCCTAAAGTTAATTAAGTATTTTAGGAAAAAGCGTCAGAGCAGCCACCAGCAAGAGCTGCTGGCTGCACTCTGAGGCCACCAAAAATTTGGTCATGAGAACCCCTGGGCTAGATAATTGATTTGTGATGGTCCCTTCTGACTGTAAAAACAATGAGGCGTCCTTGTGGCACCTTAGAGACGAACAAATTTATTTGGGCATAAGTTTTCGTGGGCTAGAACCCACTTCATCAGATGATCATAAAGTCCATGAGTCTAACACAGGGGTAGGCAACCTAGGGCATGCGTGCCAAAGGCAGCATGCGAGCTGAATTTCCGTGGCACTCACACTGCTTGGGTCCTGGCCACCGGTCCCGGGGGCTCCACTGCTGGCCTGGGGTACCGGCCGCTGGCCCCCTGCCAGCTGGGGTTCTGTCTGCCGGCCCCGCTCAGCCTGCTGCCAGCCCTGGGTCCTGGCCACCAGTCCTGGGGGCTCTGCTGCCGGCCTGGGTTTCCGTCCACCGGCCCCGCTCAGCCCGCTACTGGTGCTGGCCACCGGTCTGGGGGGCTGTGCTGCTGACCTGGGGTCCCAGCCATTGGCCCGGGGCTCTACAGCTACGCCCAGCTGTGGCCCACTGACCCCAGCCTGGGGCAGTGAGGGGTGCAGACAGGGGCAAGAGGGAGCACAGCTCAGCACCCTCACCTTAAAAATTGTTCCAGCTCCACTGTACTGGGATATTTTTAAGTCCTGATTTGCTGCTTACATCACTCTCACGCCACATGGAACAGCGCGCTGCGCTTGACGTTGAGATTAGAACGTACATGCAAGAACTGGAATCAGAATTTTCTCACAGATTTCAAGATTTCCAGCGATTTGGCCCAGTGCTTTCTTTTCTAATTAAACCGGCAAAGTTCAACGAAAGCAACGTGGATTTGTCTGTATTTCAGTGGATGGGTGTTGAAGATTTTGAAATGCAGCTCATTCAGTTAACAAGCTCAGAATTGTGGGCATCAAAGTTTGGAGATCTGCCGAGTGCACTTGAATCCACTGAGAGAGATTATGGGGCCTCTATTCTGACCCGCTGGACACCCCTGCCAGTGAAATTTAACTGTTTGAAGAAAATTGCATTTGCATTCAGCATTTGAATCCACATACCTGTGTGAGCAGGTATTTTCACACATGAAATCTGTCCTCTGTCCCTCTCAGAGCCGGTTAACAACTGATCACTCAGAAGCCTGTGTGCACCTTAAATACGTGCCAGACATTGGAAAACTCAGGAAGGAAAAGCAAGGGCAAGGATCACACTAAACTGATAAGATCTGCACTTTAATTTCATTTTAAATGAACCTTCTTAAACATTTTAAAAACCTTATTTACTTTACATACAACAACAGTTTAGTTATATATTATAGACTTATAGAAAGAGACCTTCTAAAAACATTAAAATGTATGACTGGCAGGCAAAACCTTAAATTAGAGTGACTAAATGAAGACTCCACCCACCACTTCTGAACGGTTGCCTGACCCCTGGTCTAACAGAAGCCGGACACAGAGATGCTGCATTTGTTGGGTTTATCGCTAGGACCCAGGAGCGGCTGGGGGGCGGCTCTCGGGGGAGCGATCGCTGGGGTCAGTCCCCGGCAGCAGGAAGTAACTCGCAGCCGCTGCGGGGACTCTGGCTCCCGGCGAGATCCCCGAGCCCCGGCGGCTGGTGCTGGGAGCCCGGAGCCCGGAGCCCGGAGCCCGGGCTGCAGCCGGGAGAGGGGAACCTCCAGCCGGGCCCTGCCCGCTGCTCCCCGGGAGCCTCTCCCAGGGCAGAGCCCCCAGCCCGGCCAGGGACCCCTGCCCCGGGGGGCCCCGCTCGGAGGGAAGGTAAGAGAGACCCGCCCCCCCCCCGTCACCCCCGGGCTGCAGGGGGCGGGTTTGGCCCCGGGCTGCTCCCCGCGGAGCCGGCTGCGATTCCCTGCCCCGGGCCCGGGAAAGCTGCCGCCAGCTCCCGGTGTGTGCGGGGCGAGGGGGGGGGGTAGCCACCCCCGGGGGAAGGGGCAGGATAGAAGGGGTCAGAAGAGGGGCGGGGGGCGTCGGCAAGCGGGGAGAACAGGGACGCGTGAGAGGGCAGGAGGCGGGTGAAGGGGGATCCAGGGCAGGATGGGATGGGGCGGGGGGGCAGTGGTTGCGCTGAAGGGAGGATGGGGCAGTGCCTGGGAATCAAGCTGCAGAGTGGCGGGGGGGGGGGGGGATTATGGGGCTGAGGGGAACAAGGCTGGAATAGAGGGAAGATGTAAATCGGAGTCACTGCGAAGGAAAGGGGGGCTGTAGGGAGGGGAGGCTGGGGGAAGATGCTGAGAGCAAGAGGAGACTGGCGGGGGAAGGGAGAACCCAGGGGCAGGGTTAAGGTACAGGAGCAGCTTCCCCACTCCATGGGGTGAGGGGTCTGCCCTGCCCAGCAGCCAGTGGGGATTTTCCCCCCTAGAAATGGCCAAACCAGCAGTGGGGGGTGGGCAGGGTGACCATCCAGCCCGAATTGGGCAGGAGAGACCTGAAGTACAGAGTTTAAGTCCCTGTCCAGGGCTGAATGACTCCCGCACACCATTTGTCCCGGATTTCTGCCCGAGGCTCAGGGACACCAGCCTGTTCCCCCTTAGCCCCCCTTGGCCACACGGCCCCAGCCCCTGCTCCTTCTCTTTCCCCCTCCCCTCCAAAGTCCCACCGGTTGGCCAGGCCAGAAGTTAGATCTGGGCCATAATAAGAGTCACCCAGGGAGCCAAGGCTGCAGTGATAAGAGCTGCCTGGGGAGCCCAAGACCTCCACCTCCCCTGGGCAGGGAGCTGGGCTTCCTGAGAGCAGCCCCTGGCCTGTGTACCCACTCCCCAGGGCAGCTGGAGAGTCTGGGGCTCCCCAGGCAGCTCTTATCACATTCTGGCCTGGCCAGGGGGCAAGGCCTCAGGAAGAGGAGGAGGTTCAGGGGGTGGGACCTTGGGGGACAGGGGGTGGGGCCATGGAGGGGGCGGGGCTTCTGCATATGTCCGGCTTTTGCCTTTTGAAAGGTAGTCACCCTAGGGGTAGGGGGCAGGCAGGAGACTTCCCCGAAAGGGCCAAGAGTTTACCAGGCAAATGTCCACCCAGAATCCCTCCCCCGCACACACACACCCTGCTTCCAATTTCATATTTGCGTTTAAAGACAATCTCCTCATTTGGAGGGTCTGACACCTGGGTTGTCAGGACTGAACAGGTGCTGGTCTGATTTCAGAGCAGGATTCAGTGTCCAACCAGAGACACTGCGAGCCGCAAGGAGTGGAACTGGGGTTTTGTTCGGGTTCAGTTGCAGTCGGTGTGTTCATTTCCAGTTCAAGACACCCCAAAATAATTCTGTTACCAGGCAGTGCCCGAGAAGGGGGAGGGGGTTGTTTGGGAGCAAGCCCTATGGCTTGCTTCAGTGGGGAACTGAATTTGGGGCATGGGGCCTGCCTCAGGTGGGACAACTGGAGGGAGGTGCTGCCCCAAGGGGTGAGGACAGGTGAGAGGAGGCCTGCCGAAGGGGAATAAAAATTGAGCAGCCTTTTTCCTTGGGCTTGAAGAGTTAATGTTAACTTCTGGGACCAGGGAGCCCCCCATTTCTTCTCTCCCACCTCCCTCCCTGCTCCTGTGAGCTGCCCCCTTCCCTTGTCCTTCCATTCCGGTAGCGGTCACATGTCTGGGTGTTGTTTTGTTGTCTTGTTTTATAACGAGTGATATCAGAGTAGGTTTTATTTTATTTTGTCAACTATGGAGCTGAAAAATTGCTGAAACTTTATTTTAATTAGTGGACATTTTTTTTTTCCCGAGTTCGACTCTGATTCTGGTTGACTGAGTAAGAGGAAAAATGCTGGTTTAAGTCTGGTTCCAGTTCCATTAATAAATACCGGTTCAAAGTGGTTCTCTGGTTCTATTCTGGTGTGAGTGCTGGTGGGCAAATGAAATCCCCAGCTGCTGAATTGTGCCTGGGGTCTGCGGGGGCAGCTCAGCGAGGCCCAGTCATGGGGGGCGCCTCTGGTTACTGCTAAGGCAGAGGAGGTTGGTGTCTGTCTCTCTCTCTCTGCTCATGATATTAGCGCCTGGGAGTTAGTTGAGCTTCCTGGGTCAGAATCTGCTGTCTCCTCCCTTGTGATCCTGGAGCCCAGACTGAGCCCAGACTGCTGCTCCCCCAGGAGGGGTCTGTGCTGGGGAGAGACCTCATTAAAGTCCTCTCTGTGCCCAGCCAAGATGGGGACTTCCCCTGGTGGCTGCAACTAGCCCCCTAGGGCAACCCTGGGCTTTTCCCACACCAACTCCTGAGCCGGAGCCTGCAGGGGAGGAGAGAGAACTGAGGGAAAGTGCTGGGGCAGGGCAGGAAAGTGACTCCGCACAAAGGGCCCCTTTTAGGGACTTGCAGGTGAGTTTGTAGAGGAGGGGGAGTGGCTCCCCATGAGTCTGCGGGTCCCCGAGCTGCTGTTCTCAGTGACACAGCCAGGCTCACCCTGGAGAGCAAACGCCCATGGGAACGGGACAGTCCCCAGTTCTCCCAGGCAGAGGAGGCAGGGATGGAGACAGGAAGGGGAATGGTGAGACCGAAAGGAGCAGCAGGAGCAAGAAGTGGGGAGGGAGGTTCCCAGCTCCCAGCCCTGTGCGGATCCCTTCCCTGCATCCCTCTGGGCAGACTGACTCTCCTGGGAACAAGGTGAAGAGCTGACACAGGGACACACTGCCCTCGGGACCAATGTCAGGGGGAATCCCCCAAAGTGGCTCCTTTGAGTCTGCTCTTTTCTAGCATTTGTCTTAGATACTCTGTCCCTGGGGGGGTTTAAAACTGTCTCAGGGGGCTCAGTGCTGGTGGGAGGAGCCATGTCAGTGTTGGAATAAAGTGACTGAGGGTTTTCCCAGCATGGCAGAGTCCAGAGCGTCTGTCTGCAGAGAGAGAGCCTGGGGGGAATCGGGGTGTGACATGGACTCAAGCCCCTTCTGAAATCTCCCCCATCATCCTTCTCACCCTGACAGGCTGAGGAATCGCGTCCACGTTTCACTGGTGACAGGGCAGGGAAATGGCTGTGATGGAGCCAGCTCAGGTAGGGGATTTTCAGGCAGTTGCAGGAGAGGATGTTGTAGAGGGTGAGGGGCAGGAGAGACACGGGGTGTGATATACTCTCTGGGACACATTGAACCTAGGCCTGATTTTCTAAAATAGGCCCATTGGCAGGAGGGACATTCCCCCATTTCTGAAACAGGAAACACCCCCGTGGGCAGACCTGGGAAAACTGACCAGACTCCCAGTGCTGGAGCCTAGATCCATTACCCAGATGCTGCTGTAAAATACAAAGGGAAACTGGGGGGATTCCTGTCCTGGCTCAGAGCTCTGCTTCCCATATCAGCCTGTGGCTGGCAGGCGTGTGGGAAATGAGAAGACCCTGCCCTGCTCTGTCTGCTGTGGGGGCACAAAGATCTCTCACCTTCTCCCCACCCCCTGAAGCCTCCTGGCTGCTCTGATTAGGGTGAGGGTAGGATTCTGCTTTTCTGGACCTCTTCCCCCGTGACTAGTGGGATTGTGGCTGGGGCAGCAGGTGCTGAGTGGGAGACTCTTGTTGCTTCAGATGCTGGTGACCTTTGAGGAGGTGGCTGTGTATTTCACTCAGGGGCAGGGGGCTCTGCTGGACCCTGCTCAGAGAGCCCTCTACAGGGACGTCATGCAGGAGAACTATGAGACGGTGACTTCGCTGGGTAAGCAATTCCCATCCCCTCGGTTATTAGAAGTTGTGGGGTCTGCTTGTCTGACTCTGGTCAGATTCTTCCCTGGTCAGTTAGATTTGAGGAGGAGGGTCGCAGAGTCCACAGGTCCATTGTGAGAGACTTTCATCTCCATAGTCCATTCGAGGGAACAGGAGAGTCAGAAGCCTAATGGACAGGCTAATTCATCCTCATCTCTCCAGCTTTCAAGGGTCCAGAAGCAGAGTATTGCCCTGCCTGTATTGTTTCTCCTTCACACACTGTTAATCTGCCATTTTGGGACGAGCTCCATTGCTGGGGCGGGCTCTCAGTGCTGCAGGCTCCGGGGTGCTGGGACAATCTGTACAGTGCGGGTGCTGAGAGCCATGGAACCAAACTGTAAACCCTGGATAGAATGGAAACCACTTCAAGCCAGGGGGTCTGGCAGCTCCCCCAGCATCCCTAGCTCCAGCACCGATGTGCTGGTTTGGAAATAGGCAGGAGTTTAACACCAGAGCTGTGTGAGCCAGCAAGTCCCCCAGAGCTCATCTACCCTGAGAACTCCTCGTGCGGTCATGACAACACCCCTCCTCCCACCTCCCCTCCCCCCCCCCCAGCGATGTCTGCTACTCCCAAAGGGTCTGAGTTACCACAATCCCACGTAGGGCCAGGCTAAACTCAGGGAATATTCCCTGTAACAAATACTCTACCAATGTACCATGCACCCTGACCTTGCTTGATTTCACTCCCTGAGCAGGATTTCCCATTCCAAAACCTGACCTGATCGCCCGGCTGGAACAAGGGGAAGAACCGTGGGTCCCGGGTCTCCAGGCCGCTAAAGAAAGGAAGAGTCTGAGAGGCACCCGCACAGGTGAGGAATCAGGGAAACTGAGACAGAAACATCTGGCGAGTGAAGGAAAAAGCTGGGACTCCCAAAATGTGCCATGAGTGAGAGCCCTCAGTTCTGCCCCCTCTCACCCAGGTGAGGGCTGCAGTCAGCAGGTGTCGTATGATCAAGGCAAATATCAGTCACGGCTTCCCACCCACCCTGTTAGCTGTCGGGAATTTCCTCCCTCACTTTCCTTCCCTGGGAGTGTTTGGGTGGGATGAGGAGGCAGAATCCAGTGTCTCCATCTCCCCAACAGTCACTGTGTTGTGTTTTCCCTCTTTGCTATTCCCCTTTCGGACCCTTCTCCCCGGCAGAGGCAGTGACTCCTGTCTGGGTTCTCTCTCTCCCAGCAGGTGATAGGACAGTGAGTGAGAACAAGGAGCAGAATCAGCAGCAGGAAGGTCCTGGGAAAGTGAAACCGCAGGGGACGTTTTTGAGAAGAGCTGAAGGGAATTTTTCCCAGTGCTTGGAACAGGGAAATACCTGGGGAGATCAACACAGATCAAAGATGCAGCTGGGAAACTATCCAGGGAAGAAACTGGTTGAATCCATTCAAGGTGGTGGAGGATGCAAAGATCCCAAGGAAACCACAGTCCAGCAGACAAACCACAATGAAGAGAAACCCTACAAATGCCTTGACTGTGGGAAAAGATTCCGTTTTAGTGCATTCCTTATTAGACATCGGAGAACCCACACAGGAGAGAAGCCCCATAAATGCCTGGACTGTGGGAAAAGTTTTGGTGAGAAGTCAAACTTTATTACGCACCAGAGACTACACACAGGAGAGAGACCCTATAAATGCCTTGAGTGTGGAAAAAGATTTAGTCAGAGATCACAGCTTATGGCACATCACAGAATCCACACAGGAGAGAAGCCCTATAAATGCTTAGACTGTGGGAAAAGCTTTAGTAGGAAACCATATTTAATTATACACCAGAGACTGCACACAGGAGAGAGACCCTATAAATGCCTCAAGTGTGGGAAAGGTTTTATCGAAAGTTCATCCCTTACTAAACATGGAAGAATCCACACAGGAGAGAGACTCTTTCAATGCCATGAGTGTGGGAAAGATTTCATTCGTTGCTCACACCTTATTAAGCATCAGAGAATCCACACAGGTGACAAACCCTATAGATGCCTCGATTGTGGGAAAAGTTTCACTGACAAAACAAAACTTACTAGTCATGAGAGAATCCACACAGAAGAGAGACCACATAAATGCTTGGACTGTGGTAAAAGCTTCATTGAGAAGTCACTACTTATTATACACCAGAGAGTGCACACAGGAGAGACACCCTTTAAATGCCTTGAGTGTGGGAAAAGTTTTAGTCAGCGGTCACTCCGTATGGCACATCAGAGACTGCACACGAGAGAGACACCCTATAGATGCCTTGAGTGTGGAAAAAGTTTTAGCCAAAGTTCATACCTTACTAAACATGGGAGAATCCACACAGGAGAAAAACCCTATAAATGCTTTGAGTGTGGAAAAAGTTTTAGCCAAAGTTCATACCTTACTAAACATGGGAGAATCCACACAGGAGAAAAACCCTATAAATGCCTTGAGTGTGGGAAAAGTTTCCGTTTGCAATCAGGCCTTAGTACACATCAGAAGACCCACACAGGAGAGAAACCCCATAAATGCCTGGACTGTGGGAAAACTTTCAGTCAGCGCTCACACCTTACTCAACATGGGAGAATCCACACGGGAGAGAAACCCCATAAATGCCTGGACTGTGGGAAAACTTTCGTTCAGCGCTCACACCTTATTAAACATGGGAGAATCCACATGGGAGAGAGACCTTTTAAATGCCTTGAGTGTGGGAAAAGTTTCAGTAAGAGCTCAGCCCTTACCAAACATCAGAGAATCCACAATGATGTAAGAGACCCAAGAAATAGCTTGACTGTAGGAAAAGATTCAAGTTGACTTCCCGCATCAGTGATCCACACAACAGAGAGACCTTGAATGTCAGAGAAGGTTCCTTTTGGTGCTCCCAGAGTATCAGGCATCCGCAAATCCACACAGGGAAGAAACCTCTGAGATGTTCTCAGTGTGGAAAATGCTCCAAGTGGAGCTAACACCATGTTGGACATCAGAGACTCCTCCACACAGCAGGGAAATTCTCTCAGGGCCCTGACAGGGGCTGGCCATGGTGACAAACCCATTTCCTCGTTCCCACACACTTCAGGGGCGTTTGGCTCCCAAGGACCCAGCTGCCCATCACTGCGGTGCGGATCCAGCATCAGCCGAGCTTCAGCTGGTCAGTGACCCTCTGGTTCTGCCTGGTCGAAGCAAACCCCAAGCAGAGGAGGAGAAGCCCCCATAGCTCCCCCTCCTGCTGCAGCCCTGGCTGCTGAGCTGATGGGCCAGAGGTGGGGGAAGGGAGAGAGAAACTCCTCCAGTCGCTCCCTCTGCGTGGCTGAAGTTCCCCCCTCTCTCTTCCCTTCCCAGCCAGGATCCCCCTGGCATGGAGATGAGGAGAAGGACACTTGGGCCAGGCCCCGTCTTCAGTCTAGACCCCTGTCCCCACCCCCCATCTTCCACCAGGCCCTGGGCTGGGCTCCCCTACTGACCTGGGGCTGGTCCCTGCAGGGGGAGTGTCCCTGGGGGTTGGTAACTCCTCCCCTCCCCAAATTCCCCATAGTGCTGGGCTCTGGGGAATCAAATATTGAGGGACCAGGCAGATGGGTTCTGGGGACGACACTGGGGATTGAATGGTTGGGACTGGGGGAGCTGGGAAGCAGGGGGAGCTGGGTGCTGGGGCTATTGAGTGTTTGGGGATGATGGGATAAGAGGCGAGGGAGAGCACAGGGGTAGAGAGGTGCTGCCTCTCATCACTCTCCCCCTCTGCCCCTTCTCCCTGCCCCCTCTGCATTCAGACAGCACCATTAGCAGAGACAGATTCCTACTGGGCATTTTCTTGGAAGCCTGGATTTCCTACCTCTGCTACAGCAGCATCAGCTGCTGAGAGGGAAGCAGCGTTGCCTAGTGGAAAGAGCACTGGCCTGGGACTCAGGAGACCTAAGCTCTATTCCCCACTCTGCCAGCAGCTTGCGGGGTGACCTTAGAGCAGGGGTCCCCAACACAGTGCCTGTGGATGCCATTGCACCCGCCAGGGCATTTTTGTGCTCCTGCAGGACACCCCGCCGCCGAAATGCCACCGAGAAGCGTTGCCGTTTCTCGGCAGCATTTCGGCAGCGACGCTTCTTAACCGGCGGTGGCATTTTGGCGGAGGGGTGTCCGGCGCCCGCCACAGTCTTCTGTAAAAGGTTGGGGACCTGTGCCTTATGGTGAGGGAATCAATTGGGAGTGATAATATCAGCCTCCGAGTGTCTGTCTAGGGCAGGAAAAGTTGGGATTAGCTAGTGCCGTCTCCTTTGTTCCTCCACCCTTTTTGCTAGTCTAGACTGACCCTGAGCAGTTTATTCCAACCCCCATTAGCAAAGTGATGGTTAGAGTCACTAAGTGCCCTCTTTGCAGTGAGATTGTCTCATTCCCAGACATCCTCACACTGCTCCAGGTTATGCTGAAAAGCATTTAATTATTTTGTTCTTATACACCAGAATTCAATAGATTCTAAAACAGCTGGAGCAGGGATAGTAAAATAATGTGGTGTTTTATCTTCTGTGTAGTTTGAGAGGGACTGGATGAGTCTGGGGGATTCCCTCCTGCCCCCATCAACCTCACCCGTCTTCTCTCACAGAGCAGCCTCTGCCCAAGCTGTGGAGAGTTTATCCTTTTCCCTTTCTACCCCTCCACCTTCATCTGTGTCATTTACCGCAGTGTCCTTTGCCCACCATGCTTAGGAATCACGCTTTGATTTTTTGATCCTCAATCAGGCCCCTGGGTGCTGGCGAAGAAAATGCCACATTCCTGAAGGGGGAATTCAAATGAACCCCAAAGCACAGTTTCAATCCGAGCCTCCATCTATTGGTAAAGTGGCATCTGGAGTTTTTCCAGCCAAATCCAGATCATCTGTAGACAGGACGTTTTTGGTTAGGTTTGTCTTTTTTTCCTTTTTCTTTTATTATGATGATGCTAAAACTTATTTAATAACACAGCCAAATAATGCGGCTGTGGTGAATAAAGCAGGTTTAGCCTGTTCAGAAGAAAATGGGTAAATTTGTTCTCCAGATTCTGAGTTTTAAGGTTCTCTGGGATTTCACTTTATGAATGGGAAAATGGTTTGTAGCCCACCCTGCATTGTGGGGTTTTCTCTCTTTCCCAAAGGCTATTCTGTCACATATTTTAATATTAGATTAGTTGAGAGAATAGAGCTCAGATGTGACTTCAAAAGACAAATGATCATTTGCCAAAATAGCCCATTCTGATTTTCTTTTCACATTTCCCGAGCCTGTGTCATGAGATTTTCTTGTTCTTTGAACAATGACAATTATTAGTATCTATCAATAAAAACACTGAGGGCGAGTACTGGATACGCACTCCGAGAGTCAGAGACTGAAATGGGGAAGGAAGTGATTGCCTGATCCCTGCAGAGATGTGAGATACAATTAGGATGGGGAGAGGGTGGGTGGGTGGCCAGGTCCTTGAAAGGGCACTCTTTGCTCTTGTGAGCCAGAGAGCTGAGGCTGAGAACTGTGAACTCACTGCACATGTCCCAGAGAGAGAGGAAATGTCCTACAAGTGCTGGGTGAAGTCATCCTTGAACTCTAAAGGGCTACTAATGATGCCCCAAGAGGACTGATGGGGAGAGGGGTCGCTGTTTCCCCATTGCTGAGAGGAGGAGGGAAGGCAAATGCCTCTCTCATGGATTGTGAGTGTTTTTATACTAGCTTTAACTTGTTCCTCTTCCCCTGGGGCCGATGTGTGGCTGGAGCACCAGTGTGCTGGGCTGGGGCTGAAATGCACGGTGCCAAGCTGGGCGTTGGATGGTGGTAGTGGTGGTGGGGATTTAGCTTTTATTTCTTGCTTTGAAAAGAATAAAGTAGAATTTAGTTTCTCAAACTCCCAGTGTCTCTTGTCTTTAATAATGTGGCGGGAGCCATGGGTCTTTAATGGACACAGCAGCAGCCTGGGAGGTGTTATTTTGCCATCCCTGAGCGCCAAATATTGCAGGATCTGGCTGTGATGTTTTTCCAGGATGCCCTGGACTGTGAATCTCCTTGCTATCCCACCGCTCCCCGTGCCTCAGTGCAAGGAAGACATGCTTCTGCTGAACTGCATGTCAGTTCCCTGTCACCTCCAGCCTTTTAGCTCCCCACCCAAACTCCCCAGGGCTCTCCCAGTCCTTACTTTGCCTTGCAGGTTAACACTAGGCATGACTTCGTCCTCCAGCTCCTCTGACGTGTCCTTCTGCAGTGTCCAGCCCCTCTCCACTGGACACTCTGAAATTCCCAGGTAAGCCAGCCCCAAAGGGACAATACCAGCTTGTTTGATTCAACTGAGGATCAGCCCCAATATAACATCACAGCACTGAGATATAGTTTTAGTGAAAACAAACAGGAGATTATTACCAAGCAATAAGACCAACTGGTTACACATCAAACACAAGCTATAACAGAAGCTTGACTTTAACAAGTAAAATCCACGGCTAAAGCATTCTCCCGTGGTCACCAGTCACCACCGCTGGGATCCCCCTTTTTATGAATGCAAAACGTGCTCTCCTGTTTGCTTCCTGAAGGCTTGCAGGGTGCAATTCTTGTCCCCCAGATATAGTCCAGTAAACTGCTGAAGTGTACCTCCCTCCCATTGATTCTTCTCCAGTGTGCTTTTTCTGTTGGTCCTATATGCAAACTGGGCTTCAGTTGTGTTCACCTACAAGTCATCATTTACATATGAATCGTGGGAGGCAGATGACTCGATATCCCTTTGTCTGGCAAAACTTGTTTGTCTACCCTGCTTTGATTCAGACTTTAAAACATATTTTCCAGTATATAAACATAGTTCCTTAAAGATCATCTGCTCACACTTCTTGTAATGATCATGAGGAACAGTGTGACATGAGCCTTTATTGGAGACCACCCATGACCCATTGTGGGTAAATACTATGAAAGCAGTGCATTAGGTGTAGTGAGTTTGTCAGGCCTGATAGGCGTTGCTGTCATAGAACGATGCTCCCTTTTCCAGTTGACATTGAGGAGCTCTTAGGGTCATGCCAGAGCTTCCAGTTCTTCAGGTTTTCAGACTCTTCTATGGGTCTGTGGGGAAAATTTGTCGTCTAAAAGGGAAGTCGCCTCTGGCTGGCATTTCCCATTTGCCTGCCTCCCATGGAAGGAGAGTCAAGCTGCCTGGGGAGGCATTTTTTTGAACCTAGGTAGAGCAGTTGTGGGTAGGAATGATAATAGTGTGTTTTGTCAAAGGGCTGTGAGATCTATTGATGAAAAGTGCTATCTGAGAGCCAGGCAATGTTCAGATTTATTTTTGACCTAGCTCAGTTCAGTCTCCCAGATCCTAATGGAGGAGGCAGCAGCTCGTGACCCAGGATGAACAAAGGGAGAGTTGGAGCATGGCCTCCTCTCTCTGAGCAGGGCCCAGACCCCTCTGGACACTACAGCTACTGAATCAACTCCCTCCACTCCCCACCCCTCCAGACCCCTATCCTGGAGGGATCAAGGGAAGTCCAGGCTAGATTAAGGCATAGGCAACCTAGGAATGAGTCTGGGGCTCCATTCATGGGGTGGGGGTGGAGAGGGCCCTCAGGAGTCTGCCCCACAACAGGGGTAAGAAGGAGCTGTGTTCGCTACCCACTCGGGTTTGGTTTAGGCTCACCCCCATTTCAGGCAGGGGGTGGGAGGAACACGGCTGAGAGAGTGATGTTGAGAGCTGGTCAGTGCGATGGCTGAAATTGACTGAATGATGCTATAACCTCACAATGCCACTCACTCAATTTTGGACCCAGTGCCCCTCTCCCATTATGATGCGTGTTATGTTGTCAGACATTTGGCTGCGTGTGTGTGTTCTGTTAGTGTGCTGTCCCAGCTCTGCGCAGGTAGCTGGCACAGCAGACCTCGAGCGAACCGCCCAATGACCACAAAATCCGTTAAGGTACGAAGGCACCCAGCCAGGTTTATTATCGGCAAAGCACGGTCCTAGTATCCCTCAGATTCTACCGGACCACTAATGCATGTACACTCGTAACAACGAACCCAGCTCAGTCAGTTGGAGGGACTTTCCACTGCCCCCGAGGCTGGACAAAGACACTTCCTCTGAGATGCATTTTTATACACCAACACGAACAAGTTACGTATTGCTCCTGACGTTACCAGGGTGCCACCCTCTGACATATTAGGGTGCTACCCATTGCCTTGTACGTGTTGGTTCGATCAAAACATCCCTATTCATCATGCTGCCATCATGACTTTATCTTTAGGATGGGTCAGTATGTTCCTTCTATCTCTGGGGAATGTGCTGGTATTGAGGTGTTCTGGTACCACCTTTCTAGAATGTGTTTGCGTGCATGGCCTGTGCCTAGTACTTCTTAGGTATGTGTGTTTCTGTAATATCAGCCCTGTTCTTGCCAGATTCTGTGAGCAGAGCTTGCCTCTTCCTCACAACTTAACATTGTTTATATCAGCCAAGTTTCGACTACTTTAGCCCAGGCCTCAGGCCTCATACCAGGCCTCTGATACATGGGCTTATGTTTCAGGCCCTCTTCTTACTACATTCCCCCACTTTTTTGTTTTTTTATGGGGAGGATGTTTACCCATCATCCCAGAGAAACATAATGCATGGACTGAAGATGACCCAGTGGGCTAAACACTGTTATGTGGTCAACTTACTTTGTCATCCATACATTCATGCCCCATCTGTCCCTTGGTCTGCACATTCCTTCATATGACCGATGGACAGATTTTATTTTCCAATTGATTGTAGCCCCTTATAGTGGGCCTGGGAATGTTAGGCCCGGGACCATGACTGAGGAATGTAGTATTATGATTGAGCCTTAGAGGCACTCCCAAATAATTAATATATATGAATAATATGGATATGGCGTATATATTTGTAGCTTATATGGGTATATAGGTATGTGTACATATGACACCACCTTATATCCAAGCATAACCATGTTTTTCCAGTCTGCTGGTGTACTCTGGCCCTTTAACTTTGGTGACACAGATAGAAACACACTCCTATTAGAGCAATTGCAGTTATCACCTGTATCATCATTAGTAGTCAGCTGAGTGTTTTGAAATACTGGGCTAGGCATTGTTATAGGGTGTTCCACAGTATTATGTATAGGAGAAGTAAAACATGAATTTGAAGTCGTGACACTACAAATGATGCCTTTATATATAAATGTCTTAGTTACTACACAGTACTGCCCATGTATAAGTTACTCTTACTGCTGGTGGTCACCCTCTGGTAAGCTTTGCTGGGCAGGGAACAAGAGCTGCTAGCTTCTCTGTTCCATGGATTGCATTGGTCTATGACACACCAGTGGTTGACATAGATCCAGGTAAAAGAAAAGGAGTACTTGTGGCACCTTAGAGACTAACCAATTTATTTGAGCATAAGCTTTCGTGAGCTACACGAAAGCTTATGCTCAAATAAATTGGTTAGTCTCTAAGGTGCCACAAGTACTCCTTTTCTTTCTGCGAATACAGACTAGACTAACATGGCTGCTACTCTGAAATAGATCCAGTTGTTTTTTATGGGTGCTGCCTTTCAGATAACCTACTGAATGGACAGTAACCAATGGATCAAGTATTGCTGTGTCAGGATGTAGTATTGATATCCAGACACGGAAGAAGATTGTTTTGAATAACATGCGCCTCTGTTAGGATGCAGTGTCACTGACCCAAATTATGACTGGTACGGACAGGCAATTTGTGTACCCAGTTTGTAGGTACTATAACTTTTCTGTTTGTTTGTTTAACGCTTTGTTCTTTCCTTGCCTTCATGTTGTTTGCAGCCATTCATTTGTTAATTTTTACCTGTGCGGTGGTTACACAGTTTCGCAATGTTATGTGCCTTGTCAATGATGTACAGCAATACAGTACTCATACGGTTGCTTTTACATAGTAGCCAAGTTTAACTTAACAGACAGTGGTTTTTAGCTGATTGCCAACTTAGTTGTCATAGAGTCATAGAACATCAGAGTTGGAAGGGACCTCAGGAGGTCATCTAGTCCAACCCCCTGCTCAAAGCAGAACCAATCCCCAATTTTTGCCCCAGATCCCAAATGGCCCCCTCAAGGATTGAACTCACAAACCTGGGTTTAGCAGGCCAATGCTCAAACCACTGAGCTATCCCTCCTCCATATAGCCATTGTCCATATATGGTAGACTGAGGTGTATTTGACCAGTCTCTTATTTATAAAGCACTTCATTTTTCATGATGCTTGCGGGTTCCTTCACTGTATACTGATATCTTCTGGTGTTTTTGTGGTACGATATCTTCTGGTCTCTTTGGTCTGTAGGATGCAACCTTAAACAGCTTACGTTAGTTAACATAATAAAGTTTTTTGTTTGGTTGTTTGACATTTCTCTTGTTTTTAGTAACCCAAGTTTAAAACACAGATTAATTTAGTGTGTTTACAATGTAATAGGGACCAAGTCTTTTATAGCTCAAGCTATACTTTTGCAATTGTTGTGTAGACATTCACTTTCACTTGAGGTGCATTACTAATATTTTACACTCAGTGGAATGCTTAATGGCTAAACTAGATGCTCACAATCTTCCATGAGAAGGTGCATTGCTTTCCCTTGCTGAACACTTTTTGAGCAAAAGAGTTAGTAACTTAATTTTTACCAAGCTTTTTAGACGTAATTTGCTTGTGATGCCAATTTCACTTTTGTTAACTGCTTAGAAACACAAACGTTAGCAACCACTACTTCCCTTTAACATAAGTTAAAAGAGAATAAAAATTAAACCAAAATGAATTTTAAATACAGGTCAATGCAAATAATTTGAAGGTATAAAAGTTTTCTGACACTTGGTTGTGTTGGGGGAGACAAAGGTGGAAGTGTGTTGAAAAGGTGGAAACCAGTTCAGTGACAGTATTGTTTGCTACTTTCCCCTCCTGTGCACTTACTTGTCCCGTTCTGACAGGCACCAATGAAGGTTTAGGTTTTACCGGAATCTGGCTTTTATCATACAGTGGTGGTTGCAATGTGGTGGATACTGTTTCAAGCAAGGACTCAGATCCTTCTGCTATTCGATTCCACCAGGGTGGTGTATAAGCCAGGAAAATTCCCCACAATAGCGGGACCATTCCCCTGCTTATCTCTGTGCATATTTATTGTTTTTTTGTAAAGTTAATTAAGTATTTCAGGGAAAAGCATCAGAGCGGCCACCAGCAAGGGTTGCTAGCCGCACTCTTGAGGCCACCAAAAATTTGGTGGTGAGAACCCTTGGGCTAGATGCTCAGGACGGGCCCTTCTGACCTTAGAGCCTGTGAGGGTAACAGGAGCCGGGCACAGGGATGCTGCAGCGCGGTGGGTTGATCGCTAGGACCCGGGAGCGGCTGGGGGGCGGCTCTGGGGGGAGGATCGCGGGGCTCAGGCCCGGCCGCAGGAAGTGACTCGCAGCCGCTGCGGGGACTCTGGCTCCCGGCGAGATCCCCGAGCCCCGGCGGCTGGTGCTGGGAGCCCGGAGCCCGGGCTGCAGCCGGGAGAGGGGAACCTCCAGCCGGGCCCTGCCCGCTGCTCCCCGGGAGCCTCCCCCAGGGCAGAGCCCCCAGCCCGGCCAGGGCCCCTTCCCGGCCCCTGCCCCGGGGGCCCCGCTCGGAGGGAAGGTAAGAGAGACCCGCCCCCCCCCCGTCACCCCCGGGCTGGAGGGGGCGGGTTTGGCCCCGGGCTGCTCCCCGCGGAGCCGGCTGCGATTCCCTGCCCCGGGCCCGGGAAAGCTGCCGCCAGCCCCCGGCGTGTGCGGGGCGGGGGGAGCCCGGGCCGGGCTGGGGGCTGGGACAGCCACACGGGGATGGACGGCGCACTGAGGAGGGTGGGAGCCGGGGTACAGGGGGTAAAAGACCCCCAGATGGGGTAAGCCAGCTGTAGTGGTTGCAAAAATCAGGGGAGGTGGGGGCAGAGGGGCTTTTCCTCCCCCTTTTGACAGGATCTCAGCTCCCATTTCCCCGGCCGTGTCCTTAAAGGCCCAGTGCATCGCAGAGCCTGGACAGGGCCCCTCTCCCCTCCTGGTTACGATGTTACTGAGCTGTTAGAGGAGACTTGATCCAGTGCAATATTTACAGACTCTCCCCCGCCCCGAAAAAATATCATTGTGACACTGACTTACTTTTAGTGTTTAAAAGAATCCAGTCCACAGTTTCTATGTTTGCATAACGCCGCCCAGTGCTTCATAAATGTGTTTTAGCCAGGGTGGCTGTTCCTCTGTGTTTGACTCCTCTTGGCATCCAGTCTATGATGTTTCACTCCTTTAAATTCTTTCCTTATAAAAATGTTCTTTTTATTACTCTGAGCTCTTCATCCTAAACTTCATTAGCGTTGTGCGGATGGACGTCATTGTGCCCTGGAATTCATATTTTTAATAGCAAATAATCATGGGAAATATTCATAGATGCTAGTATACCTTCAAATCAGCGGCACTGCTATGGGTACCCACATGGCCCCACAGTATGCCAACATTTTTATGGCTGACTTAGAACAACGCTTCCTCAGCTCTCGTCCCCTAATGCCCCTACTTTACTTGTGCTACATTGATGACATCTTCATCAACTGGACCCATGGAAAAGAAGCCCTTGAGGAATTCCACCATGATTTGAACAATTTCCATCCCACCATCAACCTCAGCCTGGACCAGTCCACACAAGAGATCCACTTCCTGGACACTACAGTACTAATAAGCGATGGTCACATAAACACCACCCTATACCGGAAACCTACTGACCACTATTCCTACCTACATGCCTCCAGCTTTCATTCAGACCACACCACACGATCCATTGTCTACAGCCAAGCTCTACGATACAGCCGCATTTGCTCCAACCCCTCAGACAGAGACAAACACCTAGAAGGTCTCTATCAAGCGTTCTTACAACTACAGTACCCACCTGCTGAAGTGAAGAAACAGATTGACAGAGCCAGAAGAGTACCCAGAAGTCACCTACTACAGGACAGGCCCAACAAAGTAAATAACAGAACGCCACCAGCCGTCACCTACAGCCCCCAACTAAAACCTCTCCAACGCATCATCAAGGATCTACAACCTATCCTGAAGGACGACCCACCACTCTCACAGATCTTGGGAGACAGGCCAGTCCTTGCTTACAGACAGCCCCCCAACCTGAAGCAAATACTCACCAGCAACCACACACCACACAACAGAACCATTAACCCAGGAACCTATCCTTGCAACAACATAGGGCTCTGGCCACCACTTGCCAGGATACAGAGTGTCAGTCATTCTCTGTGCCCAGGCAGCAAGTCTGCAGTCACCCCTGCCCTGTAGGGGTCTTCACAGTGATCACACACCTGTGTCCCACCACCTTGATGCTTGAGTAACACATTGGGGAAATTGAGGCGCACACACACAGTATTCCAAGAAAACATTAAGAACATCCCCACTTCATCACACGCTGGGATATCAGTTGGCTGCTCGGCACAAGAGCATGCTCGTGGCTGATGTGTGGGAAGGGTTTTCTGAGAAGTGTTTTGAAAGGAAGGAGACGCTGATGTTCTTCACATCCGATGAACCCAGGTGCTTCTGCTACATGTGGCCACATTACAGAGACAGGGCTAGATTCACAATGGCATGTAGGCACCCAAACCCCAGGCTAAGCACATAAATCTGGGATTAGGAGCCTAAATCCCAGTTTAGGCTCCACTGAGAAATACAAAACTCCTGACAAACCCCCTAGATGCCAAAGCTCACTCAGAAGCAGCTATATTATCAGAGTAAAAGTTCCTTAGTTCCTGCCTCTGAGCGTGCGCCCTGCTGCCTTCTCCAGGGTATCTGGACCTAGATATCAGTAATGGCTACCACTAGGAAATTGTGCTGGCAGCCGTTTGTGCTGTAACTCTAGCGGGTTGGGTGGATGTGAGAGGTTTTGCCTACAGCACAGTGATATGTTAATGGGGCTTGACAGATAACCCCAATGGCCTAGCAGGGACAGCTCCATGAGCAGAGCCCTGGCTGGGGCAGACATAAAGGGGTTTTGTCTAGAGCCCAGTGAGAGGTTAATTGGCCCTGCGAATCACCATAGGAAACTTGGTGGCAAAGCACTGACAAGTGACACCTCTATGATCTGAGTTAGGGGAGCAGATCTTGTAGACCAGACCCAGGGCTAGTAGCCAGCGAGCCTGGTGTGTAGACAAGAGACCGTCTCTGCCAAACTGCGGCCTGATCCAATCTCTTACCAGAGCGAATCACGCACAGAATCACTGTCACCGTGAAATGTGTCTCCTGATGTTTTGGGCAGCCTTTCTAGGACCAGGACCCCCTCACCTCAGAATCCCTGTTGATACTGGGGACTCTTAACAATCGTGGGTCCCCATAGAAATGCCCCTTCTCCCCCGTCCCCAGGACCCAGATGTCTCCTTTCGTTGTCCCATTGACTCTGTGACATTTATGGATGATGCCCCCATAGTGCTGTGGCCAGAGGACGTGGAGGCTCTGAGGGGCAGGGTGTGGGGCACGGAGGTTTCAGTGGAATGGGTTTATTGGTAGGGCCCAGAAGGATCTGGAGTGGTGTATCTTAGAGGTGAGTTCTTCTTCTTCCAGGTCTTTTCTTTTTCTTCTTCTGATTCTTTCTGCTGGTCTTCTCCTTGGACCACAGTTTATATAGTGAAACTTGAGTCCTGCTTTACTATACCATAACCAATCATTTTACTAAAATTTTACTAACCAATCCTAACATATTGTAACAAAATTCTCTCACCAATCTTACCCCACCACCTTAATTAATTTACACTTACCAAAATTAATTATGTAACAGACAGAAACAATCAAAGAACCAGACAGAGACGAAACAGATAAACATAGAGAAGTGGGGACCATAAAGACAAAACAATAAAGAAATGAGGATTTCACAATCACAACTATTGATAAGTGGTCTCTTGCTAGACAGGATGCCATCAAACTAAGTTTTCTTTAACCATCTTAAGATCTGTTTCTTTATCTGGTGATAGTGGGTGCCATTAGGACAGGGTCTCCTTTTTAACATCCTGATATTACATCCTTTTATTGTAATTTAGATCGAATGTGAGGAGTGACTTCCTCCTTAGCTCATGGCTGCTGCTCTCCTAATATGGCTGCAGACAGAGGCCTTAGGCCTCACAATATGGCAACAGGAAAAGGCCTTATCATTACAGGAGCAATCAGTGGAGTCTCTCGTTCATGGCAGCAGGAAGGGAATCACACTCGTTGCAGTCACTGGTCACTGCTGTGCAGAATCCCCATTCCTTGCAAAATCCTGGAGCCCTGGCTGCAGACAGGAGAGGTGTATAGTGTAAGACAGTAACATTCCTGCTGTGCCCCCGGAGCCTCTCCCAGGGCAGAGCCCCCAGCCTGGCCAGGCCCAGGCCCCAGCCCCTGCTCCCAGGGATGGTGCCGCTTGGAGGGAAGGTAAGAGAGACCCTCCCATTCCCCCCCACCCCTGGAAGCGATGCCCCTCAGTCACCCCTGGGCTGCAGAGGGAGGAGGCTAAAGAGGTTCAGGGGATGTGTGGGCAGGCGGGGGAACAGGGATGCTTTAGGTGGCAGGAGGCAGGTGATGGAGATTCAGGCAGCAGGATGGGGACAGGGATTTTGGGGCGATGCAGGGGAGTCAGGCTGCAGGTAGGAATTATGGGGCTGAGGGAACCGAGGTTGGAATGGAAGGACAATGTGGTGGGGGGGTCACTGCGAGGGAAAGGTGGATGTGGGGAGGGGAGGCCGGAGGAAGAATGTGAGAGCAAGAGGAGGCTGGCTGGGGAAGGGAGAGCCAGGGGGCAGGGAAAAGGATGATAAGAGATGCAAGCAATGGCAGCCCCGCTGCCCCATGGGGTAGGAGAGTATGAGGGGCTGCCCCACCCAACAGCCAATGGGGAACATTTTTCCTGGAACTGGTCCAACAAGCATTGCGGGTGAGCAGGGGACTAACCCCTCAGGGCTCAGAAGCTACAAGGCAAATATCCACAGCAACCGCTGCCCCTCCCAGGCACCCACCCCCTGCTCTTATTATTTGATTTTAAAATAAAAAAGACACACTCATGATTTTGGGGTCTATCTCCTGAGTGTTTTGGGCTGCCCAGGGCCCTGGTCTGATTTACGTGCAGGATTCAGATCTCAGCCACGCTGGTGACAGACCAGAGTCACTGCTGGCTATGGCAGTGGGTGAGTGTGGATGGGCCAATGAGATCAGCCTCTGCCTGCTGTTACCAGATTTGCCCGTTACTATGGGGTATGTTCATTTATTAGGGTTACTCTTCCGGGGACGGAGGGTTCTGTACTTCTATCAAGTGCTTGTGTCACTTGTGTTCTCATCTGGAGCTCTACTTCTCCCTTCTGCAAGTCCCCTCCCAGTGGAGCTGTCCTGCAGGACCTAGGTTCCCCAGGGCTGGGTTCTTCCAGCCCAGAATCAGATGAAGACACACACACACTAACAGAGCAAGTCTGAGAGGACCGGGTTAATCAGCACTCCCAAGCTGACCCCTTATATGCCCCTGGACTCAGCAGGCTGGGTTGAGCAGCGTTTCCAAGCTGCCACCCTCCTATGCCCCAGTTTCAGCACGTCCCTATCCCCACTTCCACTTTACAGTTGTTCTGGTAGTAACCCACTTGATGAGAAAACGCCACCGGATTTTTGGGTGCTGCAGGGATCTTTAGTTTAGGTATGAGGAGGAGCATTGCTGCAGAGCAAATGAGGAAGCCAAAAATACCGACGGGGTTGGGGTGGGGGGAGAGGGAAGCAACCAGCTTAGTCATGAAAGTTATTTGTTGCCAGGTAATAACCATAGAGGAGCCAAACAAAAAAAAAAACAGTTATAATATTAAATATAACTTAAATTTGATTATAAAAGTCAGGTTTAGAAAACTATAACTGATCACACGAGTCAGGGTCAGAGGGCTATACCTAGAGAGAGAGAGAGAGAGACAGGTTCTCACCACTCCATGATGCTTGAATCATAGAATCATAGAATCATAGAATATAAGGGTTGGAAGGGACCCCAGAAGGTCATCTAGTCCAACCCCCTGCTCAAAGCAGGACCAATTCCCAGTTAAATCATCCCAGCCAGGGCTTTGTCAAGCCTGACCTTAAAAACCTCTAAGGAAGGAGATTCTACCACCTCCCTAGGTAACGCATTCCAGTGTTTCACTACCCTCTTAGTGAAAAAGTTTTTCCTAATATCCAATCTAAACCTCCCCCACTGTAACTTGAGACCATTACTCCTCGTTCTGTCATCTCCTACCATTGAGAACAGTCTAGAGCCATCCTCTTTGGAACCCCCTTTCAGGTAGTTGAAAACAGCTATCAAATCCCCCCTCATTCTTCTCTTCTGCAGGCTAAACAATCCCAGCTCCCTCAGCCTCTCCTCATAACTCATATGTTCCAGACCCCTAATCATTTTTGTTGCCCTTCGCTGGACTCTCTCCAATTTATCCACATCCTTCTTGAAGTGTGGGGCCCAAAACTGGACACAGTACTCCAGATGAGGCCTCACCAATGTCGAATAGAGGGGAACGATCACGTCCCTCGATCTGCTCGCTATGCCCCTACTTATACATCCCAAAATGCCATTGGCCTTCTTGGCAACAAGGGCACACTGCTGACTCATATCCAGCTTCTCGTCCACTGTCACCCCTAGGTCCTTTTCCGCAGAACTGCTGCCTAGACATTCGGTCCCTAGTCTGTAGCTGTGCATTGGGTTCTTCCGTCCTAAGTGCAGGACCCTGCACTTATCCTTATTGAACCTCATCAGATTTCTTTTGGCCCAATCCTCCAATTTGTCTAGGTCCTTCTGTATCCTATCCCTCCCCTCCAGCGTATCTACCACTCCTCCCAGTTTAGTATCATCCGCAAATTTGCTGAGAGTGCAATCCACACCATCCTCCAGATCATTTATGAAGATATTGAACAAAACCGGCCCCAGGACCGACCCTTGGGGCACACCACTTGATACCGGCTGCCAACTAGACATGGAGCCATTGATCACTACCCGTTGAGCCCGACAATCTAGCCAGCTTTCTACCCACCTTGTAGTGCATTCATCCAGCCCATACTTCCTTAACTTGCTGACAAGAATACTGTGGGAGACCGTGTCAAAAGCTTTGCTAAAGTCAAGAAACAATACATCCACTGCTTTCCCTTCATCCACAGAACCAGTAATCTCATCATAGAAGGCAATTAGATTAGTCAGGCATGACCTTCCCTTGGTGAATCCATGCTGGCTGTTCCTGATCACTTTCCTCTCATGTAAGTGCTTCAGGATTGATTCTTTGAGGACCTGCTCCATGATTTTTCCAGGGACTGAAGTGAGGCTGACTGGCCTGTAGTTCCCAGGATCCTCCTTCTTCCCTTTTTTAAAGATTGGCACTACATTAGCCTTTTTCCAGTCATCCGGGACTTCCCCGGTTCGCCACGAGTTTTCAAAGATAATGGCCAATCGATCGGGGTTCCTAGGTGGTGGTGGCAGCTGAGGGTCCGGAGTGCTGGAGACAGGCAGAGCCCCCAGCATGATCAATCAGAAGATGGAGTTCCAATGGAACTGAAACAGATTTTGGATCTAGGCATCAGAAAACTTACTTGAGTTTGGGCAGGGGGTTTGGTAGGGAAACAAGAATGGTTCAAGGGAGAACACTAGATTTGTTTATGTGTAAACTGATGGCTCAAGGGAATATACCAAAGTTGTATTGTTCAGGCTAGACAATAGTTACTGATCATTCCTGGTTATGGGCAGTGTTCCTTCAAGGGAGCTTACAATGCAATTTGGCAGCTTCAGTATTTTGGATACCAATAAAGGATTTATTAAAGCTAACATTAAAAAAAAAATTACATAATACACAGGTTAAGAAAAGAGTCTGTGTACATCTGAGTATAGTGCTTAGAAATATCCACTAATACGAAGTTTGTTTTAAAAGTCAAAGATACATGAAGTACATAGTCAGCAATAACTCAAATTTAGGGGAATAAATTTAACAATACAGTTTAGATATTAGAATCCGAATACTTGGATACATCACTCATGAAATGAGTATACAGAGAGTTGTTTGTCGAAAGCAAATATATCATTGAGTGTAAATTGTCTCTTGGTAATTGAGAATTTGCAGGCGTGGGTTCGTTAACATCTGGAGCAGAGATTCCCCCATCATGCAGTGCTTCCCTGCTTTTCTGGTCCCAGAGTTCAATGCGGTTCTTGCCTTGGAATCTCTGTTCTCCATTCTGTATGCTAATGGAGGTGCTTCCTTGTCCCATCTTCTATGAAAATGAGGCTAGGGGAGTTGCCTTAATCCTGTCCCCCTTGTCCGGAGGGGTTTAGGTGTGTCTCCCACCACCTTTTCATTGCTTTCTGTAAGTCTTTCTTCTGATTGGTTTTGGTTCAAGCAGAGGCACCGGGGCGGGGTGGTCCTTGAAGAGTCAGACAGGCCGGATACTGTGCCCTGGTTCCCCAAGAACCCAGAGCTGATAGGTAACACTGCCTGCCCTGGGACTGGGGGCAGAGTCCAAGGCGGCTCGTTAATTGGGTGTTGCCACCAGAGGGCTCTGGTTATTGCTAAGGGAGAGGAGGAGGCGGGTGTGTGTCTCTCTCTGCTCAGGATATTAGAGCTCTGGAGTTGAGCTCCCTGGGTCTGAAGCTGCTGCCTCCTGTATTTTGACCTGGGAGCCCAAACCTAGAAGCTGCTTCTTATCCAGCAGAGGAGAGACCTTTGTTAAATCCCCCTCTGTGCCCAGCCCAGTTGGGAACTTGCTGTGGTGGCTGGAACCAGCCCATGGGGCAGCCCCAGGCTCTGCCGACACGAGCTCCTAAGCTGGAGCCTACAGGTGATGGGGGAGACCTGGGGGAAAGGGCTGGAGCCGGGCAGGAAAGTGGCTCTGCTCAAAGGGCCCCTTTCAGGGACCTGCTGGTGAGTTTGACCTACGTGGGGAGGGGGCTCCCTGTGTGTCTGTGAGTCCCAGAGCTGCTGCCCTCATGGATACACCCAGGTTCAAACCTCTGTTAGCAGTGGCTGATCTGCCTAATGAGACCAAAGCCCACAACAATGGAGCAGTCGCCATTTCTCCTAAGGCGAGGGACAATGATAAAAAAGAAGAGAGGAGAGACTGGAAGGGGCACCAGGAAAAACAAATGGGGAGGGAGGTTCCCAGCTCCCAGACCTGCCCAGATCCATTCCCTGCACCCTCCTGGGCAGATTGACTCTCCTGGGAACAAGGGGAGGAGCTGAGAGAGGGAAAACCAGTTGCTGACTCTGCTGAACACGGCACTACTTGGGAGGGAAAGGGGAGAGTTAGAGGGAGTGACACAACAATGTCAGGGGGAATCCCCCAAAGTGGCTCCTTTGATTCTGCTCTTTTTCCGGCATTCAGCTCAGAGATGCTGTTACGGGGAGAGTTTAAAAGTGCCCCAGTGGGTTTAGTTCTTCTGGGAGGGGCCTGGCCTGGATGGTAATGAACTAATTGGATTTCTTCCCAGCATGGCAGAGTCCAGAGCATCTGTCTGCAGGGAGAGAGCCTGGGGGGAATCAGGGTGTGACATGGACTCAAGCCCCTTCTGAAACCTTCCCAATAGACCCTCTGGCCCTGACAGATTTCACTCGAGATCATCCCGTCTTCCAGGAGACAGGGAAGGGAAATGGCTGTGATGGAGCCAGCTCAGGTAGGGGATTTTCAGGGAGCTGCTGGGCAGGGGGAGGGAGAGGCAGGGAGGAGACAGGGTGTGATAAACCTGCTGATTTTCTGAGTAGGAGGGGGCATACCACCGTTTTCCAGACTCCCAGTGCTGGAGCCTGACCCCACTGGCCAGAGGCTGCTGTGAAATATGAAGGGAAGCTGTCTGGATTCTTATCCCTGTCCCTGACTCAGAGCTCTGCTTCCCATATCAGCCATATTATATGGCTGGCAGGTGTGTGGTAATTGGTAAATGAGAAGACCCTGCCCTGCTCCATCTGCTGTGGGGGTCAAGGAGCTCTTACCTCCCCACCCCATGAAGACTCCTGGCACTCTGAGCAGGATGGGGATGGGATTCTGCTACTCTGGCCCTCCCAGAGCTTCCGAGATGTTTTTTTTTCTTTCTTCCTTTCCCATGTGACTAGTGGGATTGTGGCTGGGGCAGCAGGTGCTGAGTGCGGGTCTCTTGTTGTTCCAGATGCCGGTGACCTTCGAGGAGGTGGCTGTGTATTTCACCCAAGGGCAGGGAGCTCTGCTGGACCCCAATCAGAGAGCTCTGTACAGGGACGTCATGCAGGAAAATTATGAGATGGTGACCTCGCTGGGTAAGGGATTCCTGTCTGCTGAATTATTATAAGTCATGGTGTCTTCATTTCTGACTCGGGTAAGGTTCTTCCCTGGTCAGTAGATTGAAGGAGAATGGGTTCCATAATGTGCAGCTGCCATGTGAGAGAAACTTTCAATGGGACACGGGTGTCAAAACCTAATGGAGATGCTAAACCATGCCCACCCCTCCTGCATTCAATGGGGCAGAAGTCGTTCATTGTCCTGTCTGTATTGTTTCTTATTGACACATAAAATTCCTCTCCCTTTCCCTTCTTGAGAATAGCTCCAACCCTGGAGAAGACTCTGGGCTCTACAGATTTAGAAATAGGAAATGGTATATCTCCAGAGCTGTGTGCGCGTCAGCAAGGCCCCACAGAACACAGATCCTGGGAACTCCTTGTGAGGGTGTAACAATTCCCCTCACCTCCCCAGATGTCTGCCTCTCCCAAGACGGCTCAGTGACCATATTCCCGTCCTGTTGGATTCCGTGCTTCCCCAGCAGAGCATGGGGAGAGATACCACTCATGGAATGCCCTTTGTGACAGACACTCTCTCAATCCTCCATGAGCCCTGATCTGGTCTGATTCCCCCCCTGCACAGGATTTCCCATTCCCAAACCTGATCTGATCTCCCACCTGGAACGAGGGGAAGAGCTGTGGGTGCCCGATCTCCAGGCCTCCGAGGAAAGAGAGATCCCAAGAGGCCCCCACACAGGTGAGGACTGACACAGAAACCATCTGGGGAATGAAGGAAAACGTTGAGAATCCCAAAAATATGGCGTGAGTAAGAGCCCTTAGTTCTTCCTCATCTCAGCCAGGGCAGGGCTGTAGTCAGCAGATATCGCTCATGGCTCTCCACCCGTCCTGTTCGCTGCAGGAGTCTCCTTCCCAACGTTCCTTCCCTGTGAATATTTAGGTGGGATGTGGAGGCAAAATCCAGTTGCTCAGTGTTTACAGTGTTAGCGTGTTGGGTTTTCCCTTGGTGCTATTCCTCTTTCTCCCCAGCACAATGACTCCTGTCTGGATTGTCTCTTTCTCCCAGCAGGTGATGAGAGAGTGAATGAGAAGGAGGAGGGGAATCATCATGAGGAAGTTCCTGGGGAAGTGGAACCACAGGGGACCTTTGTGGGAAGAGCAGAAGGGAGTTTATCCCAGTCCTTGAAAGAGGGAGAAGCCTGGGGAAATTGGCACAGGTCAGAGAGGCAGCTGGAAAACCACCCAAGGAAGAAAGTGGATGAATCTATTAAATGTGGGGGAGTATACAAGGATACCACAGCCCAGCAGACAAATCCGAAGGAAGAGAAACCCTATCAGTGCCTCGAATGTGGGAAAGGATTCATTCTGAGATCACACCGTGTGACACAACAGACAATCCATACTGGAAAGAAACCCCTTCAATGCTTGGACCGTGGGGAAAGCTTCAATAACCTCTCACTTCTTAATAACCATGGGAGGAGCCACATGGGAGAGAAACCCTATCAATACCTTGAGTGCGGAAACTGTTTAAATTGGAAGTCAGCATTAATTACACATCAGATAAGCCCAACACGAGAGAGACCCCATAAGTGCTTAGACTGTGGAAAATGTTTCATATGGAGGTCACACCTTGTTAAACATCGGGCATTCCACATAGGAGAGAGACACCACAAGTGCTTGGACTGTGGGAAAAGTTTCATACAGAGGTCAGACCTTATTAAACATCAGGCAATCCACACGGGAGAGAGACCCCATAAGTGTTTGGACTGTGGGAAAAGTTTCAGGAACAGATCAGCCCTTTCTAAACATGAAGCAATCCACACAGGAGAGAGACCCCATAAGTGCTTGGATTGTGGGAAAAGTTTCATACAGAGGTCAGACCTTATTAAACATCAGGTAATCCACACAGGAGAGAGACCCCATAAGTGCTTAAACTGTGGGAAAAATTTCATGAGGAGGTCAGACCTTCTTAAACATCAGGCAATCCACACAGGAGAGAGACCCCATAAGTGCTTGGACTGCGAAAAAAGTTTCCTATGGAGGTCAGACCTTGTTAAACATCAGGCAATCCACACTGGAGAGAGACCCCATAAGTGCTTGGACTGTGGGAAAAGTTTCATACGGAGGTCAGATCTTGTTAAACATCAGGCAATACACACAGGAGAGAGACCCCACAAATGCTTGGACTGTGGGAAAAGTTTCATACAGAGGTCAGACCTTGTTAATCATCAGGCAATCCACACAGGAGAGAGACCCCATAAATGCTTGGACTGTGGGAAAAGTTTCAGAAACAGATCAGCCCTTTTTAAACATCAGGCAATCCATACAGGACGGAGACCCCATAAGTGCTTGGACTGTGGAAAAAGTTTCATACAGAAGTCAGACCTTGTTAAACATCAGGCAATCCATGCAGGACAGAGATCCCACAAGTGCTTGGACTGTGGGAAAAGTTTCATACAGAGGTCAGACCTTGTTAAACATCAGCTAATCCACACAGGAGAGAGACCACATAAGTGCTTGGACTGTGGAAAAAATTTCATACGGAGGTCAGACCTTGTTAAACATCAGGCAATCCACACAGGAGAGAGACCCCACAAGTGTTTGGACTGTGGGAAATGTTTCATTCAGAGGTCAAACCTTGTTAAACATCAAGCAATCCACTCAGGAGAGAGACCCCACAAGTGCTTGGACTGTGGGAAAAGTTTCACACAGAGATCACACCTCATTAAACATGGGAGAATCCACACAGCAGAGAGACCCCATAAATGCTTGGACTGTGGGAAAAGTTTCAGAAACAGATCAGCCAGTGTTAAACATCAGGCAATCCACACAGGAGAGAGACCCCACAAGTGCTTGGACTGCGGGAAAAGTTTCATACAGAGGTCAGACCTTGTTAAACATCAGGCAATCCACACAGGAGAGAGACCACATAAGTGCTTTGACTGTGGGAAAAGTTTCAGAAACAGATCAGCCCTTTTTAAACATCAGGCAATCCACACAGGAGAGAGACCTCATAAGTGCTTGGACTGTGGGAAAAGTTTCATACAGAGGTCAGACCTTATTAAACATCAGGCAGTTCACACAGGAGAGAGACCTCATAAGTGCCTAGACTGTGGAAAAAATTTCATGAGGAGGTCAGACCTTGTTAAACATCAGGCAATCCACACTGGAGAGAGACCCCATAAGTGCTTGGACTGTGAAAAAAGTTTTCTACGGAGGTCAGACCTTATTAAACATCAGGCAATCCACACAGGAGAGAGACCCCATAAATGCCTGGACTGTGGGAAAAGTTTCAGAAACAGATCAGCCCTTTTTAAACATCAGGCAGTCCACACAGCAGGGAGACCCCATAAGTGCTTGAACTGTGGGAAAAGTTTCATACAGAGGTCAGACCTTGTTAAACATCAGCTAATCCACACAGGAGAGAGACCACATAAGTGCTTGGACTGTGGAAAAAATTTCATACGGAGGTCAGACCTTGTTAAACATCAGGCAATCCACACAGGAGAGAGACCCCACAAGTGTTTGGACTGTGGGAAATGTTTCATTCAGAGGTCAAACCTTGTTAAACATCAAGCAATCCACTCAGGAGAGAGACCCCACAAGTGCTTGGACTGTGGGAAAAGTTTCACACAGAGATCACACCTCATTAAACATGGGAGAATCCACACAGGATCTAAACTTCTGTGACACAGGGAGAGAAAGGTTTCAGAGTAACAGCCGTGTTAGTCTGTATTCGCAAAAAGAAAAGGAGTACTTGTGAGCTGTAGCTCATGAAAGCTCATGCTCAAATAAATTGGTTAGTCTCTAAGGTGCCACAAGTACTCCTTTTCTTTTTAGGGAGAGAAAGGGTTAAGCAACTTGCATGTAATTGACCCAGATTCAACCTTTAGAGATATGTTAGAAAAGTGTTTCCACATTAGATAAGCTTGAGCTTTGAAATGTAAACTTGTGTTGTTAAAGACATGGAAGGAGATGGTAACTGTAGTAGTATTACCAGCAGGAGAGTGAGTTTGTGTGTGTATGGGGGTGGGGGGGATGTGAGAAAACCTTGATCTATGCAGGAAATAGCCCGACTTGATTATGTAAAGAGTTGTCACTTTGGATGGGCTAGCACCAGCAGGAGAGTGAATTTGTGTGGGGGGTGGAGGGTGAGAAAACCTGGATTTGTGCTGGAAATGGCCCACCTGTTGATCACTTTAGATAAGCTATTACCAGCAGGACAGTGGGGTGGGAGGAGGTATTGTTTCATGATTTCTGTGTGTATATAAAGTCTGCTGCAGTTTCCACTGTAAACATCTGATGAAGTGAGCTGTAGCTCACGAAAGCTCATGCTCAAATAAATTGGTTAGTCTCTAAGGTGCCACAAGTACTCCTTTTCTTTTTGCGAATACAGACTAACACGGCTGTTCCTCTGAAACCTGTAGTAGTCTATGTTTACCTTTATCTTGTTAGAGGTTAACAATGGAACCTAACGGTTCCTGTCTAGGGCTGTATTCTGTTAAGTCAGAGATCAAAAGGGAATATTAACATGTAAATGAAACTTGGGTGTAATAATGTCATCGTCTGCATGTCTCTTTAAAGTTTGTGGTTAACTGTCTATGAACTGCTTTATGGATAATTACCTTATGTTAATCCCTGAAATTAATTACTGGTGATGTTTAGGAAATAGAAGCTTACTTCAAAAGCCTAGTGAACAATAGTTCACCCAAGGACTGTGTGCTGACGAGAGGCTGCAAAAATCTGTATAAAAACTCTTGGGACCTGATCTTTTTATCTCAGATCTTCTTAAGCTTTATTTGGGGGAAGTTCGAATCAGAAGACTGAGATCTCCAGTGCAGCTGGACCTCCCAGATATCGAACATTTGGACATTGGACTAGAACATGATGAAATGATTCTGAAAAGGATTCTATTCAATTCTAAAGCACCATCTCTGCAGTGAAACTGCCCTAAGGACTCTGTTCATGTCTGTGTGTATAATGATCTTTTAACCAATACTCTCTCTCTTTTCTTCTTTTAATAAATCTTAGTTTTGTTCATAAGAATTGGCTGTAAGCGTGTATTTGGGTAAGAACTGAAGTATTCATTAACTTGGTGGGTGATGTTTCTGATCCTTTGGGATTGGTAGAACTTTTTATAAGATGAACAAGATTTTTAGTAATCCCCATCATGTTGAAGTGGGATGTCTGGGAGGCAGCCCCAGGCTGGGTTGCTTCAAGGGAGCTGTGCTTTGGCCTCTGTGTAGCGGGTACGGTATTGTAGAAGCTGTTTGGTTGCTGGCTTGGTGAATTGAAATATTGGAATATCCACCAATTTTGAGGATTGTCTGCCCCATTCTTTGCAAAAAGAAAAGGAGGACTTGTGGCACCTTAGAGACTAACACATTTATTTGAGCGTAAGCTTTCATGAGCTACAGCTCACTTCATTGGATGCATTCAGTGGAAAATACAGTGGGGAGATTTATATACATAGAGAACATGAAACAATGGGTGTTAGCATACACACTGTAATGAGAGTTACATCTACCAATGTGATATATGCCATCATGTGCCAGCAATGCCCCTCTGCCATGTACATTGGTCAAACCAGACAGTCTCTACATAAAAAAATAAATGGACACAAATCAGACATCAAGAATTATAACATTCAAACACCAGTCGGAGAACACTTCAATCTGTTCGGTCACTCGATTACAGACGTAAAAGTTGCAATTCTTCATCATTCTTAAGATGAGCTATTACCAGCAGGAGAGTGGGGTGGGGGGAGAGAAAACCTTTTGAAGTGATAATCAAAGTGGGCCATTTCCAGCACATTTCCAGGAGTTAACAAGAACGTCTGAGGAACAGTGGGGGGGGGGGGAGGAATAAACAAGGGGAAATAGTTTTACTCAGTATAATGACTCAACCACTCCCAGTCTGTATTCAAGCCTAAGTTAATTGTGTCCAATTTGCAAATTAATTCCAATTCAGCAGTCTCTCGTTAGTCTGTTTTCGAAGGTTTTTTGTTGATGGATAGTCACTTTGAGATCACAAATCGAGTGACCAGAGAGATTGAAGTGTTCTCCGACTGGTTTATGAATGTTATAATTCTTGACATCTGATTTGTGTCCATTTATTCTTTTACGTAGAGACTGTCCAGTTTGCCCAATGTACATGGCAGAGGGGCATTGCTGGCACATGACGGCATATATCACATTGGTGGATGTGCAGGTGAACGAGGCTCTGATAGTGTGGCTGATGTGATTAGGCCCTGTGATGGTGTCCCCTGAATAGTGGGCACAGTTGGCAACGGGCTTTGTTGCAAGGATAGGTTCCTGGGTTAATGGTTCTGTTGTGTGGTGTGTGGTTGCTGGTGAGTATTTGCTTCAAGTTGGGGGGTTGTCTGTTAGCAAGGACTGGCCTGTCTCCCAAGATTTGTGAGAGTGATGGGTCGTCCTTCAGGATAGGTTGTAGATCCTTGATGATGCGTTGGAGAGGTTTTAGTTGGGGGCTGAAGGTGACGGCTGTCTGGGGAAGACAATGGGGACTGAATGGTTGGGGCTGGGGGAGCTGGGAAGCAAGGGGAGCTGGGTGCTGGGGCTATCAATTTTTTGGGGCTCATGGGATAAGAAGAGAGGAAGAGCACAGGGGTAGAGAGGTGCTGCCTCTCATCACTCACCCCCTCTGCCCCTTTCTCCCTGCCCCCTCTGCTTTTAGACAGCACCATTATCAGAGACTGGTTTCCACAGGGCCTTTTCTTCGAAGCCTGGTTTTCCCACCTCTGCTACAGCAGCATCAGCCTCTGCGAGGGAAGCAGCATTTCCTAGTGGATAGCAAACTGGCCTGGGACTCAGGAGTCTACTGGGAATAAATGGGGAGTAATCATATCAGTCTCCGAGAGTCTGTCTAGGGCAGGAAAAGTGGTTGGGATTAGCTAGTGCGTCTCCTTTATTCCTCCACCCCTGTTCTAGTCTAGACTGACTCTGAGCAATTTATTCCAATCCCCCATTAGCAGAGTGATTGTTAGAATCACTAAGTCCCCCCCTTTGGGGTGAGATTGTCTCATTCCCAGACATCCTCATATTCCTCTAGCTTATGCTGAAAAGCATTTAATTATTTTGTGCTGTTTCTCCCGTATACACCAGCATTCAATAGATTCTAAAAGAGCTGGAGCAGGGATTGTAAAATAATGTGGTGTTTTAACTTCTGTGTTGTTTGAGAGGGACTGGATGAGTCTGGGGGATTCCCTCCTGCCCCTATCAACCTCACCTGTCTTCTCTCACAGAGCAGCCTCTGCCCAAGCTGTGGAGAGTTTATCCTTTTCCCTTTCTACCCCTCCCGCTTCATGTGTGTCATTTACCACAGTGTCCTTTGCCCACCATGCTTAGGAATAAAGCTTTGATTTCTTTGATCCTCAATCGGGCCCCTGAAAACTTGAGAAGAAAATGTCACATTCCTGAAGGGGAAATTCAAATGAACCCCAAAGCACAGTTTGAGCTTCAATCCCTATTGCTAAAGTAGCATCTGGAGTTTTTCCAGGCAAATCCAGATCATTTCTAGATAGGAAGTTTTTGGTTAGGTTCGTCTTTTTTTCCTTTTCTTTTTTTTTTCCCCATTACGATGATGCTAAAACTTTTGTCAATAACACAGTCAAATTATGTGCTGGTGCTTAGTAAAGCAGGTTTAGCCTGTTCAGAAGGAAATAGGTAAATTTATTCTCCAGATTTTGAGTTTTAAGATTCTCTAGGATTTCACTTCATGAATGGGAAAGTGGTTTGTAGCCCACCCTGGTTTGTGTGGGGGGGTTCTTTTTGGTGAAGCCTGTTCTGCCACGTATTTTGATATTAAATTACTTTAACAGGATGTAACTCAGATTTATTGGGGACTTCAAAAGACAAATGATCACTTGCTAGAATAGTCCTTTCTGATTTTCTTTTCACGTTTCCCTATGTCGTGAGATTTTCTTGTCCTTTGAACAATGAAAATGATCAGCATCTATCCGCAAAAACACTAAGGTTGAGCACTCCGAGAGTCAGAGACTGAAATGGGGAAGGAAGTGACTGCCTGATCCCTGCAGAGATGTGAGATACAATCAGGATGGGGAGAGAGTGGTTGGGTGGACAGGGCCTTGACATTATCTGATTAAAATATGACCATGTAGAGCATTGTTGCTACCACTGTGATAAAATTGCAATGAATCTTACACAAAGTGTGCTGTGTAAGGTGTCAATGGAAAGGGCATGATTTGCTGAATATGACTATGCTACTTGTATGTATGTACCATTTTTGTATTTGAAGTTATGACTACTGGCTCTATACCTGTATTACAAAAATGTTTGCTCCTGGGTAACACCCACAAGGTAGTTCACCTGCACATCTTGGAGGAACTATTCAAGTTGAGTGGCCCATCAAAAGAACACTTAACTCACAATGGCAGATGCCAACCTGCGCTGAACGGACTTTATGTAATGGCCTCTACTGTGAGTGACTAAACGAAATCAGGCATGGACATGTGACTTGCCCATGTGACTCCACACACCATCTTGTTCCTGTGGTTTGCCACAGTGAGAACAATGAGGTTCCCTTCACTTGAGAGAAGTTATAAAAGGCCCTGGAAACATCTCTGTTTTGCCTTTTTCCTGCTCAAACCTGTGGACTATGGACTTATACTAATGGGAGCATTCTAACCAAAGGACTGAGGACTTCCCAATGATTTGGAAGCAGCCAGAGACTTGACTTAAGCCAGCAGTTTATTCCATCCCTGCTACAAGCCTGAACCAAGAACTTTGCATTTATTGTATGTATTTGATTCCTTTAATCAAATGTTAAGTCTCACCTTTCTTTCTTTTTCATAAATAAGCCTCTAGATTTTAGATACTAAAGGATTGGCAACAGCATGATTATTGGGTAAGATCTGAGTTATATATTGACCTGGGTGTTTGGCTGGTCCTTTTGGGATCAGAAGAAACTGCTGTTTAATTAAATTAATTGTAAATAACCACTCATTAAGTTCAGGCTTTTTGGTGGTGATATAAGGGCTTGAATGCCTAAGGAAACTGCTTTTTGGACGTCTTGTTAGCCAGTGTGGTGAAACAGAAGTTTATTTTTGTTGCTGGTTTGGTATATGTCATGGGAGAATAATCACCAGTTTTGCGGTGTGTCTGCCTCATTTCTCAGCAGTTTGTCCTGAATTTGGTATTTTCAGTTGTGACCCAGGGAGGCACTGTTACAGGCACAGTTTGCTCTTGTCAGCCAGACAGCTGAGGCTGAGAACTGTGAACTCACTGCACATGTCCCAGAGAGAGAGGAAGTGTCCTAGGAGTGCTGGATGAAGTGATCCTTGAACTCTAAAGGGCTACCAATGATGCCCCAAGAGGACTGAAGTGGAGAGGGGTCGGCGTTTCCCCATTACTGAGAGGAGGAGGTCAGGCAAATGCCTCTCTCATGGATTGTTAGCGCTTTTCTACCAGCTTTAACTTGTTCCTCTTTCCCTGGGGCGCGTGTGTAGCTGGAGCACCAATGTGCTGGGCTGGAGCTGAAATGCACCATGCTGAGCTGGGTGTTGGATGGGGTGGGGGATTTAGCTTTTATTTCTTGCTTTGAAAAGAACAAAGTAGCATTTGGTTTATCAAACTCCCAGTGTCCCTTGTCTTCAATAATGAGGGGGAGGGGAAATGGTCTTTAATGGACTCTGAGGTTGTCCGGCTGTCACCCATTGATGCAGCTGGGGAAAAGGCTGGTATTCTGGGGTGTATTAATGTGTATTAATGTGAGTGTTGTGTGTAAGTTTGCAGGAGGTCGTTGTCCTGCTCTGCTGGGCACTGGGGAGGCCTCAGCTGGAGTCCTGTGTCCAGTACTGGGCACCACACTTTAGGAAAGAGGAGGACAAATTGGATCGAGTCCTGAGGAGAGCAACAAAAACGGTAAAAGGTTGAGAAAACCCGGCCTGTGGCGGAAGGTTAAAAGAAGTGGGTCTATTAGTCTTGAGAAAAGCAGACTGGCCATGGTCTGCAGACCTGCTAAGGGCTGTTATACAGAGACTGGGGATCAGTTGTGCTCCGTGGCCACTGAAGGGAGGATGAGAAGTAAAAAGTGTTAAACTGCAGCAAGGGAGATTTAGGTGCGAGATTAGGAAACTTTCTAACCATGCAGGTATTTAAGCTCTGGAATAGCTTCGAAGGGAGCTTGCGGAATCCCTGGCATTGGAGCGGGGTGGGTTGTTTGTTTTTTTTTAAGCCCCTTGGAGGTGTTATTTTGCCATCCTTGAGCTCCACAGGCTGAAGGTTCCGGCTGTGACGTTTTCTCAGGGTGCCCAGGACTGTGAATCTCCTTGTTGCCTCAACGCAAGGGGGACGTGCTGCTGCTGAACTGGGTGTCTGTTCCCTGTCACCTCCAGCCTTTTAGCTCCCCACACAAACTCCCCAGGGCTCTGCTAGTCCTTACTTAGCCTTGCAGGTTCACACTAGGCACAACCTTGTCCTCAAGCTCCTCCATCATGTCCTTCTCTAGTGTCCAGCCCCTCTCCACTAGACACTCAAATTTCCAGGTAAGCTGTCCCCAAAGGGATCATACCAGCTTGTTTCAAGATTAGATACAGGCACTAACTGTGAAATATCAGTATCACCAGGCTTTTTAACATAAAGTATGTTGTCATGTAATGAAACAGTAGAACCACGAAGGCTTTTACAACGTGTTCTTATGTATCACTCCTAATAGGTTCAAGGGTTTTTCCAGAAAACCCTGCACATTTTTACAGTTCTTGGTATCCGCACCACAGTCAGAAAAGTTAACATTAGCATTAACATTAAATTTATTACAAGTGTACATTCACAATCAGTTTTGTTATGCCTTTGGCTCAATACCATTGGGGTTTTGGCATTTTAGGGTTAACCTAAAAAGAAAAGGAGGACTTGTGGCACCTTAGAGACTAACCAATTTATTTGAGCATAAGCTTTCGTGAGCTACAGCTATGAAAGCTTATGCTCAAATAAATTGGTTAGTCTCTAAGGTGCCACAAGTCCTCCTTTTCTTTTTGCGAATACAGACTAACACGGCTGTTACTCTGAAACCTAGGGTTAACCTGTGGCTTTCATTAGCACATAAACTTTTTCCCTTTCTCCCTGTTCCCAAGGGTCAAAATTTGAACTCTTTTGTGTAAGAGAATCCATTGGCTGGCTGGGTGAATCCTCTGCTAATGGCCGTGGGCAAGTCTTTCTCCCCCCAGTCAGTCCGGTAATTTGCATCAACACAGACACTAGCTTGTTTACTAGTTTTCAGATCCCCAAGTATTACCAATCCCAAGGCTGGACTCTGTCTTAAAGAGATCCCATCCATTTTCACTAGCATGTTAGACTCAAGGTTCTTTTGTCCTTCCATTACCAACCTCTGCTTCCACATGGAATCAGATGTCAAGTCCATTACGAGACTACAGGTCATATTCAAATTGTCTAGAGATGAGAGTTTACCTGCTGTCCCCTGCATCCTTGTGGATTCAGTTATAGGGCTGTTCTGCTCTGAAAAACCAGTAACCCGATCTTTCCTCACTACCTGAGTCACAGACTGCTTACTTAAAGAATCGACATGGAGACATTCATGTTCCAACAACATTGTCTCCCCAACAAGCTGTCTAAGTTTATAGGGCTGTTTAAACTCCCTAACATTTTTTTTTTCATCTGAAATCTTTTCAAAGCAAGGCCAGTGGATTCATATACATTTGAAAGACTCTGGCCCTTACAGTGTGGTTCCCCTCCGCCCTGGAGAGGGACAAGCTCCTCTGGACACCAAAGTGGGCGGAGCCAGCGAATCCTGCACCCGCCCCCTAGAGGTCAAGGCGCAGGACAGGAAGTATAAAAGCCCAACCCCAGAGCTCATTACAGGAGCAGCTGCTGGAGAGGCTAGATGCCTGTAGCCTAGCTGGGAGACCCCAGCAACCAGCAGCAGACCAGAAGGTTGGCCCGCTTGACCAGAGCCCGGAGGAGCTGCCTAGCCTGCCCCTCGCCAGTTACCCACAGGAGCTGCCAAGCCTACTCCTCGCCATTTTCCCTGAAGATCCCATGGTGCTGGACCCCCCCCCGGAGGACACCATCCAGAACCAGGTACCTCTGGAGGGGGAGTTCAGAAGTAGCCCATGGGCAGCCGACCCTAGTCTGGCTGCAGCACTGCCAAAGCCTATGTCAATGTGTTGAAGCCAGGATCCCTCCCTGACTCACTCAGCAGCTGGCCTTCTGCCGCTGCTAGGGCCCCGGGCTGGGACGCAGTGGAGTGGGTGGGCCTGCGTCCCCCCTGCCACCCAGCTTGTGGGTGGCAGTCTCCCCCTCTCCCAGGCCCCACTGAGCCAAGAGCCTGGGCTTATTGTTTACCTGCCTTTTTCAGCCTATGCCTGAGGTCCTGAGCCATTGACTCTTTGCTGCCCTGCTCAGACCCGGGGCCTGCTAATTATATAACTGTTTGCTCACCCCTTGCCTGAGGACCTGAGCCCATGACTCACTATTGCCTGCTGACCATGGGCCGTGCGTAAATAACTGTCTGTGTTTGCCTCTACTGCTGCCATGGTGAGAGACTCCCACGGCCAGGCTAATTCCCTGTCACAACTGGAAGGAAGTACCGAGGCGGCGTGGTCCCCCGCCTCCCCGGAGAGGGATGGGCCCTGGCCAAACCCCTCCACACGTGGTGGAGAATGTGGGCAGTGATCCCCCGATCCTGGTGAGAAGGGATTGGAGGAGGAACGTTCCTGGGATGACCACGGATATGGACAAGCTCATTAAGTTCCTGGCCGTGAGCCAGCAGCAGGCAGCCCATCTCCAGCAGCTGGTGCAGCAGTTAGGGGTGCAGCAGCAACAGCTGATTTTGGAGCTGGGGTGCCAGAACCGGGACCACCAGCAGCAATGCCTGCAGCAGCTGGTGACTCCGCTCCCCCATCCTGCGAAACCCCAGCCGGGAGATGCCGCTGGGACGTCCAGCATAGCCCCGCCAATCTGGGTGACCGAGATGGGCCCCAACAATAACCCCGAGGCCTTCCTTGTGACCTTTGAGAGGGTGGCGTGAGTTGCGGGGTGGGTCCGAGACCAATGGGCCACCCTCCTGGCTCTGTGTCTGACCAGGACTGCCCAAACTGTGTAATGCGGGCTATCGACAGAGAAGGCACGGGACTACGCTCGGGTAAAGGCAGCAATTCTGGATGCCTTGGACATCAGCCCAGAAACCTTCTGGCAGCAGTTCCGGAGTCTGACCTACCCTACAGGTGCCCGACCTCAGTTGGTGGCCCTGGAGCTTAGGGAGGTGTTGGATGGGGCAAGGGTGTGGACAGGGGTTGGGGCAGTCAGGGGACAGGGAGCAGGGGGGTTGGATGGGGCGGGAGGTCCCAGGAAGGGGTGGTCAGGGGACAAGGAGCAGGGGGGATGGTTGGATGTGTCAGGAATTCTGAGGGGGGCAGTTAGGGGGCAGGAAGTGGGAGGGGATGGATAGAGGGCAGGGGGCCAGGCTGTTTGGGAAGGCACAGCCTTCCCTACCTGGCCCTCCATACAGTTTTGGAACCCCAATGTGGCCCTCAGGCCAAAAAGTTTGCCCACCTCCTGACCCAGATTGTCCCTGGGGAGCTCCACTTTCTGCCTTGCACACATCCCTGTAAGAATCCGGACAGCCTGGAGAAGACAGACCTTTCCTTGAATCCATACTAATGGCTTCCTCTTAGAGAAAACAGGCTGACAGGGTCACTAGCCATGTGGGCTTTTCCTCTCATGGCAGAGAGTGAGGAACGCATTTTGAGACTTTGACCTCCGAGTCTCACGCACAACGCCCACTTGCTTTGAAATTAGCTCTTTTCTGTTAATGTTCCTCATTTTCATTCCACAAGGCTTCTTCCTCGTTTGATACGTTATTTCATTACAGGGGTATACACAATGCAAATGTTTGCTACTACATTATAACAAGGTATAGTTAAGTGAAAAAATGCAAGTAACATCCTATTGGTTGTCATGAAGTTTAAACGCCAACTACACACGTATACATTTAACAGTCACTTTGATCTAGCCTATCCTAATACACAAGTGAATTGGTCTAGGGCTCTGGCACCTGCTCTGCCAGTGTCAGACAGTTTACACCAGGAAACCTGGTGGAGGGATATAGAGATGCTCTGGCTAATCCCAACCACGTTTCCGACCACAGAGAGAACCTCAGAGAATGAGGCTACACAGGCAGAGGTGAGATCTCCACGTGTCCCACAAAAGGCCCTGTGGGAATCGGCCCCTCTCAGTGGTGCTGTCTGAATGCAGCGGGGGCAGGGAGAAGGGGAAGAGGGGGTGAGTGAGGAGAGGCAGCACCTCTCTATCCCTGTGCTCTCCCTCTCCTCTTATCCCATGATCCCCAAACACTCGATAGCCCCAGCTCCCCCAGCCCCAACCATTCAACACCCAGTTTCCTCCCCCTAACCCATCGGCCTGGTCCCTCAATATTTGATCCCCCAGAGCCCAGCACCCTGGGGGATTCAGGGAGGGGAGGAGTTATCAGCCCCCAGGGACACTCCCCCTGCAGGGAACAGCTCCAGGTAAGTGGGGGAGCCCAGCCCAGGGGCTGGTGCAAGATGGGGGGTGGGGACAGATGTGTAGAGTGAAGGCGGGGCCTACCCCAAGTGTCCTCCTCCTCCTCTCCATGGCAGGGGGATCCAAGCTGGAAGAGGAAGGGAGAGGGGGGAATTTCAGCCAGACAAGAGGGACCAGTTGGAGGAGTTTCTCTCTCTCTCTCTCTCTCCCTTCCCCTGCCTGTGGCCCATCAGCTCAGTAGACAGGGCTGTAGCAGGGAGGAGGGGCTGATGGGGGCTTCTCCTCTGCCTGGGGTTTGCTTAGACCAGGCAGAGCCAGATGTTCACTGACCGGCTGCTGCTGGATCCTCACCCCAGCGATGGGCAGGTGGATCCTTGGGAGCCAAATGCCCTTGAAATGCGTTTGTCACCATGGCCAGCCCTTGTTAGGGCCCTGAGAGAATTTCCCTGCTGTGTGGAGGAGTCTCTGATGTCCAACATGGTGTTAGCACCACTTGGAGCATTTTCCACACTGAGAACATCTCAGAGGTTTCTTCGCTGTGCGGATTTGCTGATGCTGATACTCCAGGAGCACCAAATGAACCTTCCCCGACGTTCAAGGTGTCTCTGCTGTGCGGGTCACTGAAGTGTGAAGTAAAATTGAATCTTTTCCTGCAGACAAGCTATTTCTAGGGTCTCTCTCCCTTGCAGATTTCTGATGTTTGGTGAGCTCTGAGCTCTTACTGAAGCTTTTCCCACAGTCAAGGCACTTATAAGGTCTCTCCCTCGTGTGGATTCTCCCATGTAGAGTAAGGTGTGAGCGCCGAGTGAAAGTTTTCCCACAGTCCAGGCATTTATGGGGTTTCTCCCCTGTGTGGGTTTTCTGATGTGTATTAAGGGTTGATTTCAAACTGAAACTTTTCCCACACTCAACGCATTTATAGGGTCTTTCTCCTGTGTGGACTCTCCCATGTTTAGTAAGGGATGAACTTTCCATAAAACTTTTCCCACATTCGAGGCATTTATAGGGCCTTTCTCCCGTGTGAATTCTCCTATGGTTAGTAAGCGCTGAGTTTGTGATAAAATCTTTCCCACAGTTGAGGCATTTATAGGGCCTTTCTCCAGTGTGGATTTTCCCATGTTTAGTAAGGTATGAACTTTCCATAAAACTTTTCCCACACTCGAGGCATTTGTACGGTCTTTCTCCTGTGTGAATTCGCCCATGTTTCATAAGGGATGAACTTTCCATAAAACTTTTCCCACACTCAAGGCATTTATAAGGTCTGTTTCCTGTATGGATTCTCCTATGTTTAATAAAATACGAGGTCTGACCGAAAGTTTTCCCACAGTCCAAGCATTTATGCAGTTTCTCTCCCGTATGGGTTCTCTCGTGTCTAACAAGGTGTGATGCAGTAATAAAAACTTTCTCACACTGAAGGCATTTATGGCGTCTCTCTCTTGTCTTCAGACATGGATGTCTAATAAAGTTTGAGTGCTGAATGAAACTTTTCCCACACTGAAGGCATTTATATGGTCTCTCTGCCATATGGATTTTCCTATGATTAGTAAGATGTGAGTGCTGACTGAAGCTTTTCCCGCAGTCCAAACATTTATGGGGTCTCTCTCCTGTGTGGGTTTTCTGATGTGTATTAAGGGTTGATTTCAAACTGAAACTTTTCCCACACTCGAGGCATTTATAGGGTCTCTCTCCCGTGTGGATTCGCCCATGTAGAGTAAGGTGTGAGCGCCGACTGAAAGTTTTCCCACAGTCCAGGCATTTATGGGGTTTCTCTCCTGTGTGGGTTTTTTGATGTGTATTAAGGGTTGATTTCACACTGAAACTTTTCCCACACTCGAGGCATTTATAGGGTCTCTCTCCCGTGTGGATTCGCCCATGTAGAGTAAGGTGTGAGCGCCGACTGAAAGTTTTCCCACAGTCCAGGCATTTATAGGGTTTTTCTCCTGTGTGGGTTTTCTGATGTGTATTAAGAGTAGATTTGAAACTGAAAGTTTTCCCGCAGTCCAGGCATTTATGGGGTTTCTCTCCTGTGTGGGTTTTCTGATGTGTATAAAGGGTTGATTTCAAACGGAAACTTTTCCCACACTCAAAGCATTTATAGGGTCTCTCTCCTGTGTGCAGTCTCTGGTGTATAATAAGACATGGCTTCTCACTGAAGCTTTTCCCACAGTCTACGCATTTATAGGGCTTCTCTCCTGTGTGGGTTCTCCCATGGCTAATAAGGTTTGCACTGAAACGGAATCTTTTCCCACACTCAAGGCATTTGTAGGGGGTCTCTTCACTGTGACTTGTCTGCTGGATTGTGGTTTCCTTAGGATCCTTGCATCCTCCGCCACGTTCAGTAGATTCACCTAGTTTGTTCCTAAGATAATTTCCCAGCTGCATCTCTGATCTGTGTTGATCTCCCCAGGCTTCTCCTTGTTCCAAGCACTGGAAAAAATTCTTCTCAGCTCTTCTCAAAAATATCCACTGCGGTTCCACTTTCCGAGGACCTTCCTGCTGCTGATTCTCCTCCTTGTTCTCACTCACTGTCCTATCACCTGCTGGGAGAGAGAGAATCCAGACAGGAGTCACTGCCTGTGCCTGGAGAAAGGACAGAAAGGGGAATAGCAGAGAGGGAAAACACAACACAGTGACTGTTGGGGAGCTGGAGACATTGGATTCTGCCTCCATATCCCACCCAAACTCACCCAGGAAAGTAAAGTCAGGGAGGAAATTCCCAACAGCTAACAGGATGGGTGGGAAGCAGTGACTGATATTTACCTTCATAATATGACATGGGCTGACTGCAGCCCTGACCTGGGTGAGATGGGGCAGAACTGGGGGCTTTTGCTCACGGCACATTTCGGGAGTCCCAGCTTTTTCCTTCTCTCACCAGATGTTTCTGTCTCAGTTTCCCTGACTCCTCACCTGTGCGGGCCCCTCTCAGGCTCTCTCCTTCCTTAGTGGCCTGGAGATCCGGGACCCACGGCTCTTCCCCTCGTTCCAGCCGGGCGATCAGGTCCGGTTTGGGACTGGAGAATCCTGCGCAGGGGGTGAAATCAGGCAAGGTCAGGGAGCATGGAGCATTGGTAAAGTATTTGTCACAAGGAACATTCCCTGAGTTTTACCTGATCCTACATGGGACTGTGGTAACTCAGACCCTTTGGGAGCAGCAGAGATCTGGTGTGTGTGGGGGGGGTGTTGTTATATTCTCACTAGGAGGTCTCAGGCATGGGCAACGGATATCAGAGGCAGGGGGAGGCTGAGCCTCCCCAAACAGCCAGGTGTGGCCCCGCCCACATTCCACCCCCAGTCCCCCTCCTGCTTCCTGCTCTGCAGGCGGCCAGCTCTTCCATTGCTGCCCAGCCTCCCAGCGCTCCGGGGCTGGGAAGGATGGGGCTGCGCTGCCCGGCAACCTGGCACTCCGGGGGGCCTGGGGCCACGCTGCCCAGCAACCATATTTCCCTCTAAGGTGCATGCCTGCAGAGCCATGCATGAGGTAATGAAGGGCCACACACCTAATTAGTGGAGCCCTGCAGGTGTGACTCCGCTAATTAGGTGCCTCCTGGACCCTGGAGAGAGGATGTGGAAGGTGAGGGAAATAGGGGGTAGGTGGGGGGAAATAGGGAGTGGGTGGGAGTGTAGAAACTAAGTTTGGAGTGTCTCAGGACTCCCTCCCCCAGCTGGGCTGCATGCGGCAGCCGGGCAGAGACGCGACTTTCCCCAGTGGCCGCCTCTCTGCAGCTCCAGCTGGGCTGCGGCGGCAGGGAGAGAGTCTGATTCTCAGTCTCTCCCAGCCCTAGCTGGACTGTAGGGGTGGGGAGAGACTTCTGTTGGAGAAAAAACACTGTTACTGCTTCCTGGAGTTAGCTTTTTGAAAAGAATCCAAATAAATCATCTCTTCTCCTCTGCAAAACGGTCATTAAAAGTCACATTTAATAACGTTTTTTGTAATCACAAAAGTGACAATGTATTCGTTCTGCCTAGCTTTTGCACTGGATGCCGTTGCAGAATTACTTAACTGGTACATAGGTTAATTAATGCTACTTCCACCAGCTGCTTAAAACGTTTGGACTTCACTTTGCTTGGAACATGTATTGCAGCTTTAAAGTTTGATTTGCAGTATCACTCTTGTATTTTCTATCCTGTCATGTCCCAGTCCCAGCTCCAGGGTTGCAGTGGCCTGGAGAGATGCCTCTCCTAATGGAAAGCACTTGGATTCCAGACAAGTGATTTCCATTAAGCTTTCACATTTGTTTGGGGAGAGGATTGGAAACCATTAAGGCCAGATCTTTGCTATCTGGTCTAGTTCTGGCCTTTGACTCATAAGTAGTAAGCACTAGGGCAGGGATCTCCAACCTTGTTACTCCCAAGATCACTTTTTGAATTTAAGGGCAACCCAGGATCTGCCCTGCCCTTTCCCCAAAGCCCTGTCCCACTCACTCCATTCCCCCTGCCTCGTCACTCGCTCTCCCCCACCCTCGCTCACTTTCACCAGGCTGAGGTAGGAGTTGGGGTTTGGGAGGGGGTGTGGGCTCTGGGCTGGAGACGAGGGGTTTGCAGTGTGGGAAGGGGCTCTGGGCTGAGTCTGGGGTTGGAGTGCAGGAGGGGGCTCTGGGTTGGGGCAGTGTTGGGGTGCAGGCTCTGGGAGGAAGCTCTGGGTTGGGGAAGTGTTGGGGTGCAGGAGGGGGTACAGGGTACTGGCTCTGGGAGGGGGGTCAGGGCTGGGGCAGAGTGTTGGAGTGTAAGAGGGGGTGGGGGTGCTGGCTCTGGGAAGGGGGTCATGGCTGGGGCTGAGGTGCAGGAGGGTCTTCGGGTACAGGCTCCAGGAGGGGGCTGAGAGCTGGTTTGGGATGCTGGCTCTGGGAGGGGGATCAAGGCTGGGCTTTGGGGTGCAGGAAGGGGTTTGGGGTGCTGGCTCAGGGAACGGACTCAGTGCTGGAGTTTGGGATGCGGCCTGCCGCTGGGCAGCACTTACTGCTAAGGCAGGCTCCCTGCCTACCCCAGCCCCACACCGCTCCTGGAAGGGGCCAACGTGCCCTATGGCCCCTGGGAGGGGGCGGGCAGAACGTTGCTCGGCACCCTGCCCCTCTCTGCAAGCACCGCCCCCGCAGCTCCCATTGGCCACAGCCCCATCCCCAGCGCCGAGCCACTGGCCCACCCAAGAGTCAGGCCGGCCCCAGAACCAGGCTGGTCCGCTGGCTCCCTCAAGCAGCAGGCCAGCCACAGTGCCGGGCGCTGGCCAGCAGCACCAGGACAAGCCACCTCACTCCCTATCCCTCTGAGCAACAGGTGGGCAGCGGGCGGTGCGTGGCCCTTCCACCCATCCCAGAGGACACGGCAGGCGGAACGGTGGCCTGGCGTGCAGGAGTGCTGGGGTGGCACCCCAGTGCTGGGCGGCCGAAGCAGGCTCCCTAGAGAGTAGCCTGCCTGGGTGGGGCCTAGTAGCTGCACTGCAGGTAGGAGGATGCAGAGAGTGGGCAAGGCCACCCATGGCTATTTAGGTAGGCACAGCCTTCCCTTGCCTACATTACACAGTGCCCATGATGCCAGGGGTTCTCAGCCTTTTTCTCTCTGAGCCTCCCCCCTCTGCACCCCAACATGCTATAAAAACTCCTCAGCCCACCTCTGCCAAACCAACTGTTTTTCTGCATATAAAAGCCAGGGCCTGCATTAGGGGATAGGGAACAGGGCAATTACGTGGGGTCCCACGGAACATGGGGCCCCGCAAAGCTAAGTTGCCCAGGCTTTAGCTTCAGCCCTGGGCTTCTGTCCCATGCAGTAGGGCTTCCACTTTCTCCCCTGGGCACCAGCAAATCTAATGCTGCCCCTGCTTGGCGGCCCCCCTGAAACCTGCTCATGGTTCCCCAGGGCACCCTGGGCCTCTGGTTTAGAACCACTTCACTTTGCAAGCCATTCCTTCCTAAGCCATCCGGGCAGTAAGCTATGCAGACCCCACAGCTTCTAATAAGCAAAGGCACAGGAATCCCTTACCCAGGGAGGTCACCGTCTCGTAATTCTCTTCCATGACATCCCTGTAGAGGGCTCTCTGAGCGGGGTCCAGCAGAGCTCCCTGCCCCTGGGTGAAATACACAGCCACCTCCTCGAAGGTCACCGGCATCTGGAACAAGAATCCCCCACTCAGCACCTTCTGCCCCAGCCACGATTCCCCTATTCATCAGGGAGGAGGCCTAGAGAAGCAGAATTCCACCCCCACCCTGCTCAGAGCAGCCAGGAGGCTTCAGGGGGTGGGAGAAGGTGAGAGCTCCTTGTCGCCCCCAGCACACGGAGCAGGGCAGGGTCTTCTCATTTCCCACCCGCCTGCCAGGCACAGGCTGATACGGGAAGCAGAGCTCTGAGCCGGGGACAGGGACAGGAATCCCGACAGCTTCCCTTCGTACTTCACAGCAGCCTCTGGCCAGTGGGGTCAGGCTCCAGCACTGGGAGTCTGGTCAGTTTTCCCAGCCCTGCCCAGGGGGCTGTTTCCTGGTTCAGAAATGGGGGATTGTTTCCCCTCCCCCGCACCCATCAATGGGCCTGTTCAGAAAATCAGGCCCAGGTTGATCACGTTCCAGCAGGTTTATCACACCCTGTCCCCTCCCTGTGTCTTTTCTGCCCCTCTCCCTCTACAACAACCCCCCTGAAGCTACCTGAAAATCCCCTACCTGAGCTGGCTCCATCACAGCCATTTCCCGTCCCTGTCCCCTGGAAGATGGGACCATCTGGAGAGAAACTTGGACGTGATTCCTCAGCCTGCCAGGGTGAGATGAGCAATTCGGGAGGGGGGGTCAGAAGGGGCTTGAGTCCATGTCACACCCCGATTACCCCCAGGCTCTCTCCCTGCAGACAGACTGCCACGCTGGGAAGAAACCTAGTTAGTTTATTACCACCCAGGCCAGGCCCCTCTCAGCAGAACTAAACTCACTGGGGCACTTTTAAACTCTCCCTGTAACAGTGTCTGAGCGCAATGCTGGAAAAAGAGCAGAATCAAAGGCGCCTCTTAGGGGGATTCCCTGTGACACTGTTCCCAAAGGCAGCATGTCCCCCCACTCTCCGACCAGCCCAGTGATTCAAGAGAAATTAACTGGCTTTTCCTCTCTCTGCTCCTCACCATGTTCCCAGGAGTATCACTCTGCCCAGGGGTGAAGCAGGGAATGGATCTGTGCAGGTTTGGGAGCTGGGAACCTCCCTCCCCAGTTCCTGCTCCTGCTGCCCCTTTCAGTCCCTCCACTCTCCCTTTCTGTCCCCTTCCCTCTTCCCCTCCCCACTGCCTGGGAGAACTGGTGACTGCCCCCATTTACATGGGTGTTTGCTCTCCGGTAGACACATCTGCTCCTGGGACAACTAACTGGGGTTTGAACCTCGCTGTGTCACTGAGGGACCCGCAGACACATGGGGAGCTCCCCCCGCAGCCCCCACATACCCCACTCCTATCCAGTACAAAACTCACCAGCAGGTTCCTGAAAGGGGCCCTTTGTGCAGACTCACATTCCTGCCCAGGCCCAGCCCTTACCCCCAGGTCTCTCTCCTCACCTGCCAGCTCTGGCTCAGGGGCTGGTGTCAGCAGAGCCTGGGGCTGCCCCAGGAGCTGGTTCCAGCTACCGCTGAAAGTGCCCACCTGGACTGGGCGCAGAGGGGCTTTAATGAAGGTCTCTCCCAGGCCCTGACTCTGCTGCTCAGTCTGGGCTCCCAGCTCAAAATGGAGGCGGCAGCAGCTTCTGACCCAGGGAGCTCAACTCCAGGACTGTAATTACATGAGCAGGGAGAGACACACACACCCCGGCCTCCTCCTCTCCCTTAGCAATAGCCGGAGCCCTTTGGTGGCAGCAACTAACAACTGAGCCTCCCTGTCCTGCCCCTGCAGCCCCCAGGACCAGGCAGGCAGAGGCTGATCCCACTGGCCCATCCGCACTCGCCCTCTGCCAGCGTCAGCAGTGACTCCGGTCTCACACCGGTGTGGCCGAGATCTGAATCCGGCCTGGAAATCAGACCAGGGCCCTGGGCAGCCCCAAACACTCAGGAAACAGACCCCAAAATCAGGAGTCGGTCTTTTTTTTTATTTTTAATCTAATAATAAGCGCGGGGGGGGGGGGTTGCACAGAAGGAAGGGGGATGGCTGTGCAGATTTGCCTTGTAGCTTCTGTGCTCTGAGGGGTTGTTCGCCAGCCAACGCACCCCCATGCTTTTTTGACCATTTCTAGGAGAAAAAAAATCCCCACTAGCAGCTGGGAGGGGAATCCCCCTCGCCCCCACACCCCATGGCGCGGGGGAGCTGCCTGGTATCCCTGGCTCTCCCTTCCCCAGCCAGTCTGCTCTTGCTCTCACCGTCTCCTCCCTCGTAGTGCCCCCCCCACATCTTCCCTTTATTCCAGCCTCGTTCCCCTCCGCCCCATAATTCTCCCCTTGCCCCCTAACTCCCCTGCAGCGCCCTGTCCTCCCTTCAGCCACCCCTCCCCAATCCCATCCTGCCCCCTGCATCCCTATCCCCATCCTCCCGGCCCCTCACACATCCCTGTTACCCCCGCCTGCCCCCCCCCTTTAGCCTCCTTCCCCTGCAGCCCGGGGGTGCCGGGGGGGGGGCGGGTCTCTCTTACCTTCCCTCCGAGCGGGGCCCCCCGGGGCAGGGGCCGGGCCGGGAAGGGGCCCTGGCCGGGCTGGGGGCTCTGCCCTGGGAGAGGCTCCCGGGGAGCAGCGGGCAGGGCCCGGCTGGAGGTTCCCCCCTCCCGGCTGCAGCCCGGGCTCCGGGCTCCCAGCACCAGCCGCCGGGGCTCGGGGATCTCGCCGGGAGCCAGAGTCCCCGCAGCGGCTGCGAGTCACTTCCTGCGGCCGGGCCTGAGCCCCGCGATCGCTCCCAGACGCATCCCAGCTGCTCCTGGGTCCTAGCGATAATCCCATCGCATGCAGCCGCCATGCCGCAGACCCTGCCCCCTGGGGGCCCCACTTACCCTGGGCACAGTTGGGGGCATCGTGCAGAAAAGCCACAGGATCAATGGGAGGACAGAAAGGAGACTTCCCTCATCCTGGGGAGTGGGGGACAAGGGGGCCTTCTATGGAGACTGGGAATTGTTCCAGAGAGTCCCCAATATCAGGAGGACAGAGGTGATGTGGGGTGCCTCCTGGGCACCCCACCTCTCCTGAGCACAGGCAGCTTCTCCCAGAGCTCTGTAGACGTCCTGCACAGAAACCACAGGATCAACGGGGGGACAGAAAAGAGACGTGCAGATCCTGGGGAGGGGGGAGAAAGGGGGTTTCTAGGGAGATTCAGGGTTGTTCCAAAGGATCCAGGGGTGACGGGGAGCCTGGAATACTCTGTGTATGATTTGCTCTGGTAATAGACTGGCACAGGGAGCAGTTGGTCACAGCTGGTCTCTTGTCTCCACACCCCACTCATAGGCTACCAGCCCTGGGCCTGAGCTCCCAGCTCTGCTCCCCTTGCTTGGGTCATGGAACTGTCAGAGCTTTACCACTGGGTTCCTCTGGTTATCTGTGGTCCAGATAGAGCCCGGGGTGGGTTAAGCAAAACCCCTCATATCCACCCTCCAATGCACTATTCTCTTTGCCCTTGCAAGAGCTACTAATGTAGGTACACTCCAACCTCACAAGAAGCACAGTGGGGACATGCAACGGCAGTTTAATTCCAATGCTTTAATAAAAGTAGCATAACTTGTTGCACAGAAACTTGCCACTGAAGGCATACCCTTGGATATCTAATCCTTCTTCCTCAGCCTCCAGAGAAAGAGACTATCTTCTGTGCACCTGAGCAGCCCTTTATATATGGCTCTCGCTGGCTCTGATTGGCTGCTGCAACAAGCCTCCCCTTGATTGGCTCTCTCAATAAGCCTTTTCCTGGCTGGGTTCTGCACAGCCTCTCCAAGGCTGCTTTAACCCTTCTGTTAACCCACCAGAGGAAGCGGTGCAGGTTGCTGCATCTAATCAATTCAAAAATTTCAGGGAATGTCTTAGGCAGCCCTATGGAGATGGTGGATGATGTGGGTGAAAATTGGAAAATTATAAGGGGAAATAGGGGACCCGTGAGTAGATGCATCTGCTTCAACCAGGTCTGCACGTGTTTATAGAGCAAAGAGCCAGCTGATGGCAGCCACTAAGGCCTGGCCCAGCAAATGGACTTTGATGATGCAAAGGCCAAATTTGAGAAGTCTAGAAAATCACTGGAACAACAGTAGGATTCACAAAGCCTGAGTTGATCACCTAGTGCTCCCTGTACAATCATAGAATCATAGAATATCAGAGTTAGAAGGTACCTCAGGAGGTCATCTAGACCAACCCCCTGCTCAGAGCAGGACCAATCCCCAACTAAATCATCCCAGCTGGGGCTTTGTCAAGCCTGACCCTAAAAACCTCTAAGGAAGGAGATTCCACCACCTCCCTAGGTAACGCATTCCAGTGCTTCACCACCCTCCTAGTGAAAAAGTTTTTCCTAATATCCAACCTAAACCTCCCCCACTGCAACTTGAGACCATTACTCCTTGTTCTGTCATCTGCTACCACTCAGAACAGTCTAGATCCATCCTCTTTGGAATCCCCTTTCAGGTAGTTGAAAGCAGCTATCAAATCCCCCCTCACTCTTCTCTTCTGCAGACTAAACAATCCCAGTTCCTTCAGCCTTTCCTCATAAGTCATGTGCTCCAGACCCCTGATCATTTTTGTTGCCCTCCGCTGGAAGCTTTCCAATGTTTCCACATCCTTCTTGTAGTGTGGGGCCCAAAACTGAACACAGTACTCCAGATGAGGCCTCACCAATGTCGAATAGAGGGGAACAATCACGTCCCTCGATCTGCTGGCAATGCCCCTACTTACACAGCCCAGAATGTCGTTAGCCTTCTTGGCAACAAGGGCACACTGTTGACTCATATCCAGCTTCTCGTCCACTGTAACCCCTAGGTCCTTTTCTGCAGAACTGCTGCCGAGCCATTTGGTCCCTAGTCTGTAGCGGTGCATGGGATTCTTCCGTCCTAAGTGCAGGACTCTGTACTTATGCTTGTTGAACCTCATTGGGGGTGGGTTAATTAGCTCTCCTGCTGGCTTAGAGCAGATACACAAGAGCAGCATTTCTCAAATGTGGCCACCATGGCCACATGCGGTGACCAGGGGCTTTTCTTGGGGACACAGCCTCCTGGGTGGTAATTTGTGGGGGGAGGAGGCAAAGCCTTCTGGAGCCACAAATGCTGGAGGAGCAGGAAGCCAGTTGTGAGTTCCCCATCTTGTTGGGGGCCGTGGGGCTTGGGTTTCTGGCTTCAGCCCTGCAGTGGTGAGTGGCAGGTTCCAGCTATGGAGCTTCAGGGTCCAGCTCCGGCCCTGGGCTCAACCCCCTCTCCCCATCTCTCCTGCCCCCCACTGTCTCCTCCGGCCCTGGGTTCTGGCCATGCAGCAACAGGCTCCAGACCTCAGCTGCAGGGCTTTGGGTCCTGGGCTCACCATCACCTCCACCACTGTTGGTCCCCGCTGACACCCTACTCACTTCCCATCCTGGGCTTAATTTGTCCCCCAGCTTGCTGAGTCTGAGTAAGTCTGCTGTGAAAAGTGATACTCACATGTTTGTTAACCACGTTTCGCTGCCTCCCAGCTCGCTAGCAAGTCTGCTGCTGTGAAACGCGATGGTAACAAACATGCAAACATCACTTATCACAGCAGCAGACTTACCAGCTAACAAGTCTTTTAAAAGACTGTGTTTCTATTCTCTGTAGGTCCAGTAAAGAATAGAGGCAACTCAACTGTATATTATTTTTATTATTCTCTAAAAAAAAAAAATCCTACAAAATAAACTACAATGATTTGGACATGTATATTTATTTGTTTTTCATAAAGTGAATTAAGTGTTTTAGGAAAAATTATCAGAGTGGCCACCAGCGGGAGTTAGTGGCCATGTGCTGAGGCCACCAAATTCTTGTTCTGAGAACGCCTGCCCTAGAGAGCTTACAGTGGTGCAGCTGCATCAGTAGCCATAGCCTAAGAGTGCTGTCTAATCTCTTGATTTCTTTTTGGCCTAGCAAAGTGAGATCCTGCACTCAACTCAGTGGCACTGGTCTGTTTCGATGGCTGCATCTGATCAATTCCAACATTTCAGGGGATTTTCTAGGTGGCCATCAGAAGAAGGCGGATGATTTTGGTGACAATTGGGAAACAATGAGGGGGAAACAGGTGACAAACCTGAGTGGGCAGAGCACCAGTCCCTGACCCAGAGCAACAGGAGCTTCCCTACAGACATCCAGGTGCCCGACGGGGAGCTGCAGTCAGTGCCCACAGGGGGGAGCCAGCTGGGAGATGGGCAGAGGGGATCCCTGGGAGAGGGGCAGACATGAGGGGGTTTAAATAGAGCTCAGGGCAGGTTCATCTGGTCCTACAGGTAACCAGCAGAACCCAGTGGCAAAGCTCTGACAGCTCCATGACCTGAGCCAGCAGAGCAGAGCTGGTAACTCCAGCCCAGGGCTGGTAGCCAGTGAGCCTGGTGTGGAGACAAGAGGCCAGCTCTGACCAACTGCTCCCTGTTCCAATCTGTTACCAGAGCGAATCACACACAAAGTGTCCCCTGCTCCCCGACACCCCTGGATTCTCTGGAACAACCCAGAGTCTCCATAGAAACCCCCCTTCTCCCTCCTCCCCGGGATCTGCATGTCTCCTTTCTGTCCCCCCATTGCTCCTGTGGCTTCTATGCACAATGGCTACATAAGGCTGAGAGAAGCTGCCCAGGGGAGGTGGGGCCTTAGGAGGCAGGTTATGGGGCACAGGGGCTGCCTTAGATGGGTTGATCTAAGTCAAGGAAAGTGTGGGCCCCTTACTGAATGAGGGAGGCAACCTAGTGACCGAGGATGTGGAAAAAGCTAATGTACTCAAAGCTTTTTTTGCCTCTGTCTTCACGAACAAGGTCAGCTCCCAGACTACTGCACTGGGCAGCACAGCATGGAGAAGAGGTGACCAGCCCTCTGTGGAGAAAGAAGTGGTTCGGGACTATTTAAAAAAGCTGGACATGCACAAGTCCATGGGGCCAGATGCGTTGCATCCGAGAGCTAAAGGAGTTGACGGATGTGATTGCAGAGCCATTGGCCATTATCTTTGAAAACTCATGGCGATCCGGGGAAGTCCCGGATGACTGGAAAAAGGCTAATGTAGTGCCCATCTTTAAAAAAGGGAAGAAGGAGGATCCTGGGAACTACAGGCCAGTCAGCCTCACCTCAGTCCCTGGAAAAATCATGGAGCAGGTCCCCAAGGAATCAATTCTGAAGCACTTAGAGGGGAGGAAAGTGATCAGGAACAGTCCGCATGGATTCACCAAAGGCAAGTCATGCCTGACTAATCTAATTGCCTTCTATCACGAGATAACTGGCTCTGTGGATGAAGGGAAAGCAGTGGCCATGTTGTTCCTTGACTTTAGCAAAGCTTTTGACATGGTCTCCCACAGTATTCTTGCCAGCAAGTTAAGGAAGTATGGGCTGGATGAATGGACTATAAGGTGGATAGAAAGCTGGCTAGATTGTTGGGCTCAACGGCTAGTAATCAATGTCTAGTTGGCAGCCGGTATCAAGTGGAGTGCCCCAAGGGTCGGTCCTGGGGCCGGTTTTGTTCAATATCTTCATAAATGATCTGGAGGATGGTGTGGATTGCACCCTCAGCAAGTTTGCAGATGACACTAAACTGGGAGGAGAGGTAGATACGCTGGAGGGTAGGGATAGGATACAGAGGGACCTAGACAAATTGGAGGATTGGGCCAAAAGAAATCTGATGAGGTTCAACAAGGACAAGTGCAGAGTCCTGCACTTAGGACAGAAGAATCCCATGCACCACTACAGACTAGGGACCAAATGGCTTGGCAGCAGTTCTGCAGAAAAGGACCTAGGGGTTACCGTGGACGAGAAGCTGGATGTGAGTCAACAGTGTGCCCTTGTAGCCAAGAAAGCCAATGGCATTTTGGGATGTATAAGTAGGGACATTGACAGCAGATCGAGGGACGTGATTGTTCCCCTCTATTCGACATTGGTGAGGCCTCATCTGGAGTACTGTGTCAAGTTTTGGGCCCCACACTACAAGCAGGATGTGGAAAAATTGGAAAGCTTCCAGCGGAGGGCAACAAAAATGATTAGGGGACTGGAACAAATGACTTATGAGGAGAGGCTGAGGGAACTGGGATTGTTTAGTCTGCAGAAGAGAAGAATGAGGGGGGATTTGATAGCTGCTTTCAACTACCTGAAAGGGGGTTCCAAGGAGGATGGACCTAGACTGTTCTGAGTGGTAGCAGATGACAGAACAAGGAGTAATGGTCTCAAGTTGCAGTGGGGGAGGTTTAGGTTGGATATTAGGAAAAACTTTTTCACTAGGAGGGTGATGAAGCACTGGAATGCGTTGCCTAGGGAGGTGGTGGAATCTCCTTCCTCAGATGTTTTTAAGGTCAGGCTTGACAAAGCCCTGGCTGGGATGATTTAGTTGGGGATTGGTCCTGCTCTGAGCAAGGGGTTGGACGAGATGACCTCCTGAAGTCCCTTCCAACCCTGATATTCTATGATCGCTAGGACCCAGAAGCGGCTCTGTGGGTTGATCGCTAGGACCCAGGAGGAGCTGGGGGGCGGCTCGGTGGGAGGATCGCGGGGCTCAGGCCCGGCAGCAGGAAGTGACTCGCAGCCGCTGCGGTGACTCTGGCTCCTGGCGAGATCCCCGCGCCCCGGCGGCTGGTGCTGGGAGCCCAGAGAGGGGACTCTCCAGCCGGGCCCTGCCCGCTGCTCCCCAGGAGCCTCTCCCAGGGCAGAGCCCCCAGCCCGGCCAGGGACCCCTGCCCCGGGGGGCCCCGCTCGGAGGGAAGGTAAGAGAGACCCGTCACCCCCGGGCTGCAGGGGGCGGGTTTGGCCCCGGGCTGCTCCCCGCGGAGCTGGCTGCGATTCCCTGCCCCGGCCCGGGAAAGCTGCCGCCAGCCCCCGGTGTGTGCGGGGCGGGGGGAGCCAGCCCGGGCCTTGCTGGGGGCTGGGACAGCCACACCTGGGGGACGGGGGCTGGAGAGGGGCGGGGGGGGGTGTGGCCAAGGAACAATTGCCGGGGGTACCGGAGATGTGAGGCCGGGGGCAGGAAGGGGATGCAGGGGCAGGATGCGATTGGGGTCGGGGCAGTGGTTGCACTGAAGGGAGGCTGGAGTGTTGCAGGGGAATCCAGACCGGGGGGTGGTGGTGTGTGGGGGGGGGTGAATTATGGGGCTGAGGGGAACGAGGCTGGAGTAGAGCGAAGATGTGAGGGGGGCTCTGGGAGGGAAAGGGGGGGATGTGGGGAGATGAGGGAGGCTGTGAGAGCAAGAGGAGACTGGCTGGGGAGGGGAGAGCCCAGGGGCAGGGAGAAGGTGGAGGGGTGGGGAGAGATACAGGGTAGCTCCCCCACCCCATGGGGTAAGGAAGGGTGAGGGGGCTGCCCTGCCCAGCGGCCAGTGGGGATTTGTTTCCCTAGAAATAGTCAAACCAGCACTGAATTGGGCAGGACAGTCCTGAAGTGCAGAGTTCAAGTCCCGATCCAGGGCTGAATGACTCCCGGACACCATTTGTCCCGGATTCCCTGGGCCAGGGCTCCGTCCCTGCCTAAGGCTCAGGACCAGCGCCAGCCTGTTCCCTGTGGGGGGGATTGAGGTGTTATGAGGCCCCGCCCCTTACTCCTCCTCTTTCCCTGAGGCCCCGCCTCCTGGCCAGGCCAGAAGCCAGAGTCAGGCTATAATAAGACTCACCTGGGGACCCCAGGCTGCTTTGAGGAGCCCCAGAGCCTCCACCTACCCTGAGCAGTGGATCCTGGGGTGGGATACACTCTGGGGGTTGTTCTCTTGCACCCCAGCCCCCTGTACAGGGCAGGTGGAGGGTCACGGATCCCCATACTGGCTCGGGCTCCCTGAGCGTCTCTTATCATTCCATGGCCTGGCTCTAGCTTCTGGCTTGGCCAGGAGGTAGGGTCTCAGGGGGAAGAGGAGAAGCAGGGGGTCCGGCCTCCAGGGAGAGGAGGGGCGAGGTTACAGAGGGGATTGAGGCTCCTGCATGTGTCCTCCTTTTGCCTTTGAAAAGGTGGTCGCCCTAGGGATAGGGGGTGGGCAGGAGACTTCCCCCACAGGGCCAAGAATTTACAAGGCAAATGTCCACCCAGAACCCCTCGCCCTCACACACACCCTGCTCCCAATTTCATGTTTGTGTTTAAAGACAATCTCCTTATTTGGTGGGGTCTGGATCCTGGGTTGACAGGACTGAACAGGGGCTGGTCTGATTTCAGAGCAGGATTTGGTGTCCAACCAGAGTCACTGCGAGCCGCAAGGAGTGGAATTGGGATTTGGTTTCATTCGGTGGCAGGCGGTGTGTTCGGTTCTGGATCAAGACACCCCGAAATGGTTCTGTGCCCCAGAAGTGGAGGTGGGAGTGAGCCTTGTTGCTTGCTTCAGTGGGGAACTGAATTTGGGGCATGGGGCCTGCCTCAGGTGGGACATTGGGAGGGAAGAACTGCCCCAAGGGGTGGGGATGGGTGAGAGGAGGCCTGTCTAAGGGGAAGAAGAATTGAGTAGCCTTTTTCCTTGGGCTTGAAGAGTTAATTTAATTTCTGGGACCAGGGAGCCCCCCACTTCTTCTCTCCCACCTCCCTCCCTGCTCCTGTGGGCTGCCCCCTTCTCTTCTTCTTCTACTGGGACAGGCCATTCCGGTAGCAATCACATGTCTGGGTGTTGTTTTGTTGTCTTGTTTTTGTAACAAGTGAGATCAGAGTAGGTTTTATTTTATTTTGCCAAATATTGAGCTGAAATATTGCTGAAACTTTATTCTAACTGGTAGCCGTTTCACCCTGAGGTCGATTCAGATTCACTGAGTAATAGGAAAAATGCTGGTTTAAGTCTGGTTCCAGTTCCATTAATAAATGCCAGTTCAAAGTGGTTCTCTGGTTCTGTTCTGGTGTGAGTCCTGGTGGGCAAATGAAATCTGCAGCTGCTGAGTTGTGCCTGGGGGCTGCAGGGGCAGCTCAGCGAGGCCCAGTCATGGGGGGCGCCTCTGGTTACTGTTAAGGCAGAGGAAGCTGGTGTCTGTCTCTCTCTCTCTGCTCATGATATTAGCGCCCGGGAGTTAGCTGAGCGTCCTGGGTCAGAATCTGCTGCCTCCTCCCTTGTGATCCTGGAGCCCAGACTGAGCTGCTCCCCCAGGGGGTCTGTGCTGGGGAGAGACCTCATTAAAGCCCTCTCTGTGCCCAGCCAAGATGGGGACTTCCCCTGGTGGCTGCAACTAGCCCCCTAGGGCAACCCTGGGCTTTTCCCACACCAACTCCTGAGCCGGAGCCTGCAGGGGATGGGGAGAGACCCTGGGGGGAAAGTGCTGGGGCCAGGTAGGAAAGTGACTCCGCACAAAGGGCCCCTTTCAGGGACTTGCAGGTGAGTTTGTAGGGGAGGGGGAGGGGCTCCCCATGAGTCTGCGGGTCCCCGAGCTGCTGTTCTCAGTGACACAGCCAGGCTCACCCTGGAGAGCAAACGCCCATGGGAACGGGAGTCACCAGTTCTCCCAGGCAGAGGGGAGAGGGAAGGAGACAGGAAGGGGAATGGTGAGACTGAAAGGGGCAGCAGGAGCAAGAAGTTGGGAGGGAGGTTCCCAGCTCCCAGCCCTGCCCAGATCCATTCCCTGCATCACCCCTGGGCAGAGTGACTCTCCTGGGAACAAGGGGAGGAGCTGACAGAGGAAAAGCCAGTTCCTGCCCTGGCTGAGTCATCCTGCTGCTGGTGAGACATGCTGCTGTGGAGGCCAATGGCAGGGGGAATCCCCCAAAGTGGCTCCTTTGATTCTGCTCTTTTCTAGCGTCTAAAAGAGTCTCAGGGGGTTCGTGCTGGTGGGAGGGGCCGGGTCGGTGTTGTAATAAAGGGACTGAGGGTTTTCCCAGCGTGGCAGAATCCAGAGCGTCTGTCTCCAGGGAAAGGGGGTGTGACATGGACTCCAGCCCCTTCTGAAACCTCCCCCATCGCCCCTCTCGCCCTGACAGGCTGAGGAATCACGACGTCCACGTTTTGCTCCAGATCATCCCATCTTCCAGGAGACAGGGAAGGGAAATGGCTGTGATGGAACGAGCTCAGGTAGGGCATTTTCAGAGAGTTGCAGGAGGGGGTGTTGTAGATGGGGAGGGGCAGGAAAGACACAGAATGAAGGAGGGAGGGGACAGGGTGTGTAAACCCCCTGTGACACATTGAACTTGGGCCTGATTTTCTAAAAAAGGCCCATTGGTGGGCGGGGGGGGGGGATTGCCCCATTTCTGAAACAGGAAACACCCCCCTGGGGAAGGCTGAGAAAACTGAGCAGACTCCCAGTGCTGGAGCCTGGACCCACTACGCAGAAGCTGCGGTGAAATACGAAGGGAAGCTCTCAGGATTCCTGTCCCTGGCTCAGAGCTCTGCTTCCCGTAACAGCCTATGGCTGGCAGGTGTGTGGGAAATGAGAAGGTGCTGCCCTTCTCCGTCTGCTGTGGGGAACAAGGAGCTCTCACCTTCTACCCACCCCCTGAAGCCATCTGGCTGCTCTGAGCAGGATGGGGGTGGGATTTTGCTTTTCTGGGCCTCCTCCCCTGTGAATAGTGGGATTGTGGCTGGGGCAGCAGGTGCTGAGTGGGGGATACTTGTTGTTTCAGATGCCAGTGACCTTTGAAGAGGTGGCTGTGTATTTCACCCAGGGGCAGGGGGCGCTGCTGGACCCCACTCAGAGAGCCCTCTACAGGGATGTCATGCAGGAGAACTATGAGATGGTGACCTCGCTGGGTAAGCGATTCCCGTCCCCTCTGTTATTAGAAGCCTTGGGGTCTGCATGTCTGACTCTGGTCAGGTTCTTCCCTGGCCAGTTGGATTGGTGGGAGAGAGTTGCATGATCTACAGCTCCAGTGTGAGACACCCTTTTATCTCCACATCTCCTTCCAGGGAACAAGGGAGTCAGAAACCTAATGGACAGGCTAATTTGTCCCCATCTCTCCAGCTTTCAAGGGGCCAGAAGCAGGGTATTGCCATGTGTAAAGAGGCTGGTTCTGGCGGGACACAACTGAGAGTGCCAATTCAGGACAAATTGCTTAAAGCAGGGCACTTACGGCCCAAGGCTGGGATTTCTGTGCACATCAAGGCAAACCAAACCAGCCAAAGAGAGAAGACTTTGGTTTTACCCCACTGGCTAACCACAAGTCACACAAGCAATTCTCTTAGACACTCCAGTTTCCTAGTGTCTCCACCAGTGCCACTCATTATGGGAACAAATGGTTATGAAAACCAATACCCCAGTAAAAGAAAAAAGGTTCTTTCGATCCCAAAGGACCAAGCCCCAGACTCAGGTCAATATACAAATCAGATCTTACCCACAAATCACGCTGTTGCCAATCCTTAGAATCTAAAATCTAAAGGTTTATTCATAAAAGGAAAAAGATATAGATGAGAGCTAGAATTGGTTAAATGGAATCAATGACATACAGTAATGGCAAAGTTCTTGGTTCAGGCTTGCAGCAGTGATGGAATAAACTGCAGGTTCAAATCAAGTTTCTGGAGGACATCCACAGCTGGGATGGGTCATTCAGTCCTCCGTTCAAAGCTTCAGTGTAGCAAAGTCCCTCCAGAGATCAGAAGCAGGATTGAAGACAAGATGGAGGAGCTGCAGCTGCTTTTTATATTCTCTTGCCATGTGGTCTGTCTTTCTTTGTTTCAAAGACAAGCTGTCCATCACCTGGCCTGGAAAAACCTCAGAGTTCTGTCCATAGGCAGGTCCCTGCATGCCTTGCTGAGTCGCAAGGCGTGTCTGCCTTCTCTCAGTGGGTCAATTGTATAGCGGATGGTCCTTAATGGGCCATCAAGCAGGCTAGGCAGAGCTGGCACCAACTTGTCTGGGGTGTCACCCAGAAGCATAGCATAAGTTTGGAATACAGACAGTATAGAGACGATACTTATATCTTTAAATACAAAAATGATACATGCAAACAGATAGCATAATCCTAACCAGCAACCCATAACCTCATCTTAGATACCTTATTTGACCCCCTTTATACAAGATTTGGTGCCACTTTGGGACCTTGGTTGCAACAATGTTCTATACGTCCCAGTTCACGTCAATAACGTCACACCCTGTCTATATTATTTCTCCTTCATACAAAACTGTTCACTGGCCCTCTTGGGACTAGTTCCATAGATGGGGAGGGCTCTAGGTTCTGCAGGCTTGGAAATAGGCAGGAGTTTAACACCCGAACTGTGTGTGTGTCATCAAGTCCCACAGAGCACACCTATCCTGAGACCTCCAAGTGGGGGTGTAACAACACCTCCTTCCCAGCTCCCAGATGTCGTCTGCTCCCAAGAGGTCTGAGTTACCACAGTCCCATGTAGGGTCAGGTTAAACTCAGGGAATGTTCCTTGTCACAAATAATCTACCAAGACTCTATGAGCCCTGAGCTTTCCTGATTTCACCCCGAGCAGGATTCCCCATTCCCAAACCTGATGTGATCAACCGTCTGGAACGAGGGGAAGAGCCATGGGTCCCTGATCTCCAGGCCGGTGAGGAAGGGGAGAGCCTGAGAGGCACCTGCACAGGTGAGGAGTCAGGGAAACTGAGAAAGAACCATCTTGTGAGTGAGGGAAAAAGCTGGGACTCCCAAAATGTGCCATGAGTGAGAGCTCTCAGTTCTGCCCCATCTCACCCAGGTCAGGGCTGCAGACAGCAGGTGTCGTATCATCAAGCAAAATAGCAGCCACAGCTTCCCACCCATCCTGTTAACTGTCGGGAATTTCCCCCCTGACTTTACTTCCCTGGGAGTGTTTCGGTGGGATGTGGAGGCAGAATCCAATGTCTCCAGCTCCCCAACAGTCACTGTGTTGTTCGTTACCCCGTGCTATTCCCCTTTCTCCCTGTCATAGGCAGTGATTCTGAATTCTCTCTCTCCCAGAAGGTGATAGGACAGTGAGTGGGAACAAGGAAGAGAATCAGCAGCAGGAAGGTCCTCGGAAAGTGGAACCGCAGGAGATAGTTTTGAGAAGAGCTGAAGGGAATTTTTCCCAGTGCTTGGAACAGGGAGAAGCCTGGGGAGATCAACACAGATCAGTGATGCAGCTGAGAAACTATCCCAGGAAGAAACTAAATAAATCCATTGAACGTGGCGGAGGATGCAAGGATCTCAAGGAAACCACAGTCCAGCAGACAAGTCACAATGAAGAGAAATCCTACAAATGCCTTGACTGTGGGAAAAGATTCCATTTCAGTGAAAACTTTCTTAAACATGGGAGAACTCACACAGGAGAGAAGCCCTATAAATGCCTGGAATGTGGGAAAAGCTTCAGCGAGAAGTCAAACTTTATCATACACCAGAGATTGCACACAGGAGAGAGACCCTATAAATACCTGGAGTTCGGGAGAAGTTTTAGTCAGAGGTCACTCCTTCTTCCACATCAGAGACTGCATACAGGAGAGAAACCCTATAGGTGCCTTGAGTGTGGGAAAAGTTTCAGTTTGAAATCAACCCTTAATAGACATCACAAAACACACACGGGAGAGAAACCACATAAATGCTTGGACTGTGGGAAAACTTTCAGTCAGCGCTCAAACCTTATTAAACATAGGGGAATCCACACAGCAGAAAGACCGTATAAATGCTTGGATTGTGGGAAAACTTTCGGTCAAAGCTCGTACCTTATTAAACATAGGAGAATCCACACAGGTGAGAGACCGTATAAATGCCTTGAGTGTGGGAAAAATTTCATTCGTCACTCACACCTCACTAAACATAGGAGAATCCACACAGGTGACAAACCCTATGAATGCATCCACTGTGGGAAAAGTTTCATTGAGAGAACAAAACTTACAAGACATCAGGCAATCCACACAGGAGAGAGACCCCATAAATGCTTGGACTGTGGGAAAACTTTCAGTCAGAAGTCACAACTTATTATACACCAGAGACTGCACACAGGAGAGAGACCTTATAAATGCCTTGAGTGTGGGAAAAGTTTTAGTCAGAGCTCAAATCTTATTACACATCAGCGAACTCACACAGGAGAGAGACCTAATCTATGCCCTGAGTGTGGGAAAAGTTTTAAGCACAGTTCATCACTAATTAATCACAGGAGAATCCACACAGGAGAGAGACCCTATAAATGCCTCGAGTGTGGGAAAGGTTTTATAGAAAGTTCATCCCTTACTAAACATGGGAGAATCCACACAGGAGAAAGACCCTATAAATGCCTTGAGTGTGGTAAAAGTTTCAGTTTGAAATCAACCCTTAATTCACATCAGAAAACCCACACAGAAGAGAAACCCCATAAATGCCTGGACTGTGGGAAAACTTTTGCTAGGCACTCATCCCTTATTAAACATGGAAGAATCCACATGGGAGAGAGACCTTATAAATGCTTTTACTGTGAGGAAAGCTTCAGTAAGAGCTCAGAGCTTACCAAACATCAGAGAATCCACAAGGGTGAGAGACCCTAGAAACAGCTTGACCGCAGGAAAAGATTCAATTTGACTTCACACGTCGGTGACCCACAGAATAGAATGTGGGGGAAGCTGCATTTGGTGGTCCTGGAGTATCAGGCACCTGCAAATCTGCACAGTGAAGAATCCTCTGAGATATTCTCAGTGTGGAAAATGCTCCAAGTGGAGCTAACACCATGTTGGACATCAGAGACCCCTCCACACAGCAGGGAAATTCTCTGAGTGCCCTGATTAGGGCCGGCCATGGTGAGAAACCCATTTCCTCGTTCCCTCACACATCGGGGGCATTTGGCTCCCAGGGATCCGTCTGTCCATTGCTGGGGCGAGGATCCAGCAGCCGAGCAGCAGCTGGTCAGTGACAGACTCCCCAGGCAGAGGAGGAGAAGCCCCGATCAGCCCCTCCTCCCTGCTACAGCCCTGGCTGCCGAGCTGATGGGCCACAGGTGGGGGATGGGAGAGAGAGAAACTCCTCCAGACGCTCCCTCTGCCTGGCTGAAGTTCCCCCCTCTCCCTTCCCCTCCCAGACGGGGTTCCCCTGCCATGAGGATGAGGAGAGGGACACTCTGGCCAGGCCCCACCTTCACTCTACATACCTGTCCCCATCCCCCATCTTCCACCAGCCCCTGGGCTGGGCTCCCCCACTTACCTGGGGCTGTTCCCTGCAGGGGGAGTGTCCCTGGGGCTGGTTACTCCTCCCCTCCCTGAATCCCCCAGGGTCCTGGGCTCTGGGGGCTCAAATATTGAGGGACTAGGCTGATGGATTCTGGGGAGGAAACTGGGGATTGAACGGTTGGGGCTGGTGTAGCTAGGAAGCAGGGGGAGCTGGGTGCTGGGCTATCGAGTGTTTGGGGATCATGGGATAAGAGGCGAGGGAGAGCACAGGGGTAGCAAGGTGCTTCCTCTCCTCACTCACCCCCTCTGCCCCTTCTCCCTGCCCCCACTGCATTCAGACAGCACCACTGGGAGGGGCTGATCCCCACAGGGCCTTTTGTGGGAGGCCTGGAGATCCCACCTCTGACTCCGCAGCATCAGCCTCTGAGCATCTGTCTGTGGTAGGAATCATGGTCAGGATTAGCCAGTGCATTTTTGTGACCCTGCACTGGATTTCGTAGTGTAAACTCACCCTGAGCATTTTATGTGTAAGACTAATGTTTTGTCATGGATATTTTTAATAAAAGTCACGGACAGGTGACCTGTCCGTGACTTTTACTAATAATATCCATGACAATATGGGGAGGGAGAAGGCTCCATCACCCATGCTGCTGGGGCTCTGGGGTCTTATGGTGGCTGGGCAGCTGCGGGGGCTCTGTCTGGGAGTTCCCCCCACCATTCTTGGCTCGGAGCTCCTGGGCCTCCCGCCACCTGTGGCAGCTGGGAGCTGTGGGGAGCCCCAGCCGCCCATGGTGACTCAGGGCCATGGGAGCTACCCATGGCGGCCGGGAGCAGCTCTTGGCTGCCACAGGTGGCAGGGGGACCCCGAAGCTCCGAGCCACCATGGGCTGAAGTCACAGAGGTCTCTGGAAGTCGCAGATTCCATGACTTCCACAAATCCATAACAAAATCATATCCTTACTTATGTGTTCTGACCCCCTCCCATTCGCAGAGTGATCATTAGTCCCTGAGTTCCCCCTTTGGGGCTGGATTTTCTCATTCCCAGATAGTCAGTCTCACATTACTCCAGGCCCTGCTGAAAAGCATTAAAGTGTTTGTACATTTTCTCCCTTATGCACCAGAATTAACTAGATGCTAAAAAAGTAGGGAGCAGAGACAGTAAAATGTGGTGTTTTAGCTTCTGTGCTATTTTAGGGCAATGGGGTGAATCTGAGGGATTCCCTCTTTCCCCCAGCACCGTCACTCTCCACACTCAACACAGCAGCTTCTGTCCCAGCAATGGAGAGTTTTATCCTGTCCCCGTTCTACCCCTGCACCTCCCAAGGTGTCACTTTCCGCCGTGTACCTGGCTCTCCATGCTTAGGAATCACAGTTTTGATGTCTATGATCTTAAGTCAGACTCTGGAGGGCTTGAGAAGGAAGTGTCACAGACCTGGGAGCGGGCGGGGAAATCCCAATGAACCTCAAAGCACAGTTTGACTTGTAGCCCTGTTTCCATCTATTGGTAAAATTGCTTTCAGTTTTTGTTTAGGCTAGTCCAGATCATTTGTAGATGGGAAGGTTTTTTGTCTTTCTTGCTCATACTTTAATTATATTGATGCTCAAACTTTTGCAACTAATACAACCAAATAATGAGGCGAGAAATGAAGCCTTTTTAGCCACTTTAGAAGAAAATAGGTACCTTTTTCCCCCCTGATTTTGAGTCTTAAAGGATTCACTGAGATTTCACTTTATGAATGTGAAAGTGTTTTATAGATTGTGAGTTTTTCTCTCTTCGTGAAGGCCGTTAGGTCACATACTTGATATTGGTTTAGTTTGACAGGATGTTGCTCAGATTTGTTGAGGACTTCATGAGACAAATGGTCATTTGCCAAAATCGTCCTTTTTTAGATTTTATTCTAATCTTTATATAACCCTTTGTCATGAGATTTTTGTGTGTGGTTTGAACAACGACAGTGATCAGTGTCTCTCAGCACAAGCACTGATGCTGCGAGCTAGAGTCACAGTGTGAGAGGCTGAGACTGAAACGGGGAATGAAGTTACTGCCTGATCCCTGCAGAGCTGTGAGATACCGTTGGGAGGGGGAGAAGTTGGGGGAACAGAGCTGGGAAACTGCTGGGTTTGCTCCTCAGAGCCAGACGGCTGAAGCTCAGAACTGTGAACTCGCTGCACCAGTGCCAGAGAAAAACTAGAATTGGACTGTGAGTGTCGCGTGAAGCTGCCCCTGAGCTCTAAAGGGCCATGGACAACATCCCAAAAAGAATGATGGGGGAGGGGGCAGCATCTCCCTACTGCTGAGATGCCAAGATTGGGTACATGCAAGAAGGGAGCCAGGGATGTCAACAGACCTGGGCCAGCCTTGGAGCCAGGCCGACCCCCAGCATTGAGGCCAGAGGGAAATGGGGAACCTGACAGCCCACCTGGTCACCGTGACACTGCATCCCGTATTCTTCACAGAGATACTATTACAGGGGTGGGCAAACTTTTTGGCCTGTGGGCCACATAGGGGTTGCAAAACTGTATAGAGGGCTGGGTAGGGAAGTCTGTGCCTCCTCAAACAGCCTGGCCCCTGCCCCCTATCTGACCCTGCCCACTTCCCAACCCTTGACTGCCCCCCTCAGAACCCTCCACCCATCCAACCCCCCCTGCACCTTGTCCCCTGACTGCCCCTCCCAGGACCCCTGCCCCCCCCGGGACCCCACCCCTCTATCCAACCTCCCCGCTCCCTATCCACACCCCCACCCCCTGACAGGCCCTCCGCAACTCCCATGCCTGTCCACCCCCCCTTTCCCCGTCCCCTTACAACCCCCCCCCCGAACCTCCGCCCCATCTAACTGCCTCCTGCTACCTATCTCCTGATGGACCCCCAGGACCCCCTGCCCTTTATCCAACCCCCCAGCCCCCTTACCACGTGCCACTCAGAGCAGCATGTCTGGCAGCCGCACCGCTCGGCTGGAGCCAGACACGCGGCGCTGCAGGAGTGTGCAGCCCCGCCACCCAGAGCGCTGCCTGCATGGCGACATGGCTGCGGGTGAGGGGGGACAGCAGAGATGGGGCCGGGGGCCCAAGAGCCGGGCAGGACTGTCCCGCGGGCCGGATGTGGCCCACAGGCCGTAGTTTGCCCACCTCTGTACTATTATGATATGGTTATGGCATAACTAGGATGTATTTTATACAAGATAGGACATGTGAGATATCATTGAAAAGGTTATGATTTACTGAATATGATTATCCTATTTGTATGCATCTATCATTTTTATATCTAAAGTTAGGAATATTGACTGTGTATCTGTATTACAAATGTGTTTACACCTGGGGAACGCCCACTAAGCAAAAGATTGGCAGTCTAAATGGCTGGCTGGGAAGGGCCATTGGAGAGAACAATAGATCTTCAACGAAGCTAATCTCCCACCAGGGAGCCTTCCTGAGGAAGCTACAAACCACCTCCAAGTCATGGCTGCTGGGATGCTACAGGGTCATGTGACCAGATCACCTGGTACTGGACTCCATCTTGGAGAACCAGTGTTTTTCCACTGAAAGGCGTGGGACCAAGCTTGGCGACAAAGGGTTCCCACCATATGCAAAAGCTATTTAAGGCAGGGGAGTGACATCATCATGGTTCTTCCCTTATTCTCTGCCCAAAGGAGACTCTGGGAAACACCTGAGGAACAAGCACTGAACTGGGGAGAAGTGCTGAACCCAGGCTAGAGGGGTTTCTAGCCTGTGAAAGGAATACCTGGGAATTTTAAGCTGCAAACAAGGGCAGCTGGCCCTCTTTAAGAATACCTAAAACTGGCTTAAATCATCATTTAGGGTGAGAAGTTGCTATTCATATCCAATTTCTTTAGTATATTAAACTTAGATTGTGTTTTGTGTATTTGCTAGGTAATCTGCTTTGATCTGTTTGCTATCCCTTATAATCTTTTAAAATCTATCTTTTGTAGTTAATAAACTTGTTTTTGCTTTATCTAAAACCAGTGTGTGTGGAAGACATAACTTAGAGCAGAAAGCTGTTGTCTGTTCCTCTCCACATTGAGGGAGGGGGTGAATTTCAGGAGCTTACGCTGTACAGTTCCCTGTGCAGCGCAGGATGGTATAATTTTGGCTTTAAACTCCAGACGGGGATGCAGGAACTCTCAGGTGCCTTATCTGTGCCTTCCCATGCAGAGCTGATCACAGAGTCTGTATGAACTCCAGCTGGGTGTGTCCCTACCTGTATGTGTGCTGGTAACGTGCAGACTGAAGCCTGGGAGAGGGCTTGGCAGGCTGGTCACAGCAGTACAGTGTATAGGGGGCACAGGCTGGTTGGATAGGGGGGCTCAGTGGTACCCCAGTTCCAGATGGTACCCTAGGAGGAACCTGTCACAATCCCCTCCCCATCTACTGCAGTGTCCTGCGTGGGGACAAGAGAGACTGTCTCTGCCCCACTCACCCCACGCTGCATCTCTCTTGTGACTAAGCCCCTGTACTTCATGTTAACCACTTCAAGATGGTTATGATATATTGTATATAAAGAGTGCCTGGTGAGGAATCATTGGAAAACTGATGATCTGCTGAACATTATGCTGTTGAAATGTGTGTAACACAACTGCATGTAGAATGGTGAGATTTTACTGTATGTTTGTTACTAGGGTGACCATATTCTAGGTCCCCCAAAAGAGGACACTGATGCGCAGGGAGCTGGGAGGTTAGAGTTGGGGGTGCGGGGGGGAGGTGCGGGGGGGGTATTCATGAGGTGAAGGCAGTGTCGGTCACCGTCACAGTGGCAGGGTGCTGGAACAAGCTCAGAATGCAACGACAAACATCAGTCAGGACCTACCTGTGGGACCCCCTCCCTGGGGTTGGGAGCTGGGGCCTGGGTGGGTTGGATCTGGCAGCAATCTATCAGCTGTAGATGCAGGGGCATGGACCAATTGGGAAGTGACCAATCAGGGCTGTTTCTGAGCTGCAGTCTGTCTGCTCTGCAAAACCCCAGGACATTTGCTATTATGGGAAAACCCCGCTCAGACAGAGAAAGCAGGCTCATAAAAGAGGCTCTGTCTGGGAAAATCCAGATGTATGGTAACCCTATTTGTTACTGAAATATGTCATCGTTCTGGGGAACGTCCACAGACTAACTCCTCAGAGATGACAAAGGACCGACCGTGGGTGTTAGAAAACTCTTATCTGGCCATCCACCAATAGGAAGAAAGGGGTAAACAAAGAAATTTACAATTCATCTGAAGGACGGTTTGGAGCTCATATAAGCCATGGAGTTGCCTGACCCAGCAAAGACTTTTCCACTAGAAAGGGTCTGAGTATAAGAAGGGCGGGGGGGGGAAAGGACTCTGGCCACCTCCCCTTCCCCATCACTACTTTCAGAAGCATGATCACTTGAAAGACAATAGGAGCATCATTGAACTCCTAGCTGGAAGGCTTTCCAGTGAGCATGGACTGCTGAAAGCTTTTGTGTGAGAGAAATCCTTTTGCTTGTAAGGGTACGTCTACACGCCAAGCCAACACCTATGTATATTAGGTTGACTTACAGCTACCACAGTAATGACTGCGGAAGCCGATGTCCACATGACCCTCCTTGGGTTGGTGAGGCGCGTTCTCACCAGGAGCACTTCCACCAACCTAAGAGGGGTAGTAGGGGGAGCTGAGAGCCCGCTCTGTCAACTCCAGCAGCAGCTCCCACCTAGGAGCCTGACTGCCCCACAACTCTGGGTGGGCTTCACCCCTCTCCCCTCCCTGTTCCCTGCAAAGAGCAGGGTAAGCCACCTTGGGCTTCTTGACCCCCAGCGTTCCCCTCCCAGTTTGACACCAGATCATTGAAAGCTACAGTCTTTCAACCAGTTGTGCACCCACCTTATAGTAATTTCATCGAGACCAACGAATTTCTCCCTGCTGGTCAGAACTGAATCTAACCCTTCCCCCATCATCAGAAAGCAGAAGTTGTCCCCGACGCATTCTCAGGACTTATTGCACAGTGGGTGCTGCTAGGATGGCCAGGTGTCCAGTTTTTGACCGGAAAGTCCAGTCACAAAGGGGACCTAACAGTGTGCGGTCAGATCAACTGACTGGACACCCAAAGTCGAGTTACTATGGGTAGGGGAGGCACTGGGTCATCACCTGCCCTGCCCCTACTCAACCGGGGCTGCCTCCTACCTGCATTGAGCAGCTCCAACTCCCAGCCCCGGCTCCACAGGCAAGTCCCTCCTGACCCAGGCAGGGAGGGGGAGAAGAGGAGTTGACGGGGGGAGGGCAGAACCTCGGGGGAAGAGGCGGAGTTGGGGCGGGGCCTCAGGGGAAAGAGGCGGGGCAGGGGAGGTTCCGGCTCTCCTGCTGGAGTGTCCGGGTTTTAAATATTACCAAGGTGGCAACCGAAGTAGCTAGCTGAGAGGCTGTGAAAAATATGAACAAGCATACACATATCACTTTTCACAGCAGCAGACTTAACTTGCTAGCAATAAATAAATTACGATGTTGATGTTGTCTCTGGGTAAGGGGACTGTTGGTCCCTCACTGACACTTAGTGGGGTGGGGGGGTTGGTTGGCTCTCCCCAGCACCAAAAGAAAAGGGAACAGCCAGTGGGAAATCAAAATCCTGAGACTGACAGTGGGGAGGGGTCAGCACTCCAGGTCAGCCTGATTGACAGGGCAGGCAGGCCAATGAGGGAGTCAGGAGCAGTCCAGAGCCAGGTGCTGTAAGCAGCTGGGGAGAGCGAGGGGGGACCCTGGGCAGTGGGCTTGCAGCCTGGACTGAGAGGCAGATCATAACCATGACTGGGGTCGATGCTGGGAAGAAGGGTCCTGACACCTAGAGCATAAGGGCACCTGGCCACCGCCAGAGTAACTCTCCAAGCTGCTGCATCCCTGCAGCACAGCCAGGGCCTGGGCAGGAGGCCTGGGATGGGCGAGGAACAGACTGTGAACTGCCTGGGCATGCCAGAGGCGGCTGGTTGTGGTTCATCCTACAGAGCGGGGTGATGTGTTTTCCTTTCACTGTTCCCATTTTTTTTATTACTTCCTGCCGAATGAATTGTATTTGTTCTGAACTCTGCAACGCTCAGGGAAGTGTCTGGAGCGGAGAAAGCACCCCGGAGGGGGGACACCCTAGACCCTGTCCTGGGGGTCGAGCCCCACAGGAATGCTGGATCCAGCCTTGTCCGGGTTACGGGGACTAGAGTGGAAGGGGAGCCCTCAAGGTCATTCAGGTCTCTGGGTGAAGGGAGTGGGAGTGAAGACTCCACCTGGGTGGTGTATAAGCCAGGAAAGTTCCTCACAATAGTGGGACCATTCCCCCGCTTACCTCTGTGCATATTTATTGGTTTTTCCTAAATTTAATTAAGTATTTTAGGGAAAAGTGTCAGAGCGGCCACCAGCGAGAGCCACCAACTCTGAGGCCACCAAAAATTTTGTTGTGAGAACCCCTGGTCTAGATGATCCTGATGGGCCCTTCTGATGTTAAAGTCTGTGAGTGTAAGGGCTTGTCCCCACCGGCGAGATTAAAGCGCTGCCATGGCAGCGCTTGAAGGTGGCTTGTGTAGTCGTGGCACAGCAAAAAACCACCTCCGTGGGGGGCGTAGCTCCCACCCAGCGCTGGTGCGCTGTCTACAGGGGCGCTTGCCGGAGCTGAAACTTGCAGAGCTCAGGGGGGTGGTTTTTTCACAGCCCTGAGCGAGAAAGTTGCAGCGCTGTAAAGTACCAGTGTAGACAAGCCCAAAGAAGCCAGACGCAGAGATGCGAAGCGCGGTGTGGGGGATATCGCTAGGACCCAGGAGCAGCTGGGTGGGAGCGATCGCTGGGGTCAGTCCCGGCAGCAGGAAGTGACTCGCAGCCTGTGACGACACAAATCTCAACCCTCCCCTTTTGCAACTAGGTGCAGTTTCTGCCACGCAAAGTGACCATCTTGGCTACTTCTCAGGACTTGCTACTGCCTGGCCACGGTTGCACATCAGGAGGGATGGGGTTTTGGTGGAAAAACACTCACGATTTGCTTCCTCCTTGCTGATGTGCCAAATTGATTTTACCACCTGGTCCAGGGGTTGCGAATGAGGAGGGATGGGGTTTTTGTTCGAAAACAGTCACAATTCCCTCCCTCCTAGCTAATGTGCGCAGTTGATACGTGAAAAGGGAAGTAAGGTTTGGGGGGTATCGAGCATGCCCATGAGCCCAAGGTGATACCACAGTGGCCCCTTTGATTTTAATCCCTGGCTTCCTCCTTGCTTATTTCCAATGACTTGGATGCCCACGCACCTGTCACTGGTCCAGGGATGGTTGCAAATCAGGAGGGATGGGGTTTTGTGGCCGAAAACACTCACGATTTGCTTCCTCTTTGCTGCTTTTATAATTTGCATTATACACATGGACACAAATACCGAGAATATTTTTTTCAAATGAAAAACATTTATTATTATAATCTGGTATATAAATAAAAAAATTTCTTTTGGTTGCATTATGTTTTGAACAAGAGACATTTAAACATAATGGGTTTTGGGGTTTTTTTTGGTAAAGAAGGGAACTATGCACAATTTTTGCAGTCGTATTCTTTCTTCTCATCAGTCAGGTGGTCTTGACTGGTTCCTTCTGGAATGTAGGGCATATGTGCCCACCTCTTGCAAGAATCACACTGGACCTTTGCTACATAACAATTGAGAAAATGAAATCACAGAAGTTATAATGTTACACATACTTTGCATTCACCCATGCTATTCCTTCCACATGTCAGCATTACCTAACAGATGCCTATCAGCATGATGAAAACGTTTACTGATGTGGAATTTTTACAAGAATCATGATCCTTAGGCAGTTTATGGCATTTATTTCTCATACAATTCTGTTTCTTACCATCATACAATCCTCACAGTTTTCCCTGTTGACAAGGTTGCAGAATGTGCAGTAGTCCTCCACACTTTCTGAAAAATCAATATAGCGCAGTGAAATGATGAATACGTTACGACCAACACTGAAAATGCAAACCTTGAGTTATTAATTAATGTCAATATTTTAATCCAGTCACTGGTTTGAATACATCTTTTCTTTTTTGAGAGTCATATTTTCTCAAATTTTTACTTTACTGCAGCTGTATATATGAATACCAATTTCATTCAGCTGGTCGATCAATAGGAACCATTCACCCCATTCAGATTTTTGAGTACTTGAAGATATTATTGATTCATAGTCACCATTACAGAACCAGACCTGTGAGATATCCCACTTCAGGGATATTAAGATAATGTCTGCTACGTGACATAATTCCACTCTTCCTGTTATCTTCACATGTGCCTAATGAGTCCACAATACATGGTAGAAAGTAATTACCTGACTCCTTCTTTAGAAGAATTGCTATATGTTTTCTAAACGCAGTATTAGCCTCTTGGGTTGTTTCTACCGTACTGATGTCTTTGTGCTGCAAATACATTTCTGCAAACTAACAACACTGATATTTAGAATAAACATCATAATGACCAGAGGTGAAAGTGGGCCGGTCCAGCATACCGGTAAGAACCGGTACCGGCCCGTACACGGCTGACGTTACACTTCCTCTCTGGCAGTGCATTATGCTTTAACATCACTGCCCCCTTTATCACATTCCCCCCCACATCAGCGACCCTGCCATAGGGTCAGGCAACACTGTTGCATGCTACTGGCAGGGCCGCTGACAGTGGGGGAGCAAAAGAGGCCCTGTGTTCTGGCAATTTACAAGAGCCTGGTGCTCCTGGACACTGCAGCAGCAGTTGTCAGGAAGGACTGGCTGGTGGAATCTGGCCCCCCAGCACCGCACCTTCCGCTGGAGACCCCATCCCTTCTGGGGGCCACAAGCCCACCCCACACACCTTGGCAAGGATGCCGGTGCAGTGCCCACTGGTAATCTCTGGCATTTACTTTCACCCTGGATAATTACACGTACATAACAAATGATAATGGCAATTTGGTATTCAATACCTTGAAGATGAAAGGTCCACAGTTGTGGCCATCACTGTGTCTGGGATGCTGAACAATTTTACTATTCCAATCAGATGAGGATTTTCTAGTTAATCGTTTGATGAAGTTTCTGAAATTTTTAGAGAGTATATTAGCAGACTGCATAAATGAGCTTTTCTTTCCTTTTTTTTTTTCCTCTCCGGTTTCTGGACATAGATACAAATCAGTTCTATCTCTTTTTAATTAATGATTGAAATGACTTATTGCTCGCATATATACACACTTGCTTTCATAGGATTGTCTCACTCTTACACAATGTATCACCTGATTTGCCATGCCCCATGTTGATAATAACACATTCTCACTCATGCAATGTGCTACTGTTTCGTGTCCACATTCTGTGAAGTCGTTCCCCACAGTCAAATCACACAAGTTCACTCAAAGTCCATTACTAAGCATATTCAGTACAAGTCCATGCTGTTTCAATTTTTAGTTGTCGCTAACGGGAAGATATTACTCACTATTGTTACATTCCCTTTAAAAAAAAAAAAAGTCAGCGGAACAGTTCATGTCCACTGTAAAAGTAAGTATCTACTAAATCACCTCCAATTCCTCAGGCATGTTCTTTTGTATCTCATCTCGTCACACAAGGGGTCAATTATTAACAATTCTGTTTTTTTCACCAAGGCTATCTGGAAGTGTAAATATATTCACAAATTATACTGGTAATGCGATTATTTCAAAAATTTTATACTGACTTATCAAAAATCATCATGCAATTAGCATATTCTCATTTGTAATGTCTCAGTAACACACCAGAAAAAAGCATATTGTGAAATCATTGATCAATTCAATACAGACTGTATTCTTCCAAGTTACATTATCAGCGAAACTCGGACAGGAGCATTTTATTTTTAACATTCACATTCCACTTTCCTTTGCATGCACTGAACTCACTGAAAACCCGCAACACAGGGAATTATATCAGTGCTACCATAATTGTGTTACAAATCTCTTATTTAATACCACATTTATTGCCCATAATCCAGAAGTAGAATACAAAACATCTTCCCACAAGAACCCAATGACCTGGTGTGTGGTAAGGAAGCAACGATATACCATTCTGAAGTAATCCACTCTGTATTTATTTAAAAAAAAAATTAGAAAAACAATTATAGTTTCCAGTGAAGCACACCATGAAATGTACATTACACTGTATTTCCCAATTTCATTAGATGCATTACTGTTAGAGTACTCCTCCACATCAAACATAGCCATGTATTTTCTGTTTCACCCTGGGTTTAACTCACTGAATGAAATTGTGCTTTGCTCATGCTACCTGTGAAAGTGTGTTAGCATTTACCTTCCCTTTCATTTGTGGAGCCCTGCCTGAGAGAATGACAGTGGAAACTACTGATGAGATGGCTTGTACCTGTTGACAGTCAACAAAGTTATTAATGCATTAATAATTCTGGCACATCAAGAACAGAATGAATTTAATATAGACAGACATGCAAGGGATCCTTAGTGTTACAAATTAGGTATGTAAGAGAGTCCTGTAAAAAGAAAAAGATTTGTCATCAATGTGCTGTCTTACTTAATGTAAAAACTGATTAAGCTGTTTGCATACTTGTGTTTAACTGTACAGCCACTAACTGTGGCCCTCAGTTAGTCTAGTATTGTATGTCTGATATGCACCTCCAAATCATAGAATATCAGTGTTGGAAGGGACCTCAGGAGGTCATCTAGTCCAACCCCCTGCCCAAAGCAGGACCAATCCCCAGTTTTTGCCCCATATCCCTAAATGGCCCCCTCAAGGATTGAACTCACAACCCTGGGTTTAGCAGGCCAAAGCTCAAACCACTGAGCTATCTCTCCCTCCATCACTCCCTCCCACAAATACATTTCAGTAAATGTTTGGCAGCAGTAAATACACTGAAATGTTGCAATTTCAGGTTTATGTTGATATTTTAAGGGTATTTGGACTTAAATATGTTGTGCCACCTTTTCACGTGATTGTTGACTTATTGAATCAGTGTACACTTTCATGTACCTTCACGGTAAGTAGCCGACCTTTCCATCCGCTTTCTCAACCACGCAGCTCAAATATGCATCAATAACCTACAACACATGATGAAAGAAAAGGCACAATTTCAATAATATTTGATGAATCAATCCCATTAACAAATACATGATTAGTGGTACTTAAATGTACCTCATCACTTATCCAGCTTCTCGGTTTCAGGCAATGAAATGCAGAGCCATGCAATTTAACGTTTCTCACTTTGGCCTCCAGTCTCTCTGTGTGTTTGCCGGTCATTACAAATTTGACTAGGAAAAAAATATTAACCCATATTATATGCATGGTAATACAGTTTCCTTTTTCTCTGTTTTACTACTGTGAATGCCTCCACTTTGCATATGAAAACCTTTAACATAGTTCCATGTATGAAGCATGTTAATCTATTTAAGAAAGGTGCGGTAACCAATTACCTTTCAGAATCCATTGCTTGTCTTCCACCTCCTCTATAAGCATGTCATCAAAATTGTCATCAGCATCACTTGTATCATGGTTTGAAACATCTTGCCCTATATGCTCCTCTTCTTCTGTTGCTGTGACCTCAATGGTTTTCACCGTGCTGGCGTGAGATACAGTGCCCTCCACATTTCTAATCTCTTCTGAGGGTGTTTCTGGTTCAGTGTCACCAACTGCAATTTCAGTTCCGATTTTTCCCTCTGTTGTGCTTTCAGCAGCTAATGTGGGTGGCTCTTTACATGGTTTTAAGTGTGTGACACTGTACATGGTTCCTAACCGTTTCCCTGAGATAGTTTGTAATTTCACTCTCTTACCCTCAACAGTCGTAATTTTGTATGGTCCCTGATACCTAGGTTCCAGTACTCCTCCTTTTCTTGTTCTCTTTCTAGCGTTCAGTAACAGAACAGAGTCCGCAACATCCAATGTTATTTCCCCATATTTAGAAATCTCTCTTTTAGCATAATGTCTTTGTTGTTTTTCTTGTGCTTTAGAAATGTTACTTAGGGCCAGTGCAATGTCAGCATCATGTCTTGATTTCATATTTATGTTGTGCTCTTTGCAGAAATCTTCCCCGAATGTATTCATATCTGGGATCTTTGTAAACAAAATGGAGAAGGGGTTGTATTTGTAAAATGAAGACACACTGAATGCCATGTGTACATGAAAGGTGCTGGTAATAATATACACTTACCGTGTAATTCTCTGAGACTTCTTCTGGAAGCACTGGGTCAGCACAAAACATTAGTCGAAAGGGTGAAATTTTTGTTGTTGCGTGTACTTTAGTTCACAAAGAAAACAAAATGGGGTCACGTAATTCATCCCAATTACTCCCATTGTCATCAACCATCTTCCGCAATGCTCTGCAACAAATGCTCATTGACTGGTTTGTTTAAAAAAAGAAAGTCACACGTAAGGTCTTGACTGAAACAGATCATACATAATCAAAAAAGTGTAATACATGATGGAAAAGACTTTCCATGCAACACATTGCTTTTAAAGATCTTTTTGTGAGTTGCATCTTCTTGCATAGCACACTGTACTTGCCATTAGTACTGTAATATTCCCACCCATTCACTTACCTTTAGATGGATTTATTAGCGTTTTCAACCAAGCCATTGGTTTGTGGGTGGTACGGGCTGGTGAAGCTATTCTCAATCTTTCACAGATATACAGGTTAAACTGAAAGAAAATAAGTTACACCATAAACTTACCTATAGACTTGTGTTAAGGAATGTTCCTTTGCGTATTTGACACTACTTTTATGTGTAATTAGCAACAGGAATAGCCCATCTTTTAATATTTGGTTTGTGCGTTTCTTTGGTAGATATGAAGACACCGAAAAATGATTTTATAGCAACCCTGACGGTGACCAACAACAGTTTATAAAAAAAAAGTGTGGTGATTGTTTGAGATCAACGGATGACTGGAGAGTGAGTTTGACTACATAGTACAAATAACCAGAAAAAAAAACAGTGATTACCTTATTGAATTCCGGACCAAGATCGGTCAGTATCTGCTGTGGGCATCCACATCGAACAATCATTTTGTACATGCCCTTTGCCACCTCAGATGCTGACTTACTTCTAAGTGGAAAGGCTTCCACCCATCTTGAAAGATAATCTATGGCTGTCAGTATATACTGGTATCCATCCTTTGTTACTGGTAATGGTCCTATTAAATCCATGCCCACCAATTCCCAGATCCAAGTGATCTACATACAAGGGTACCAGTTACAGTCATACCACACGTGTTTCTTACTAAATGTTCTCAATAAACCCATATGTCATAAGCAGAGATTGTAAAGCCCATTTTTAAATACAGAAGAAGAAGAAAGAAAGAAAAAACAAAGAAAGAGAAGTACAGGAATGGGTAACCATACAAGAGTAAAGCTGAAGAAATATCCCCAGCCAGTGCAAAGGCGCATTAGAGGTAATTGCTGCACTGTGGTTTGCCCCTTGTATGTAATGGGCTCATTTCAAAATCAAAGCCTCATTGTGTCGCAAGCAATAACAATGGATAATGATAAACAACAATGTGTCTGATTCCAAAATTCACCTTTATGCTTTTCAAGGAGGTATCCAGATTTAATTCCTTTCCCTCTTTCTGGCAAGTCAGACATGGTACAATCGGTTTTTGAAGGAACAATATGATGATATTAACATTTTGTTATGGAAATCGTATTGCAAGGGAACAGAGTTCAACTTTGCACGCCAAATATATTGTTATATTTCTTTTATACATTTTGAACTTCTATTTCAGTTGTAAATAGCCTTCATCAGGATTTCGTTTCATTCCTTTACTTACCCAATTGGCATTGTCTTTGGTCACCCCTGGCCAATAGTGTGTTGATGTCAGCATATTCCTCATTTTGAAAATTCCTAGATGTCCACCCAATAGACTGTCATGATTCCTTTCAAAGAGTTGCGGGGCTTCTTTCATGGTATGCATGACGACAACCTTTCTTCCTTTTGCAGAATGGAACAATGTCCCCTCTGTTGATCATAGCAAATGGAGCATGGATGATGATTAAGGTTTCTCGGGGCCCTGGGTCAGAGCAATTGTTGGGCCCCTACCCACCCTGTCCACTGGCTGCACCACCTATGGCCCTATCCCTTTCATCCTCTTCCCCAGGATCTCACCCATGTTCCACCTAAGCTCCCCACTGTTTTGCCTGCCCCACAACTCCTTTGCTCATTTCCCACCACTCCGCTCTCCCACACAGCCCCAAGACTGGAGAAGCTCTGTCCCCATGTCACAGCCCCAGGGCTGTACCAGGGAGTGAGAGCTCCTCCAGTCCCAGGGCTGCGGCGGGGGTTTGGATGCTGCGGTTCTTTAGGGGACCAGGAGCGGGGTGCTGAACACACTTACTGAATATTTGTGACTCAGCTTCTACACGCAAGCAATGACGTGTGAACGTGGGATTGTAAGGGCTGGATTCACAGGCAAGATAAATGCAGCAAAAGGCAATCCTAAAATTTGTGAACTGTTATGAGACTTCACATAGACAAATAGTGATAAGAGACTCTTTTAAATACTCAAAATGTGTGACGCGGAGTTTGATGAAATGTAGGGAAATTATTTCACGGCATCGAGTCTCCTGTAGCAGTAAAATAGCACCGGGGCAGCAGGTTTTTATATTTTTGGGGGGCTGTCGAGAAATGGTCCAAGGGAGTTTTGCTGTGGGAGGGGGCTTGGGGTCAGTACTGGGTTTACAATGGTGCCGTGGCACCAGGCCCACCCTGGGAAGGGGCCCATTACAGGCCCCTCTAACCCATCCACGTAGCCGGGTCTGGCCTCTCACCTGGGGCAGTCCAGCACACAGGCCTTACTGTGTGAGCAGCTCTCAGCCAGCAGGTTCCACGTGCCTGTAGGGGGCTCATCAGCCGCAGCTGGGGGCCACCATGCGGGCTCGGTAGGGCTGCTGGCCACGGGGCCAATGGGTGTGGGTGGGATCTCGGGAGTTACGTCCCAGGGATCAGAGGAACAGCCGTGTTAGTCTGTATTCGCAAAAAGAAAAGGAGTACTTGTGGCACCTTAGAGACTAACCAATTTATTTGAGCATGAGCTTTCGTGAGCTACAGCTCACTTCATCAGATGTATACCGTGGAAACTGCAGCAGACTTTATATACACACAGAGAATATGAAACAATACCTCCTCCCACCCCACTGTCCTGCTGGTAATAGCTTATGTAAAGTGATCAACAGGTGGGCCATTTCCAGCACAAATCCAGGTTTTCTCACCCTCCACCCCCCCACACAAATTCACTCTCCTGCTGGTGCTAGCCCATCCAAAGTGACAACTCTTTACATAATCAAGTCGGGCTATTTCCTGCATAGATCCAGGTTTTCTCACTTCCCCCCCACCCCCATACACACACAAACTCACTCTCCTGCTGGTAATAGCTCATCTAAACTGACCACTCTCCAAGTTTAAATCCAAGTTAAACCAGAATATCTGGGGGGGGAGGGGGTAGGAAAAAACAAGAGGAAACAGGCTACCTTGCATAATGACTTAGCCACTCCCAGTCTCTATTTAAGCCTAAATTAATAGTATCCAATTTGCAAATGAATTCCAATTCAGCATCTGCCCCACTCCCCAGCACTGCTCCAACTCTGAGCTGTCGCCGCTGCCTGGGACCTGTGGGGCCCCACCTGCCTCCCCGGGGGAAGAGCCACCTGGGACTGGTGCAGAGGCTGGGCCAGTCTCAGCCAGTCACAGGGGACAGTGTGGGGGGGCTCAGCTGGGTGGGTCCTGCCAGGCATGTGGGTCCTGAGGGAGCCTGGCCCGGGTAGGCTCTGCTCCTGCTCCAGCCTGGCTGATTGCACCACTTCCAAGGGGCCGGAGTTATCCTGCCCCAGGACCAGCTCTGGCTGCGCTGCCGGCTCAGCCTGGCAGACGCAGTCACCTCCCATCAGGGCCGGCTATTGTAGCCGGGGGTCAGGGTGTGGCAGAGTAGGTCTCTAGTGGGTCTGGGAGGGTGCTGGGCAGTGCGGGGTGGGGAGATCTGTGTGTGTCGGGGTGCTGGGAAGTGTCGGGGGTCTGTGCGGGACACTGTGCAGTTGTGGCAGTGGGGCGCACTGGGCAGTGAGGGGATCTGTGAGGGGGGCTCTGGGCAGGGAGGTACAGGGCACTGTGCAGTTGTGGGAGGTGGTCGGCTGGGGGGCACTGGGCAGAGAGAGGAGCTGTGGGGGAGTTCTGGGTGGGGGGGGCTGTGCTTGGCATAGTGGTCTGTGGGAGGGTACTGGGCATGGGGGTTTGTGGGGTCTCTGGGTGGTGTGGCACTGGGCGTAGGGAGTCAGAGGGGTAGCATGGTGCAGCATGGGCCCACCCCCAAGGGGAAGAAGCATGATGGCAGTGCAGGGCTGGGCTGGCCAGTGTGCGCCTGGCAGCTCCCAGTTTGTAAACAGTGCCCTTGTACTGGGCTGGGTGGAGCGGGGCTGTCCCTGCCATGCCATGACCCATCTTCCATTGCCCCCAGCCAGCCCCTCGCTCTGAGGACTCTGCCCCCCTCCCCCATGTCCCCATTGCCCCCATGGGGGCCCACAAATATGTTTAGCACCAGGCCCACAAAAGGTTAATCCGGCCCTTTTCAGGGTGCAGGCTCTGGGATGGAGTTGGGGTGCAGGAGCGTTGCAGGCTATGGGGAGTTTGAGTGAGGGGTGCAGGCTCTGACCTGGGGCAGTTGATTGTTTCTTCCTAAATGGAGTACTTTGCATTTCTTCTTTTTGAATTTCATCCTATTTACTTCAGACTATTTCTCCAGATCATTCTGAATTTTCATCCTATCCTCCCAAGCACTTGCAACCCCTCCCAGCTTGTTATCATTCACAAATTTTATAAGTGTACTCTCTATGCCATTATCTCACTCATTGATTAAGATTTTGAATAGAAACATACCCAGAACTGATCCCTGCAGAACCCCACTCCTTATGCCCTTTCAGCCTGACTGTGAATCACTGATAACTACTGTCAGAACTGTTTTCCAACTAGTTTTGCACCCATCTTATTTTAGCTCCATCTAGGTTGGATTTCTCTAGTTTGTTTATGAGAAGGTCATGGGAGATAGTATCAAAAGCCTTACTAAAGGCAAGATAGACCATGTTGACCACTTCCCCCCATCCACAAGGCTTGTTACCCTGTTAAAGAAAGCTATCAGGTTGGTTTTACGTGTGAGACTGCTTGAATTAGCTACATCAGATGGCCTTTATTAGCAAAGCAGGACCTGTGGCTGCTGCAGGAAGCACGATCCTACAGATAGCATTTTCACACAGATGTGTAAGAAACTGCAACCTGTAGGGATGTGCTGCCTGTAACTGCTATATTTGGTGAAGCTAATTCCTACAGGTGGCAGTTTCTTACGCCCTAGGTATGTGAGGCTGCTATCTGTAGCAATTTGAAACCTGTAGCAGAGAGAGCGTGAATTCTTACCATTAGCAGTTCCTGAGAGCTGCGAAGGGCTGCACCTGTGGACGCTCAGGTAAACAGTGTCTTGCGGCCAGCTAGTGGCTTTCCCTTACAAGCCGCAACACATAGTTTGAAAACCCCTGGCCTAGCACAATAAGCAAACCTACCCTGCTATTTTCATTAGGAGCAAAAGAAACTAGTGCTGAATACTGCAGCTGACAGAATGCGGTGTAAACAAGTATCACACAGATCTGTCTCTTGTTAGAAAAGCTTTCTGCTAAACTCTGCACATGCCCAACCCAATCACACTCCCTACCTTCATCTGGCTTCTCTCACTCAGCACAAAACAAAATCCACACAAGATGACATTTGGAAAGATGACAGTTTCAATGGATGAACCTGCCAGATAATAGCTGCTCCTACTGCTGGAAATGTAGTGGGGGAATTGTCATAAATATAAAGGGAAGGGTAATCACCTTTAAAATCCCTCCTGGCCAGAAGAAAAATCCTTTCACCTGTAAAGGGTTAAGAAGCTAAAGGTAACCTCTCTGGCACCTGACCAAAATGACCAATGAGGAGACAAGATACTTTCAAAAGCTGGGAGGAGGGAGAGAAAAAAAAAGGGTCTCTGTCTGTGTGATATTTTTGCTGGGGACAGAACAGGAATGGAGTCTTAGAATTCAGTAAGTAATCTACCTAGAGATGCGTTAGATTATGATTTCTTTAAATGGCTGAGAAAATAGCTGTGCTGAATAGAATGAATATTCCTGTCTGTGTGTCTTTTTTGTAACTTAAGGTTTTGCCTAGAGGGATTGCTATTACCAGCAGGGAGTGAGTTTGTTTGTGGGGGGGCGGAGGGTGAGAAAACCTGGATTTGTGCTGGAAATGGCCCACCTTGATTATCATGCACATTGTAGGGAGAGTGGTCACTTTGGATAAGCTATTACCAGCAGGAGAGTGAGTTTGTGTGTGTGGTTTTTGGAGGGGGGTGAGGGAGTGAGAGAACCTGGATTTATGCAGGAAATGGCCCACCTTGATTATCATACACATTGTGAAGAGAGTGGTCACTTTGGATGGGCTATTACCAGCAGGAGAGTGAGTTTGGGGGGGGGACAGAGGGTGACAAAACCTGGATTTGTGCTGGAAATGGCCCAACTTGATGATCACTTTAGATAAGCTATTACCAGCGGGACAGTGGGGTGGGAGGAGGTATTGTTTCATGGTCTCTGTGTGTATATAATGTCTTCTGCAGTTTCCACAGTATGCATCCGATGAAGTGAGCTGTAGCTCACGAAAGCTCATGCTCAAATAAATTGGTTAGTCTCTAAGGTGCCACAAGTACTCCTTTTCTTTCTATGTTTTTAATCTAATTACCCTGTAAGGTATTTACCATCCTGATTTTACAGAGGTGATTCTTTTTTACTTCTATTAAAAGTCTTCTTGTAAGAAAACGGAATGCTTTTTCATTGTTCTAAGTCCATGGGTTTGGGTCTGTGGTCACCTATGCAAACTGGTGAGGATTTTTACCAAACCTTCCCAGGAAGTGGGGTGCAAGGGTTGGGAGGATTTTGGGGGAAAAGATGTTTCCAAACAACATTTTCTCAGGAACCCAGATAAAGTTTGGTAGTGGAAGTCCAAGGGTAAAATAGTTTGTACCTTGGGGAAGTTTTAACCTAAGCTGGTAAAAGTAAGCTTAGGAGGTTTTCATGCAGGTCCCCACATCTGTACCCTAGAGTTCATAGTGGGGAAGGAACCTTGACAGGAATATACCAGAGAAATTACACTGATCAGGCCTTCTGAGAATTTACCAGGGAAATCCAGAAACTTCATAATTTGGGATTCTGAAGAAAAGTACAGGGAAATGAGATCCAGGATTTCCACTGACTTGCTGTGTCACCTTGGGCAAATTACATCACCTTGTGTGCCTCTGGTTTGTCCCCTCAACTTTCCCCTGCCGTGTTAACTCCAGAGTAAATAGGCCAACTACAATTCTGATTTCAGCAGCAGATCTTTTTACCCCTCTGGATCTATCGCCAGGTGTTAGATAGAAGTTGGTGTGCCTCCCACCTCTCTTGTGTGGTGTAATGTACAAAAGAGATCGAGAAATGATTTTTGCAAACAAACATTCCATTCCTACATGGAAACTATTGACATGCTTAATAAATGGAAGTGTGTCAACAAATTCTTTAAAAACAACTGTGTGGTAAGCAATACCTTTGAGAAACCATTCTTTGTCTTCATCATCCTCCATCACCACGTCATCAAAATCACCTGGGTGACTGCTTGAAACTCCTGACACTACACACCCCTCCTCTTCCATGTGTGTGACCTCCACTTGGCTGTTGTGAGGCTTGTGAGATACGTTGCCTCCCATTTCCCCTAACTCTGAGGTTTTCACAGTGTCATCTACAGCAGTTTCCTTTTCCATGTTTCTCTGTGATATGTTTTCCTTATCTAATTTTGGAGGCTCTTTAAATACTTTTAGTTGGGAGATACTGTAGCTCACGAAAGCTTATGCTCAAATAAATTTGTAAGTCTCTAAGGTGCCACAAGTACCCCTTTTCTTTTTGTGGATACAGACTAACACGGCTGCTACTCTGAAACCTATACAACATTGCTTTACCTTTCCCTAACTTGTTTTCTAATTTAACTCTTTTACCCTCTACAGCAGCAATTTTGTATGGTCCCATGTAGGTAGGTTGTAGCTGCCCTCCCTTTCTTGTTTTCCTTCTTGAATTCAGTAACATGACAGTGTCACCAATCTTGAAGGTTATTTCCCCATGCTTATGAGTCTTAGTTTTGGCATACTGTATTTATTGCTTTTCTTGTGCTTTTGAAATATTACTAATAGCCAGTTTAGTTCCAGCATCACATCTAGCTTCAGTTTTCATGATGTGCTCTTTGTAGTATTCTTCCTCGAGTTCCTCAAAATCTGTTGGTTTTGGAAACAAATGGAGAAGGAGTTGTTTGTAAAATGAACAATCACAGAATACCATATGCACCCGAAAGCTGAAGGACACTTACCGTGCAGTTGTCTCAGACTTGGTCTGGGAATCTTGCCTCAAAGCCATACAGTAGTCGATAGGGTGACAATTTGGTTGTCGTGTTTGGTTTTGTTAGCAAAGAAAATACGTCACCAAGAGATGCATCCCAATTAGTCGCATTGTCATCAACCAACTTGCACAATGCTCTGTAAAAAATGGTGATGGATTATTTGTGGGGGAAGGGGAAAGGACTGTCTTTACTGAGAGAAATTGTATACAATCAAAAAGGTGTAAAGAGGCCATCCTAGTGCAGTGGGATAATTCCTTTTACTTGAAATAAAAGACAAGCTGAGTTTCAATGTACTTAACATTTGAAACAATTTGTAGCTTCTGTCCTAGTGCATTCTCCTTTCTATTAATACTGTAATTTTCCCTGCCCTAAAATGACCTTTTGATGGATTTGTTTGTGTTTTCAGCTAGTCCGTTGGTTTGTGAATGGTTTGGGCTGGTGAAGCTATGTTGTATTCCCCGTGTTTTTTGTGCACATCTCTAGGTTAAGCAGAAAGGGGAAAAAAATGTATGCCATAAACTTTCCTTTGGACAGGTTTGGTGTGTAACCCTAACCCTTTCCCCAGATACCTTATGAGGCATGCTTTATATGTAAGATCATGATGATATGAAAATGAGGAATATGGGGTACACTCCCCCCAGGAATAAAATGTCACACATTCACTTTCTGATATAGCTGTAAAACTACTCTTAAAAGTTTTCTAAATAAATCCCTGTTTAAAAATGTATGGTGTGTACCTTCTAGAAATGAAATTTAAATAGTCTTCCTGACTAGTGATTTAAATTATGATTTAAATTTAAATCAAATCCACCATGGTTTAGGGCCAGCGTCATAGCCTTATGTACATGTTTATTACGCAAGAAATCTTAAGGGACACTTTCACTGTATGACAAGATGGTTAGTTGCCATCCTCAAAATACCCATTAGACAAACACTTGATACCAAACACATTTTTGGAGAAGAGAGAACCAATCCCATATTCCTATATTTTCAGGACTGTTTAAAAAACATTTTGCAAGTGGAATTTCATGGCTATTGCATGAAAAACCCTTAATGAAAGTCTGAACATTTAAAAAGAAATCTTTATTAGTCCCTTTCCACCTCATAGTAAGTCATAGTCTATTAATAAAAAAAAAAAAACACTGAATGCACACACAACATTGAGAGTAGTGAAAAGCATTATAAATAGTATGTGAAATACTTAATTCCTTTGGCAAGCAAGCTCACAGGCAGAAAATCTACCATTGTGCTTTATACAGACTTCCACCTCTGTCACTGTTACACACACAGAAGGAGCAAAGAGGTATCACCACAAAAATTACACTCAAAACTGTGGTACTCACATGTCACCTCATTGCTCTCTCATTTAATTTTTGAAACATTTTCTTTAGCCTTTGTCTTCACTGTTAAAACTTAACTTGTCTTGTTGTGTTTTCGTAAGTTTTATTAGCAGTGAGAAAAAGGGCTATGTCTGCATAATGGGGACACAAGATTAATTAGACACCTGGATTATTCTTCAGAGGTTGATAATGTCAGATCCTGCTTGTTCTCAGTATGCTGAGCTGAGCTGAAGTGTTGGTCTTCCCATCATCCAGATTGCTGGGACAATCACTTCTCACTGTTCAGTCTTTGTACCTCAGGTGTTTCCGGTTGTTCTTGTAGGCTGTCACTGTCCACCTTTTCTTTCTTCCCCCCCACTTTCTGGAAGGCTCTTGTGCTGTGACCTGGGTCAAATAGCACCCACTGTGTAGAGGTATCTGATCTTGGTCAAATAGTCCCCATTGTATAGCACTATCATTCAGAGGTTCCTATTGCACACAGTTCCTGGGGTAATCTTTGTCTTTGTGCATTCCTTCAATAAGCCATTAACATTATCTGGCCTCATCCAACACAGCACATTTGAAATACAGAGACATGGTCAATATTTTTAACCTCAGATACAAACATTACATGCATTCAGAGTGGATAAACACAGTCAATAGGTCTTAAGTTTTGCAATGATATCCCACATCAGCCATGTTGCATAAATTATATATTAGCTATGTCATATCCATATCCTAAGCATATTTTCATAATCGTGGAGGTGGATTACCAGGAGCACTGGCACCCGCGGCATCGCTTTGAACTTTGTAGTGTAGACGTAGCCTCAGTGGGTTAGATCAGACCAAGAGGAGCGGCCCTGACTAGGCATTGGGATGCCTGTGCCTTTAAGAACCCAGCCTTGGAAGCCCATGCTGAGAGGTGCTGTCTGTGGGAGGGGAAATTAAAAAGCCCCTTTGCCCCCCAACATTTTTGCAAACACTGGTGTGTCATCCCACTGGGGTAACTGTTACCCCCAGTGCCCTCGCCTGTGCCGGGTTTTGCCCTCTGACACCCTCTGCCAGCACCTCACCACTGGACTTAACTCCTGCTCCACCCCCCCAGCCCTGATTTTGCCCTTTAGCCCCTCTCCTAATGCTGCCTCCAGCTGCTTCGCCCCCCGATCAGTCAATTTCCGCCCCCTGCGCAGACCCTGGCCACCCCCCTGCTCCGATTTGCCCCCTTTGCCCCTTTTTAACCCCTGTCAATAGCAATCCATAGAATCTTACAGGCTAATAAGGGCAGCGTGAAGGGCAGTGGCTTCAGCAGATGAACTGAGCATGCTCAGGACACAGTCAGATGCACATTCCTACCCAGGAAGAAAAGGAGGACTTGTGGCACCTTAGAGACTAACCAATTTATTTGAGCATGAGCTTTCGTGAGCTACAGCTCACTTACATCTGATGAAGTGAGCTGTAGCTCACGAAAGCTCATGCTCAAATAAATTGGTTAGTCTCTAAGGTGCCACAAGTACTCCTTTTCTTTTTGCGAATACAGACTAACACGGCTGTTCCTCTGAAACCTGTCATTCCTACCCAGGGTAATTTACTACACTGCACTGCCAGCCCCCGGTGTGTGCGGGGTGGGGGCAGCCAGCCAGGCCCGTGCAGAACAGGCCCATTGGCACGGGGGGTGGGGGGGGGGGAACATTCCCCCATTTCTGAAGCAGGAAACACCCCCCCGGGCAGGGCTGGGTAAACGGACCAGACTCCCAGTGCTGGAGCCTGACCCCACTGGCCAGAGGCTGCTGTGAAGTACGAAGGGAAGCTGTCGGGATTCCTGTCCCTGTCCCCGTCCCCGGCTCGGAGCTCTGCTTCCCGTCTCAGCCTGTGGCTGGCAGGCGGGTGGGAAGTGAGAAGACCCTGCCCCGCTCCGTCTGCTGTGGGGACAAGGAGCTCTCACCATCTCCCACCCCCTGAAGCCTCCTGGCTGCTCTGAGCAGGGTGTGTGTCTGTGGGGGGGATTCTGCTTTTCTGGGCCTCCTCCCCCATGATTAGTGGGATTGTGGCTGGGGCAGCAGATGCTGAGCGGGGGACTCTTGTTGTTCCAGATGCCGGTGACCTTCGAGGAGGTGGCTGTGTATTTCACCCAGGGGCAGGGGGCTCTGCTGGACCCCGCTCAGAGAGCCCTCTACAGGGATGTCATGCAGGAGAATTACAAGACTAGAATCCCTTACCCAGCGAGGTTACTGTGTCCTCAGCTATTATAAGCCGTAGGGTCTGCGTGGCTGACTCTGCTCAGTTGGATTAGGAAGGAATGGGCCTCAAAGTGAAGTGCTCCCCAACCGGGGGTGCCTGTGGGGCCGCGACCAGCTTTCAGGGGGGCCGCCATGCAGGGCCAGCGTTAGATTTGCTGAGGCCCAGGGCACAAAGTGGAAGCCCCACTGCATGGGGCTGGAGTTAAAGCCTGAGCAATTGAGCTTTGCAGGGCCCCATGGGGCGTGGGACCCCGGGTATTTGCCCTGCTCCTGAATGCTGGTCCTAGCTTTTATAGACAGAAAAACAGTTGGTGTGGCAGACGTGGGCCGTGGCGTTTTTATACCATGTCGGGGGGGCCTCAGAGAGAAGAAGGTTGAGAACCCCTGGTAGAGTCCACAGCTCCACTGTGAGAGACGCTCCTCTCCATGCCCCCTTCAAGGGAACAGGGGAGGCAGAAACCTAATGGACAGGCTAATTCATCCCCATCTCTCCAGCTTTCAAGGGGCCAGAAGCAGGGGATTGCCCTGCCTGTGTTATTTCTCCTTCACACACCGTTCACCAGTCCTCTCTGGACGAGCCCCATCCATGGGGAGGGCTTTCGGTGCTGCAGGCTCAGGGGTGCTGGGACAATCTGTACAGTGGGGGTGCTGAGAGCCACTGAACCAAACTATAAACCCGGGATAGAATGGAAACCACTTCAAGCCGGGGGTCTGGGAGCTCCCCCAGCACCGCTAGATCCAGCACCGATGTGCTGGTTTGGAAATAGGCAGGAGCTTAACACCACAGCTGCGTGTACCAGAAAATCCCCCAGAGCTCATCTACCCTGAGAACTCCTAGTGAGGGCATGACAACACCCCTCCCCCAGATATCTGCTGCTCACAAAGCGTCGGAGTTACCATAGTCCCATGTAGGGTCAGGTTAAAGTCAGGAAATGTTCCCTGTGACAAATACTCTACCAATTTTCCATGAGCCCTGAACTTGCCTGATTTCACCTCCTGTGCAGGATTCCCCATTCCCAAACCAGACCTGATCGCCCGGCTGGAACGAGGGGAAGAGCCGTGGGTCCCGGATCTCCAGGCCGGTGAGGAAAGGGAGAGTCTGAGAGGCACCCGCACAGGTGAGGAGTCAGGGAAACTGAGACAGAAACATCTGGTGAGAGAAGGAAAAAGCTGGGACTCCTGAAATGTGCCGTGAGCAAAAGCCCCCAGTTAGATCTGCCCCATCTCACCCAGGTCAGGGCTGCAGTCAGCCCGTGTCATATTATGAAGGCAAATATCAGTCACAGCTTCCCACCTATCCTGTTAGCTGTCGGGAATTTCCTCCCTGACTTTTCCTTCCCTGGGAGTGTTTGGGTGGGATGTGGAGGCAGAATCCAGTGTCTCCATCTCCCCAACAGTCACTGTGTTGTGTTTTCCCTCTTTGCTATTCCCCTTTCTGTCCTTTCTCCCCGGCAGAGGCAGTGACTCCTGTCTGGGTTCTCTCTCTCCCAGCAGGTGATAGGACAGTGAGTGAGAACAAGGAGGAGAATCAGCAGCAGGAAGTTCCTGGGAAATTGGAACCGCAGGAGACTTTTTTCAGAAGCGCCAAAGGGAATTTTTCCCAGGGCTTAGAACCGGGAAATGCCTGGGGAGATCAACACAGATCAGTGATGCAGCTGGGAAACTGTCCCAGGAAGAAACTGGATGAATGCATTCAACGTGGCGGAGGATGCAAGGATCCCGAGGAAACCCCAGTCCAGCAGACAAGTCACAATGAAGTGAAACCTTACAAATGCCTTGACTGTGGGAAAAGATTCCTTTTCAGTGCAAACCTTATTATTCATCAGCAAACCCACACTGGAGAGAGACCTTACATATGCCTTGAGTGTGGGAAAAGTTTCAGTTTGAAATCAACCCTTAGCACACATCAGAAAATCCACTCAGGAGAGAAACCACATAAATGCCTGGACTGTGGGAAAGGCTTCATTCAGAAGTCGCAACTTATTGTACACCAGAGAGTACACACAGGAGAGAGACCATATAAATGCCTTGAGAGTGGGAAAAGCTTCATTAAGAGCTCAGCGCTTACCAAACATCAGATAATTCACAAGGGTGAGAGCAACCCTACGAATAGCTTGACTGCAGGAGAAGATTCAATTTGACTTCACACATCAGTGATCAACACAACAGAGAGACCTTGAATGTTGGGGAAGGTTCATTTGGTGCTCCCAGAGTATCAGGCATTTGCAGATCTGCACAGGGAAGAAACCTGTGAGATGTTCTCAGTGTGGAAAATGCTCCAAGTGGAGCTAACACCATGTTGGACGTCAGACTCCTCCACATAGCAGGGAAATTCTCTCAGGGCCTTGACCAAGGCTGGCCATGGTGACAAACCCATTTCCTTGTTCCCTCGGACATCAGGGGCATTTGGCTCCCGAGGACCCAGCTGTCCATCACTGGGGTGAGGATGCAGCAGCAGCCGAGCATCAGCTGGTCAGTGACCCTCTGGTTCTGCCTGGTCTAAGCAAACCCCAGGCAGAGGAGGAAAAATCTCCATCAACCCCTCCTCCCTGCTGCAGCCCTCGGTGTTGAGCTGATGAGCCGCAGGTGGGGGAAGGGAGAGAGAGAAACTCCTCCAGCCCCTCCGTCTGCCTGGCTGAAGTTTCCCCCCTCCAGATGGGATCCCCCTGCCATGGAAATGAGGAGAAGGACACTTGGGCCAGGCCCCACCTTCACTCTAGACACCTGTCCCCACCCCCCATCTTCCACCAGCCCCTGGGCTGGGCTCCCCCACTTACCTGGAGCTGTTCCCTGCAGGGGGAGTGTCCCTGGGGGCTGGTAACTCCTCCCCTCCCCAAATCACCTATGGCCCTGGGCTGTGGGAGATCAGAAGTTAAGGGACCAGGGTGATGGGTTCTGGGGAGGAAACTGGGGATTGAACGGTTGGGGCTGGGGGAGCGGGGTGCTGGGGTATCGGGTGTGTGGGGATTATGGGATAAGAGGCGAGGGAGAGCACAGGGGTAGCGAGGTGCTGCCTCTCCTCATTAACCCCTCTGCCCCGTCTCCCTGCCCCCGCTGCATTCAGGCAGCACCACTGGGAGCGGCTGATTCCCACAGGGCCTTTTCTTGGAAGCCTGGATTTCTCACCTCTGCTACTGCAGTATCAGCCTCTGAGAGGGAAGCAATGTTGCCTAATGAATAGAGCACTGGCCTGGGACCCAGGAGACCTAAACTCTATTCCCAACTCTGCCAGCAGCTTGCGGGGTGACCTGAGACAAATCTGTGCCTTCCAGAGGGGGAATAAATGGGGAGTGATAATATCAGCCTCCGAGCATCTGTCTAGGGCAGGAAAAGTGGTTGGGATTAGCTAGGGCATCTCCTTTGTTCCTCCACCCCTTTTTCTTGTCTAGACTGACCCTGAGCAGTTTATTCCAATCCCCCATTAGCAAAGTGATTGTCTCATTTCCAGACATCCTCACATTCCTCCACTTTATGGTGAAAAGCATTTAATTTTTGGTGCTGTTTCTCCCTTATACACCTGGATTCAATAGAGTCTAAAAGAGCTGGAGCAGGGCTAGTAAAATAATGTGGTGTTTTACCTTCTGTGTTGTTTGAGAGGGACGGGGTGAGTCTGGAGGATTCTCTCCTGCCCCCATCAACCTCACTCATCTTCTTTGACAGAGCAGCCTCTACCCAAGCCATAGAGAGTTTATCCTTTTCCCTTTCTACCCCTCCCGCTTCATGTGTGTCATTTACCACAGTGTCCTTTGGCCGCCATGCTTTGGAATCACACTTTAATTTCTTTGATCCTCAATCAGGCACCTGAGGACTCAAGAAGAAAATGTCACAAAACCTAAAGGGGGAATTCAAATGAACCCCAAAGCACAGTTTGAGCTTCAATCCCAGCCTCCATCTATTGGTAAAGTGGCATCTGGAGTTTTTCGAGCCAAATCCAGATCAAAAACTTCCTGTCTAGAAATGGTTAGGTTTGTCTTTTTTTCCTTTTTCTTTTATTATGATGATGCTAAAACTTTTGACAATAACACAGCCAAATAATGCGGTGGTGCTGAGTAAAGAAGGTTTGGCCTGTTCAGAAGGAAATGGGTAAAATTGTTCTTCAGATTTTGAGTCTTAAGATTCTCTGGGATTTCACTTCATGAATGGGAAAGTGGTTTGTAGCCCACCCTGGTTTGTGGGTTTTTCTCTTTTTGGTGAAGGCTGTTCTGTCACGTATTTTGACACTAAATTAGTTTGACAGGCTGTAGCTCAGATTTCTTGGGGACTTCAAAAGAGAAATGGTCATTTGCCAAAACAGTCCTTTCTGATTTTCTTTTCATATTTCCCTAGCCTTTGTCATTTTGTTCTTTGTTCATTTCTTGTTCTTTGAACAATGAAAATGATCAACATCTATCTGCAGAAACTCTTCAGGACGAGTGCTGGATATGCACTCTGAGAGTCAGAGATATGGAAGGAAGTGACTGCCTGATCCCTGCAGAGATGTGAGATACAATCAGGATGGGGAGAGGGTGGATGGGTGGGTGGCCAGGGCCTTGAAAGGGCACTCTTTGCTCTTGCGAGGCTTTGAACTGTGAACTCACTGCATAAGTCCCAGAGAGAGGAAATGTCCTACGAGTGCTGGGTGAAGTCATCCTTGAACTCTAAAGGGCTACAAATTAAGCCCCAAGAGGACTGCTGTGGAGAGGGGTCAGTGTCTCCCCATTGCTGAGAGGAGGAGGGAGGGCAAGTGCCTCTCTCATGGATTGTGAGTGGTTTTTCTACTAGCTTTAACTTGTTCCTCTTTCCCTGGGGGCCATGTGTGGCCGGAGCAGCAATGTGCTGGGCTGTGGCTGAAACGCACCATGCTGAGCTGGGCATTGGATTTTCGAGGTGTGCGGAATTCAGCTTTTATTTCTTGCTTTGAAAAGAATAAAGTAGAATTTAGTTTCTCAAACTCCCAATATCCCTTGTCTTGAATAACATGGGCGAGGGGGAATGGTCTTTAATGGACTCACTCAGACGCTGTCTGGCTGTCACCTATTGACGCAGCTGGGGAAAAAGCTGGTATCATTCTGGGGCACAGTAACATGAGTATTGTATGTAAGTTGCAGGAGGTCATTGTCCCACTCTGCTCGGCCCTGGCGAGACCAAAGCTGGAGTCCTGTGTCCAGTTCTGGGCACCACACTTCAGAAAAAATGAGGACAAATTGGATCAAGCCCCCAGGAGGGCAAAATAAAATGACCAGAGATCTAGAAAACCCAACCTGTGGAGGAAGATTTTAAAAAGTGGGTCTATCAGTCTTGAGAAAACCAGACTGGTGATGGTCTGCAGCCTTGCTAAGGGCTGTTATACAGAGACTGGGGATCAGTTGTGCTCCGTGGCCACTGAAGGGAGGATGAGAAGTAAAAAATGTTAAACTGCAGCAAGGAAGATTTAGTGCGAGATTAGGAAACTTTCTAACCATGTGGGTATTTAAGCTCTGGAATAGCTTCGAAGGAAGCTTGTGGAATCCCCAGCATGGGAGGTGGGTGGGTTGTTTCTTTTCTAAGCCTGTTATTTCACCATCCCTGAGCTCCTCACACTGCAGGTTCCGACTGTGATGTTTCCTCCAGACGTCCCAGACTGTGAATCTCCTTGTTACCCCCCCCCCCCAGCCTCAGCGCAAGGGAGACGTGCTTCTGCTGAACTGGGTGTCTGTTCCCTGTCACCTCCAGCCTTAGCTCCCCACACAAACTCCCCAGGGCTCTGCCAGTCCTTACTTTACCTTGCAGGTTCACACTAGATGTAACCTTTTCCTCCAGCCTCTCTGACGTGTCCTTCTGCAGTGTCCAGCCCCTCTCCACTGGACACGGAGAAATTCCCAGGTAAGCTGTCCCCAAAGGGACAATACCAGCTTGTTTGATTCAACTGAGGGTCGGCGCCAATATAACATCACAGCACTGAGATATAATTTTAGTGAAAACAAACAGGAGTTTATCAATGAAGCAATAAGACCAACAGGTTACACATACAAACACCAGGTATATCGGGATTCAGACGGTCTGAGTTTAACTTTAACAAGTAAAATCCGTGGCTAAAGCATTCTCCCAGGGTCGCCAGCCATCTTCACTGGGATCCCCCTTTTCACAAATGCAAAACGTGCTCTCCTGTTTTGCTTCCTGAAGGATTGCAGGGTGCAGTTCTTGTTCCCCAGGTATAGTCCAGTAAACAGCTCAAGTGCTCTCTCCCCCACCCCCCTGTGTTTGTTCTCCAGTGTGTTCTTTCTGTTGGTCTATATGCCAGTGGCTCTCAAACTTTCCCAACCATTGTATCCCTTTCAGGAGTCTGATTTGTCTTGCCTGCCCCCAAGTTTCACCTCACTGAAAAACGACTTGCTTACCAAATAAGACAAAAATACACAAGTGTCACAGCCACCGCACTATTGCTGAAAAATTGCTTCCTTTCTCATTTGTACCTTATAATTTTATAAAAGAAATCAATTGGAATATAAATATTGTACCTACATTTCAGTGTGTGGTCTATAGAGTGGTATAAACAAGTCATTGTATGAAATTTTAGTTTGTCCTGACTTTGATAGTGCTTTTTCTGTAGCCTGTTGTAAAATGAGGTAAATATCTAGATGAGTTGATGTCCCCCTGGAAGACCTCTGCGTACCCCAGGTGTACACGTACCCCTGTTTGAGAACCACTGCTATATGGAAACAGGACTTCAATTGTGTTCCTTACAATGCTTCATCTACCTATGAATTGTGGGAGAGATGAAAAGAAATCCCTCTTCTGGCAAAACCGGTTTGTCAGCCCCGACTGGATTCAGACTTTATATACCAGAAACTGTTTTAAACTTAATTCCTTAAAGATCATCTGCCCACGCTTCTTTCAAGGATCATGAGGAACAGTGTGATATAAGCCTTTATTAGCGACTTCCCATGACCTGTTCTGGATACTGTGAAAGCAATGCATGAGGAGTGGGTCAGGCCTGATAGGTGTTGCCCTCATAGAACAATGCACCCTTTTCCCCTCAACACTGGAGCTCTTAGTGTCATACCCATGGACAGCGGGTAACCCCCCCCCCCCCACCTTCGGGGAGCCTAGTGCCCTGGCTCCACCCCTTCTGCCAGAGGCCCTGCCTCGGGCAGCCCCCCTCACCCGCCAGAGCCCTGAGTCCCCCCTCACCCCCCCCCACTCCCATCATGTGCTGGAGGAGGACCGGATCCAGCACCCGCCTGACCCCAGGCCGACCCAAGCACCAGCCCAAGCCGCTTGCCCAAGCCACCCTGAGGAGGGACACAGCAAGCAGTGGGAACCTCCAAGGGTGTGGAGGTGGAGTGGGCAAGAGGCAAGGAGGGACTCACAAGGCAGCACCTGGGCAGTGGGGGTTTCAGGGAAGGGGCAAAGCAGGGAGGGGAAGAGGCGGAGTGCACGTGGGACCACCACAGCCCAGGCGTCTGGTGGTGGCTAAGCCTGCTGCCCATGCTCAGACCAGAGCTGCTAATTCTTCAGCTTTTCAGACTCTTCTAGGGATTGGTGGGGAAAATGTTTCATCTGCAATGGAAATCCCCCCTGGCTGGCATTTCCCATTAGGGTTGCCAGGTGTCTGGTTTTTGACCAGAACGCCCAGTTGAAAAAGGACCCTGCCTGCTACGGTCAGCTCTGCCAACCAAGCCGGTAAAAGTCCGGTCGGCGGTGCTGCAGGGCTACGGCAGGCTCGTCCCTACCGGTCCTGGCACTGTGCTGTGCCCTGGAAGGGGCCAGCAGGTCCGGCTCCCAGGTGTGTGTGTGAGGGGGAGCATGAGGGTCTGTGCACTGCCCCTGCTGTGGGCTGGGAGCGGGGGGGGGGCAGTGCCTGTGGGTGAGAGTACACAGTTGTGCCCCCCCCCCCGTAGGAGCCAAATCTGCTGACCACTTCTGGGGTGCAGCGTGGAGCCAGGATACAATGAGGGGGAAATGGGGACAATCCTGAGTGGGCAGAGCCACGGGGAGCTGCAGTCAGTGCCCACAGGGGGAGCCACTGGGAGATGGGCAGAGGGGATCCTTGGGAGGGGGGCAGACATGAAGGGGTTTAAATAGAGCCCAGGGCAGGTTCATGTGGACCAGCAAGTCAACCAGCAGAAGCCAGAGTCAAAGCTCTGACAGCTCCATGACCCGAGCCAGGGGAGCAGAGCTGGGAGCTCCGGCCCAGGTCTGGTGGCCAGTGAGCCTGGTGTGGAGAGAAGAGACCAGCTCTGACCACCTGCTCCCTGTGCCAGTCTTGTTACCAGAGCGGATCACACACAGAGTGTCCCCTGCTCCCCGACACCCCTGGATTCTCTGGAACAACCTGGAGTCTCCCTAGAAACCCCCCTTCTCCCCGGGATCTGCACGTCTACTTTCTGTCCCCCCATCGATCCTGTGGCTTCTGGGCAGGGCGTCTACATAGCGCTGGGAGAAGCTGGAGGAGCCCAGGGCAGGTGGGGTTCCCAGGGGGCAGGGTCTGGGGCAGGCGGCTGCAACGCGGTGGGTTGATCGCTAGGACCCAGGAGCGGCTGGGGGGCGGCTCTGGGGGGAGGATCGCGGGGCTCAGGCCCGGTCTAGGAAGTGACTCGCAGCCGCTGCGGGGACTCTGGCTCCCGGCGAGATCCCCGAGCCCCGGCGGCTGGTGCTGGGAGCCCGGAGCCCGGGCTGCAGCCGGGAGAGGGGAACCTCCAGCCGGGCCCTGCCCGCTGCTCCCGGGGAGCCTCTCCCAGGGCAGAGCCCCCAGCCCGGCCAGGGCCCCTTCCCGGCCCGGCCCCTGCCCCGGGGGGCCCCGCTCGGAGGGAAGGTAAGAGAGACCCGCCCCCCCCCCCCAGGGTCACCCCCGGGCTGCAGAGGGAGGAGGTGCAGGGGTATGTGTGGGCAGGCGGGGGGAACGGGATGGAGGGGGCAGGAGGCCGGTGATGGCGATGCAGGGGGCAGGGTGGGATGGGGGGCAGTGGTTGCTTGCACTGAAGGGAGGATGGGGCGATGCAGGGGAATCGGGAGGACCTATGGGGCTGAAGGGAAAGAGGCTGAAATAGAGGGAAGATGTGGGGGGGCACTGCGAGGGAAAGGGGGGGATGTGGGGAGACTGCCTGGGGAAGGGAGAGACAGAGGCAGGGAGAAGGCAGAGGGATGGGGAGAGATTCAAAGGCAACGCCTCCGCCCCACGAGACGGTGAGGGGCTGCCCTGCCCAACAGGCACTGGGGATTTTTTTTTCTCCTGAAACTACTCAAAGCAGTATTTGGGGTGATCAGGGGACTAACTCCGCAGGGCTCAGAAGCTACAAGGCGAATTTCCACTCCCCCTCCCCAATTTATTATTTTCAGACAAACCCGTGATTTTGGGAGGTCTGTCTCCTGAGTGTTCGGGGCTGCCCAGGGCCCTGGTCTGATTTCCGGGCAGGATTCAGATCTCAGCCACACCGGAGTCAGACCGGAGTCACTGCTGGCTCTGGCAGGGGGTGAGTGTGGATGGGCCAATGGGATCAGCCTCTGCCTGCCTGTCCCTGGGGGTTGCCGGGGCAGGACAGGGAGGCTCAGGCATTAGCTGCTGCCACCAGAGGGCTCCGGTTCTGGCTAAGGGAGAGGAGGAGGCGGCGGGTGTGTTTCTCTCCCTGCTCCTGTTATTACAGCCCTGGAGTTGAGCTCTCTGGGTCAGAAGCTGCTGCCTCCTCCATTTTGATCTGGGAGCCCAGACTGAGACGCTGCTTCTTATCCAGCAGAGTCTGAGCCTGGGAGAGACCTTCATCAAAGCCCCTTCCCTGCCCAGCCCCCGTGGGAACTTTCTCGGTGGCTGGACCCAGCCCCAGGGGCAGCCTCAGGCTCTGCTGACAGCCCCTGAGCTGGAGCCGGCAGGTGAGGCGAGAGACCCCCGGGGGACAGGGCTGGGGCCAGGCAGGAAAGTGACTCTGCACAAAGGGCCCCTTTCAGGGACCTGCTGGTGAGTTTGTACCGGAGGGGGAGGGGCTCCACCTGTGCCTGCAGGTCCCAGCAGGGCCAGTGCAAGGATATTTTACACCCTAGGTGAAACTTCCACCTTGTAGAGGCTGCTGCCGCCCGGCTCCCCCCGCCGCTCCGAGCAGCGCCCGGTTGCTGCTGCTCTCGGCGGGCCCCAGCTGAGCCTGGCCCCTTGCGTCTCCTCCGCGGCGGCGCCCCCCGCCCGCATCCTCCCGGGTGGCCACGGCGGCAGCAGCCGGGGAGCCTAAGAGGAGGAGTGGCCCCCGGGCAAGCGGGAGAGACTCCAAGGTGAAGAGGCTGCTTGACCCTGGCGCAGCGGCCCGAGCACTGGAGACTGACAGGTGCCTGCCCCTAAGCAATAGTGTAAAACAAAATGTTTGGGCGCCGCTTTTTGGCGCCCCCAAATCTTGGTGCTCTAGGGAGCCGCCTAGTTCGCCTAGTGGTTACACTGGCCCTGGGTCCCAGAGCTGTTGCCCTCACACAGCCAGGTTCAAACCGATCAGTCTACTGAAGAGCAAATGGCCATGTAAATGGGGCAGAATCAGTTCTCCCGGATAGAGGGAAGGGGAGAGAGGGATGGTGATAGAAACAGAGAGTGACCAGACTGAAAGGGGCAGCAGGAGCAGTAAGTGGGGAGGGAGGTTCTCAGGTCCCAGCCCTGCCCGGATCCATTCCCTGCACCCCCTGGGCAGACTTCCTCTCCTGGGAACAAGAGGAGGAGCTGGGAGAGGAAAAGCCAGGTCCTGTCTCTCTTGAATCACTGGGCTGCTCGGAGGGTGGGGGGATGTGCTGCCTTTGGGGACAGTGTCAGGGGGAATCCCCCAAACTGGCTCCTTTGATTCTGCTCTTTTTCTAGCATTCGCCTCAGGGATGCTTTTACTGAGAGAATTTAAAAGTGCCCTGGTGGGTTTAGTTCTGCTGGGAGGGGCCTGGTCTGAGGAGTGATAAACTAACCAGTTGTCTTCCTAGCATGGCAGAGTCCAGAGTGTCTGTCTGCAGGGAGATACTCCTGAGGGCATTATGCACCAAGAAATTAAAAGTTTTGTGCACAGTATTTTAAAATTCTGCAATTTTTTGGGGTCAAATAAACGAGGAAGCTCCAGCATGGGCATTAGGGAGCACAGGCCATTGGCTGCACAGAGGTGGGAGATCACTGTGCAGCTCCGCGCTTCCAGTACACGGACTCAGTGGTGAGGCTGCACCCAACCTTGACACAGCGCAAGGACTGGGCCTGCCCCAGAAACACCCCAGAGCCCTGCCCCCCATGCCAGGTGCACCAGGTGTGGGCAGGCAGGCTCAGCAAGGCAGGATCCCAGTGGGGAGGGTCTTGGTGTTGGAGGAATCCAGGTGTGGTTTGAGAGGGTCCTGTGTGGAGCAATCTGGGTGGCTCAGTGAGGGATCCATGTGAGGGGGGGATCTGGATGCACAGGGGCTTGTTTGGGGTTTATGGGTGGAACGGTAATGGGACTCCGCAGGGGGGTCCAGGTGAAGGTGGTTAGGGCTCAGCAGGGTGGGGTCTGGGTGTGGGTGGGGGATAGATCTCAGCAAGGAGGTCTGAATGTGTGGGCGATATAGAGCTCAGCCAGGGGGTCTGGGTGTGAGAGGCTTAATGGGGGCATCCAGATGCTGGGGAGTGGGGCTCAGTGTGGTTGCAATCCAGGTGCATCTAGTTGGGGGTAGGTAGGGTGGGGATCTGGGTGTGGGTGGCTCCTTGGGGTGGTCAAAGTGCAGGAGGAGTGGAGCTTTTCGGGCTGGGTGCGGAGGTGGGCGAGGCTCGGTGGAAGAGTCTGGCTGTGAGGGGGTCTGGATGCATGGGGATTGGGTGGATGCGGGACCAGCTCCCTGTACAGTCATCCCTTCCCCTGCAGCTGAGGAGCGATGGGTGCAGGAAGTGTGGGTGGGAGGGTGAGTTCACAGAGCTTCCTACATCAGAGGAGAAATCTGGGGGTGCGTCTGACATGGCCTCAGGTGCCGTGCTGGAGAATAGGAAGTCCCGTCTTCTCCAGCCCAGCCAGGACTAACAGCTAAGCCCAACGCAGGGTAGGAGCCACCCTACCCGCCCCACAGTGGTTTACCTCTCTGCCAGCTGCCCTGTGCACCAGAAACATACTGCTGGGGAGGGTCGCATGACTGCTTTTGTGGCTTCCCTTTGCTTCCCCATCAGAAAGTAATTTTTCTGCAGGGAAACAAAAATATACGGGGGACATAAATTCTGTGCATGCGCAGTTGCACAGAATTCCCCCAGGAGTAAGGGAGAGAGCCTGTGGGGGAATTGGGGTTTGAAATGGACTCAAGCCCTTTCTGTAACCTCCCCAATCTCCCCTCTCACCCTGACAGGCTGGAGAATCACATCCAGGTTTCAGTCCAGATCAGCCTGTATTCCCACGGGAGAGAGAAGGGAAATGGCTGTGTTGGAGCCAGATCAGGTAGGAGATTTTCAGGGAGCTGAAGGGAGGGTTGTTGTGGAGGAAACACACAGTGTGAGGCAGGGAGGGAGGGGATAGAGTGTGATAAACCTGCTGGGACAGGTTCACCCTGGGCCTGATTTTCCAAACCGGCCCATTGTGGGGGTGGGGACACCCCCCCCCCCCATTTCTGAACCAGGAAACCCCCCCAGAGCAGGGCTGGGAAAACTGAAGAGAGTCCCAGTGCTGGACCCTGAACCCATTGGCCAGAGGCTACTGTGAAATACAAAGGGAAGCTGTCAGGATTCCTGTCCCCCGCTCAGAGCTCTGCTTCCTGTATCAACCTCTGGCTTAGCAGGTGGATGGTAAATGAGAAGACCCTGCCCTCCTCCATCTGCTGGAAGGGACAAGGAGCTCTCAGTTTCTCCCCACCCCCTGAAGCCACCTGGCTGCTCTGAGCACGGTTGGGGTGGGATTCTGCCACTGTTGTCCTCCCAGAGCTTCCGAGATGTTGCTTTTTTCTTCTTCCTTTCCTTTGTGACTAGTGGGATTGCAGCTGGGGCAGCAGGTTCTGAGTGGGGGACTCTTGTTGTTTCAGATGCCGGTGACCTTCGAGGAGGTGGCTGTGTATTTCACTGAGGGGCAGGGGGCTCTGCTGGACCCCGCTCAGAGAACCCTCTACAGGGACGTCATGCAGGAGAACTACAAGACGGTGACCTTCCTGGGTAAGAGATTCCCGTCCCCTCAGTTATTAGAAAGTTTTGGGCCTGCATTTCTGACTCTGGTCAGGTTCTTCCCTGGTCAGTTAGATTGGAGGGGCATGGGTTCCATAATGCGCAGCTTCTGTGTGAGAGAGACTTGCATCTCCAAACCCCCTTCAATGGGACCAGGATGCCAAAACCTAATGGACGTGCTAAACCATCCACACCCATCCCCCAGCTTTCAAGGGGATAGAAACTGTGTATTGTCCTGTCTGTATTGTTTCTCGGTTGCACACAGTCCCTGGTCACCTCCCTTCTTGGGAATAACTCCAGCCATGGGGAGGGCTCTGGGCTCTGTAGGGGTTTAACTCCTGGGAACTCCTAGTGAGGGCGTAATAATTCTCCCCACCTCCTTAGACATCTGCCTCTCCCAAGGGGGCTCATCTATGTTCCCATCCCCTTGGATTCCAAATTTTCTCAGCACAGCACGGGAACAGGTTCAATTCATAGAATGCCCTTTGTGACAGACACTCTCCCAATCCTCCATGCACCCTGATCTGGGCTGATTTCACCCCCTGTGCAGGATTTCCCATTCCCAAACCTGACCTGATTGCCCGGCTGGAACGAGGGGAAGAGCCGTGGATCCCCGATCTCCAGGCCTGTGAGAAAAGAGAGATACCAAGAGGCACTCGCACAGGTGAGGACTCAGTGAAACTGACAGCGAAATGTTCTGGCGAGTGAAGGAAAAAGTTGATAAACCCAAAAATGTGCTATGAGCGAGCGCCCTTAGTTCTGCCTCGTCTCAGCCAAGGCAGGGCTGTAGTCGGCAGATATCGCTCACGGCTTTCCGCCCGTCCTGTTAGCTGCAGGAGTTTCCTTCCCAACTTTCCTTCCCTGTGAGTGTTTGGGTGGGAAGTAGAGGTAGAATCCAATTGCTCAGTCTTTACGGCATTAGCGTGTTGGGTTTTTCCTTTGAGCTATTCCTCTTTCTCCTGGAGTGTCTCTCTCTCCCAGCAGGTGATGAGAGAGTGAGTGAGAACGAGGAGGGGAATCATCATGAGCACATTCCTGGGGAAGTGAAATCACAGGGGACCTTTGTGGGAAGAGCTGAAGGGAATTTATCCCAGTGCTTGGAAGAGGGAGAAGCCTGGGGAAATTGGCACAGGTCAGAGAGGCTGCTGGAAAACCATGCGAAGAAAAAAGCGGATGAATCTATTATATATGGGGGAGGAGAAAAGGATCCCATAGCCCAGCAGAGAAATCCCCAGGAAGAGAAACCCTACCACTGCCTCCAGTGTGGGGAACAATTCATTCTGAGATCACACCTTGTTACACATCAAACAATCCATACTGGAGAGAAACCCCATAAGTGCCTGGACTGCGGGAAAAGTTTTAGCCGTAGTTCACACCTCATTGGACATTGGAGGACCCACACAGGGGAGCGACCCTATAAATGCCTCGACTGTGGGAAAAGTTTCATTGAGAGCTCACACCTTATTAGACATCAGAGGATTCATACTGGAGATAAACCACATCAGTGCCTGCACTGTGGGAAAAGTTTCATTCAGAAAACAGACCTTATATCACATCAGACAATCCACACAGGAGAGAAGCCCTATAAATGTTTGGACTGTGGGAAAAGCTTCAATAACCGCTCAAACCTTACTAAACATCGGCAAATCCACACAAGAGAGAGACCCTATAAATGCCTGGACTGTGGGGAAAGTTTCAGCCACAAATCAGACCTTACTGAACACTGGAGAATCCAGAGGGGAGAAAGACCCTATAAATGCCTTGATTGTGGGAAAAGTTTCACACAGAGATCAGGCCTTGTTACACATCAGAGAATCCACACAGGCGAGAAACCCTATAAGTGCTTGGACTGTGGGAAAAGTTTCACACACAGATCAGCCCGTAATAGACATCAGACAATTCACACAGGAGAGAGACCCCATGAGTGCTTGGAGTGTGGGAAAAATTTCAGACGGAGATCAGCCCTTATTACACATCAGGCAACCCACACAGGTGAGAGACCCCATAAATGCTTGGACTGTGGGAAAAGTTTCCCACACAGATCATCTCTTATTAGACACCAGGCGAGCCACACGGGAAAAAGACCTTATAAATGCCTTGACTGTGGGAAAAGTTTCATGCACAGATCAAACCTTATCTTACATCAGAGAATCCACACAGGCTATAAACCTCATGAATGCCTTGCTTGTGGGAAAAGCTTCAGTAAGAGCTCAAACCTCACTAAACATCGGAGAACCCACAAGGGTGAGAGCAACCCTACGAATAGCTTGACTGTGGGAAAAGATTCAATCCAAGCTCACGCTTCGGCGATCCACACAACAGTGGGACCTTGAATGTTGGGGAAGCTTCATTTGGTGCTTCCATGGTATCAGGCATCCGCAAATCCGCACAGGGAAGAAACCTCTGAGATGTTCTCAGTGTGGAAAATGCTCCAAGTGGAGCTAACACCATGTTGGACATCAGAGATTCCTCCACACAGCCGGGAAATTCTCTGAATGCTCTGACTGGGGCTGGCCACAGTGACAAACCCATTTCCTCATTCCCACACACATCAGGGGTATTTGCCTCCCAAGTATCTAGCTGCGCATCCCTGGGGTAAGGATCCAGCAGCAGCCGAGCAACAGCTGGTCAGTGACCCTCTGGCTCTGCCTGGTCTAAGCAAACCCCAGGCAGAGAAGAAGCCACGATCAGCCCCTCCTCCCTGCTGCAGCCCTGGCTGCTGAGCTGATGGGCCAAAGGTGGGGGAAGGAAGAGAGAGAGAGAAACTCCTCCAGATGGTCCCTCTGCCTGGCTGAAGTTCCCTTCTAGAAACAAGAAAATTACTACAAAAATAGTAAAATCCTATGTACAAGAATAAAACACAGTCTTCCTGGAAAGTTTGGACAGCACAGCGCTAAGTATGAGAAGACCGCAGAAGCTCTGACTCGGACCCTGTGGGGTGAGAAGGAACTGACGATGCGGTCAGTCTGTCCCGCCCCTTATCGCCTGGGGTGGACCCACGAGGTGGTACAAGGGCACGTGCGTGGACCAGTGGACACTCCTACTTTGAAAAGCTCCAGCTCCGGGCCCAGAGTATGTGCATAATCCTCCTGGAGTACAATAGGGACCATCACTCGAAGAAGAAAGACTAGGCTAGGGCACATGTTCACTGTAGACACTTGTCCCCACCCCCCATCTTCCACCAGCCCTTGGGCTGGGGCCCCACTTACCTGGGCTGTTCTATGCAGGGGGAGTGTCCCTGGGGGCTGGTAACTCCTCCCCTCCCCAGGGCGCTGGGATTAAAGGTTAAGGGACGAGGAGGTATTTTGGAAGGAAACTAGACATTGAAAGGTTGAGGCTGGTGGAGCTGGGTGCTGGGCTATCGAGTGTTTGGGGATCATGGGATAAGAGGCAAGGGAGAGCACAGGGGTAGAGAGGTGCTGCCTCTCCTCACTCACCCCCTCTGCCCCTTCTCCCTGCCCTGTCTGCATTCAGACAGCAGCACTGGGAGGGACTGATTTTCACAGCCTTTTGTGGGAGGCCTGGAGATCCCACCTGTGTAGCATCAGCCTCCGAGGTTCTCTCTGTGGTCGGAAGTGCGGTTGGGATTAGCCAGCGCATCTCTGTGACCCTCCATCAGATTCCTCCGGGGCTACGAGGGCGAGAGAGGTGACAGGACCCGGGCTGGGTTTGGGGAGAGGCACCCTGAGACAGGGCCAAGCCGCCGCAGCTGGGTCCGGGCCAGGTTCAGGTCCGGACCAGGCTGCTGTGGCTGGGTCCTGGCTATGCCCTGCCGCCGCGGCCGGCATTGGGCCGGGGTAGGGATGCCCTGGCCACGGCATAGCTGGGGCCGAGGGGCCACCCCAACAGGTCTGGGCTGTGGTATAGTTGGGGCCGAGGGAGGGGCACCACGGCAGGTCCCCCGGCGGGTTCCCTGAGCACCTGTGCAGAGCGAAATAGGCTGTTTTTTAGTTTCTGTGCTATTTCAGGGCGATGGGGTGAGCCCGAGAGATTCCCTCCTTCCCCCAGCACCGTCACCTTCCACTCTCCACACAGCAGCCTCTGTCCCAGCAATAGAGAGTTTTATCCTGTCCCCGTTCTACCCCTCCACCTCCTAAGGTGTCACTTACCACCGTGTCTCTGGCTCTCCATGACGGAAAGTGTCCGAATCCAAATGAATCTGAAGGCACGTTTTGACCTTTCTAATCTTATAGCCTGGTTTCCGTCTCTTGGTAAAATTGCTCCCAGTTGTTTTCTGGGCTAGTCCAGATCATTTTTAGGTGAGAAGCTGCTTTGTTTTTATTATGATAACCCTAAAACTTGTGTAACTAACATGACCAAATAATGAGGCAAGAAGTAAAGCAGGTTTAGCCACCTTAGAAGAAAATGGGTAAATATATTGTCCTGATTTTGAATCTGAAGATTCTCTGAGATTTCACTTTATGAACATGCTTTATAGCCCACCCTGTATTGTGGGTTTTTCTCTCTTCCCCGACCACCGTTTGGTCACACATTTTGATATTCGTTTAGCTTGACAAGATTTAGCTCAGATTTATTGGGGAAATCACAACACAAATGGTCCTTTGCCAGAATAGTCCTTTTTAATTGTATTTTGACCTTTTTCTACCCTTTGTCACTTGATTTTTGTGCTGTTAGAACAATGACAATTATCCATATCTGCACAAACACTGAGAGTGAGCACTAGATTTGCACTCGGAGGCAGAGACTGAAACAGGGAATGAAGATACTGCCTGATCCCTGCAGAGATGTGAGATACTGCCGGGGAGAAGGCGGGGAGAACAGCGCTGGGAAATGGCTGGCTTTCCTCCTAAAAGTCAGATGGCTGAGGCTGAGAACTGTGAACTCGCTGCATCAGAGCCAGAGAGAGACTACACGTAGCCTGAGTGTTGTGTGAAGCTGTTCCTGAAATCTAAATGGCTCTTGTCGTACACAGTGTTTCTTTTGTCTTTGTTTTGTTCTTCTAATAAAGTTCTGTTTTTTAAGAATCTGATTGCGTTCTTATGGTCCTAAGAAACCCAAGCTGGTCTGTGCTCAACTTGTTTATTCTCAAGCCTCCCCAGGAAAGGGGGTGTAAGGGCTTGGGGGGATAACTGGGGGAAGAGGAACTCCAAGTGGTCCTTTCCCCTGGTTCTTTGTTAAAGCACTTGGTGGTGGCAGCGTTTTACCTAATCCAAGGGCAAAGACTTTGTGCCTTGGGGAAGTTTTAACCTAAGGTGGTAGAAATAAGCTTAGGGGGTCTTTCATGTGGGTCCCTACATCTGTACCCTAGAGTTCAGAGTGGGGAAGGAAACTTGACAGCGCTGAACGACACCCCAAGAAAAATGATGGGGGAGGGGGCAGCGTCTCCCTATTGCTGAGATGCCGAGGTAGGATGCAGGCAAAAAGGGAGCTGGGGATGTCAACAGACCTGGGCAGCCTTGAAGCCAGACCGACCCCCATCACAGGCCAGAGGGAGATGAGGAGCCTGAGAGCCCTGCTGGTCACCCCCTTCCCATCTGCCACAGTGTCCTGAGTTGGGATGACAGAGATTGTCTCTGCCCCACTCACCCCATACTCATCCCTCTAACCTGAGCTCTTTGGATTCCCTGCTCTCAGGGTATTTCCTTTTGTGACAGGCTCCCAGAATCCCTCATGGTTTCTCAGCATTTTTCTCCCAATGTGTAGATGTTGCTCTGTTGCCGGTCTGTGGGGGAGTTGGGTGGAGCAATGGGCTGGGACTGAACTGAGCTGGGCTAGGGGTGGGGAAAGGAGTCTGCCTTTTGCTTGTCTGTTTAAATAATAAAGTAGAGTTTAGTTTCTCCCACTCCCAGTGTCCTTTGTGTTACATGAAATGGCTGCCAGCTGCAGAGGTAAGGTGAAAGGTTAAAGCAATCCAGACATGGTCTGGAATGGAAATGCACAGTGAGGTCACCCAACCAACCTCACCCCTGCCCTGTCACAGGCTCCTCAAACTTCCCTTAGAGATAAAACTCTCTGAAATCTCGTGTCCCTCTCCCTGACCCCAGTACAAATCAGGACCTGTCTGACTGGGTCATGGGGCTCATCCTCCACTCCCTCCCCCTGGCGCTAGTCAGGAGTAATCCCACTGGAGTCACGTGACTTGTCTACACCAGTGTGAGGTTGTTGTGAGAAGAGAATCAGACCATTGGCCTCTAGGTCTATTTGCAGGAGACACACACGTTGTGCTAAAGCGATTCTGATCCCAAACCCCTGTTCTCTCAGCCTTACCACCGGTGTTCCCTCTAATTTTTCCCACCCATGTGCAGAATGAATTTTGTTATGTGCACCTATATGGAGGTGATGCGTGGGGTGCAGGGGTGTGAGGTCTCCAGCTGGGGGTGCAGGCTCTGGGGTGGGGCTGGGGATGAGGGCCTCCGGGCTGGGGCAGAGGGTTGGGTGGGGTGGAGGGCTCCGGCTGGGGGTATGGGCTTGGGTGGGGCTGGGGATGAGGGGTTTGGGATGCAGGAGAGTGCTCCGGGGCTACGTCAGGGATAGAGGACTCCCCCCAGCTCTGTCTCCTCACAGCAGTACCTGGGCTTGTGTGGGAGAGGCGCTTCTCCCTGCTGCGGTAGCTCCGGGGCTGGAGCCACAGGATAGGCTCCCCACATCTGGCCCCCGCAGGTCCAGGCTGGGGCTAGGTTCAGGGAGGGGCGTCCCGACCGTGGCTAGGTCTGGGCCAGGCCAACACGGCTGGGTCTAAGCTGGGCTACCCCGGCCGCAACTGGCTTCAGGCCGGGCTGCCCCAGCCCTGGCTGGCTCCAAGCCGGGCCATCTGGGTTCCGTTTGCACTGCCCCAGCTGAGGCTGGCTCCAGGCTGAGCCGCCTGGGTTCGGGCTTGGCTGGGCCACACTGCCGTGGCTGGGTCCAGGCCGGGCCACCCAGGTTTGGGACTGGGCCGGGCCACCGCAGCTGTGTTGAGGCTGCGGCTGGCTCTGGGCCGGGCCGCCCTGGCCGTGGCTGGCCCTGGGCCAGGCCCCCCCCAGCTGGTTCCAGGCCACGCTGTGGTGCCCCACCCTCACCTGGGTCCAGGCCGGGCCACCAAGGTTCATGGCTGGACCATGCTGCCCAGGTTCGGGGCTGGGCCAGGCTGCCACAGCTGCGGCTGGGCCAGGGTAGGTGCAGCACTGATAATGAGAAGAAAAGGAGGAAAAATCCGAGAAGATTTACACAAATTGGCAACAGGAAAAAAGCAAAATCAGAAAGGTTTCCTACCAAGTGGGTATTTAAAGGAAAAATAAGTGATCTTTATGCAGAGATTATATTAGTAATCCTTCAACAGAGAGAAAGTGATCAACATCTGGGAGGGTGCAGTAAAATTCAGTCAGGGATAAAGGGGAACATGTGTACCACAGTCAGGGCCGTCCTTAGGCATACGCAGCAGACATAGCTGCGTAGGGCACCATGAAATTTGGGACCCCAACTGCCAAACTGCTCAATATCAGGACAGTCCCAATTTTATCGGGACATCTAGTCACCCTATTGGGCCATAGGCGTGGGAACTAGTGGTGCAGGGAGTGCTGCAGCACCCTCAGGTTTTAGCCGCCCGGGTTAGATCCGATCACTGCTGGATCCCCGCTTCCTGTTTCCTGGCCTGCCGGCACCCCACTGCCAGCCCACCAGTGCAAGGCTCCCAGCTGCTGGCCCCCCTCTCCTGGGTCCCCTCTGCCAACTTGGGGAGGGGGGGCGGACAGGGGTAAGGGCACTGACTTTCAGCACCCCCACTATTCAAAGTGTTCCCTCAACACTGGCTGGGGCTCAAAAAGTGCCAAGCCCAAGAGGTGCCGGGGCTCTGAAGTGCCAGGCCCAGAGGTACGGGGGCTATGAACTGCCAAGCCTAGAGGTGCTGTCTGGGGCCCACCCCTGGGAAGCCCTGGCACAAATTAAGCACTTGAAAAACGACATTCCTATGTCTAGGGTGAGGTGTCACACAGAGTCAGTGTCCCCGGGAAATGTGTCTCCTGCTGCTAAAAGAAAAGGAGGACTTGTGGCACCTTAGAGACTAACCAATTTATTTGAGCATGAGCTTTCGTGAGCCACAGCTAGGGCTCTGGGCAGCCTCTCTAGGACCAGGACCTCTCACCCCCACGTGCTTGAGGATATTGGGGACTCTCTGGAACAATCCCCAATTTCCATTAGAAACGCCCCTTCTCCCCCCTCCCTGGGGTCTGCATGGATCCGTTCTGTCCAGTCACTAACAGGGTGGCTTCTATGCACGATGCCCCCTTAGTATGGGGAAAAGCTGCCGGAGCCCAGGGTAGGTTGGGCCTCAAGGGGGCAGGCTCTGGGGCAGAGCGCTGCAGACGAAGGGTTGATCCCTAGGACCCAGGAGCGGCTGGGGGGCGGCTCTGGGGGGAGGATCGCGGGGCTCAGCCCGGCCCAGGAAGTGACTCGCAGCCGCTGCGGGGACTCTGGCTCCCGGCGAGATCCCCGCGCCCCGGCGGCTGGTGCTGGGAGCCCGGAGCCCGGGCTGCAGCCGGGAGAGGGGAACCTCCAGCCGGGCCCTGCCCGCTGCTCCCCGGGAGCGTCTCCTAGGGCAGAGCCCCCAGCCCGGCCAGGGACCCCTGCCCCGGGGGGCCCCGCTCGGGGGGAAGGTAAGAGAGACCCGCCCCCCCCGTCACCCCCGGGCTCCAGCGGGCGGGTTTGGCCCCGGGCTGCTCCCTGCGGAGCTGGCTGCGATTCCCTGCCCCGGGCCCGGGAAAGCTGCCGCCAGCCCCCGGTGTGCGCGGGGCGGGGGCAGCCAGCCAGGGCCGTGCAGAACAGGCCCATTGGCACGGCTGGGGGGGAGAAATTCCCCCTTTTCTGAAGCAGGAAACACCCCCCCGGGCAGGGCTGGGAAAACGGACCAGACTCCCAGTGCTGGAGCCTGACCCCACTGGCCAGAGGCTGCTGTGAAGTACAGAGGGAAGCTGTCGGGATTCCTGTCCCTGTCCCCGGCTCGGAGCTCTGCTTCCCGTCTCAGCCTGTGGCTGGCAGGCGGGTGGGAAATGAGAAGACCCTGCCCCGCTCCGTGTGCTGGGGCGGACAGGGAGCTCTCACCTTCTCCCACTCCCTGAAGCCTCCTGGCTGCTCTGAGCAGGGTGTGTGTCTGTGGGGGGGATTCTGCTTTTCTGGGTCTCCAGCCCCATGACTAGCGGGATTGTGGCTGGGGCAGCAGATGCTGAGCGGGGGACTCTTGTTGTTCCAGATGCTGGTGACCTTCGAGGAGGTGGCTGTGTATTTCACCCAGGGGCAGGGGGCTCTGCTGGACCCCGCTCAGAGAGCCCTCTACAGGGATGTCATGCAGGAGAATTACGAGACAGTGACCTCGCTGGGTAAGGGATTCCTGTGTCCTCAGCTATTATAAGCCGTAGGGTCTGCGTGTCTGACTCTGCTCAGTTGGATTAGGAAGGAATAGGTCTCAAAGTGAAGTGCTTCTCAACCGGGGCCCCTGTGGGGCCGCGACCAGGTTTCAGGGGGGCCGCCATGCAGGGCCGGAGTTAGAATTGTGGGGCCCAGGGCACAAAGTGGGAGCCCCATTGCATGGGGCTGGAGCTAAAGCCTGAACAACTGAGCTTTGCGGGGTTCACCGGTCCTCTTGGGACGAGCTCCATCCATGGGGAGGGCTTTCGGTGCTGCAGGCTCAGGGGTGCTGGGACAATTTGTACAGTGCGGGGCTGAGAGCCATTGAACCAAACTGTAAACCCTGGATAGAATGGAAACCACTTCAAGCCAGGAGGTGCAGCAGCTCCCCCAGCACCACTAGATCCAGCACCGATGTACTGGTTTGGAAATAGGCAGGAGTTTAACACCAGAGCTGCATGTGCCAGAAAGTCCCCCAGAGCTCATCTACCCTGAGAACTCCTAGTGAGTGCGTGAGAACACTCCCCCACCCCACATGCCTGCTCCTTCGAAAGGGTCGGAGTTACCACAGTCCCATGTAGGCTCAGCTTAAACTCAGGGAATGTTCCTTCTGACAAATACTCTACCAATGCTCCATGCGCCCTGAGCTTCCCTGATTTCACCCCCTGTGCAGGATTCCCCATTCCCAAACCTGACCTGATCGCCCGGCTGGAACGAGGGGAAGAGCTGTGGGTCCCGGATCTCCAGGCTGGTGAGGAAAGAGAGAGTCTGAGAGGCACCCGCACAGGTGAGGGGTCAGGGAAACTGAGACAGAAACATCCGATGAGAGAAGGAAAAAGCTGGGATTCCTGAAATGTGCCGTGAGCAAAAGCCCCCAGTTAGATCTGCCCCATCTCACCCAGGTCAGGGCTGCAGTCAGCCCGTGTCATATTATGAAGGCAAATATCAGTCACGGCTTCCCACCTATCCTGTTAGCTGTTGGGAATTTCCTCCCTGACTTTCCTTCCCTGGGAGTGTTTGGGTGGGATGTGGAGGCAGAATCCAGTGTCTCCATCTCCCCAACAGTCACTGTGTTGTGTTTTCCCTCTTTGCTATTCCCTTTTCTGTCCTTTCTCCCCGGCAGAGGCAGTGACTCCTGTCTGGGTTCTCTCTCTCCCAGCAGGTGATAGGACAGTGAGTGAGAACAAGGAGCAGAATCAGCAGGAGGAAGGTTCTAGGAAAGTGGAATCGCAGGAGATGGTTTTGAGAAGAGCTGAAGGGAATTTTTCCCAGTGCTTGGAACAAGGAAATGCCTGGGGAGATCGACACAGATCAGCGATGCAGCTGGGAAACTATCCCGGGAAGAAACTTGATGAATCCATTGACCGTGGCGGAGGATGCAAGGATCCCAAGGAAACCACAGTCCAGCAGAAAAGTCACAGTGAAGAGAAACCTTACAAATGCCTTGACTGTGGGAAAAGTTTCCGTTTCAGTGCAAGCCTTATTAAACATTGGAGAACCCACACAGGAGAGAAGTCCTATAAATGCCTAGACTGTGGGAAAAGCTTCAGTGAGAAGTCAAACTTTATTATGCACCAGAGACTGCACATAGGAGAGAGACCCTATAAATGCCTGGAGTGCGGAAAAAGATTTAGTCAGAGATCACCGCTTATGGCGCATCACAGATCCCACACAGGAGAGAAGCCCTATAAATGCTTAGACTGTGGGAAAAGCTTCAGTAAGAAACCATGTCTTATTATACACCAGAGAATGCACACAGGAGAGAGACCATATAAATGCCTTGAGTGTGGGAAAAATTTTAGTCAGAGTTCACACCTTACTGCACATCGGACACTGCACACGGGAGAGAGACCCTATAGATGCCATGAGTGTGGAAAAAGTTTTAGCAAAAGTTCATCCCTTATTCAACATGGGAGAATCCACACAGGAGAAAGACCCTATAAATGCCTTGAGTGTGGGAAAGGTTTTATCGAAAGTTCATCGCTTACTAAACATGGGAGAATCCACACAGGAGAAAGACCTTATAAATGCCTTGAGTGTGGGAAAAGTTTCAATTTGAAATCGGCCCTTAATATACATCAGAAAACCCACACAGGTGAGAAACCCCATAAATGCTTGGACTGTGGGAAGACTTTCAGTCAGCGCTCACACCTTAATAAACATAGGAAAATCCACACAGGAGAGAGACCATATAAATGCCTTCAGTGTGGTAAAAGTTTCATTCAGCACTCAAACTTTATTAGACATCCATGTCTGAACACAAGAGAGAGACGCTATAAATGCCTTCAGTGTGAGAAAGATTTCAATGCGCGATCGGACCTTATTAAACATGAGAGAACCCACACAGGAGAGAAACCATATAAATGCTTGGACTGTGGAAAAACTTTTGGTCAGAGCTCATACCTTATTAAACATAGGAGAATCCACACAGGAGAGAGACCATATAAATGCTTTGAGTGTGGGAAAAATTTTATTCACCACTCAGTCCTCATTAAGCATCAGAGAATCCACACTGGTGACAAACCCTATAAATGCCTCGACTGTGGGAAAAGCTTTGTTGACAGAACAAAACTTACTAGACATCAGGCAATCCACACAGGAGAAAGACCCCATAAATGCTTGGACTGTGGGAAAACCTTCATTCAGAAGTCACAACTTACTGTACACCAGAGAGTTCACACAGGAGAGAGACCCTTTAAATGCATTGAGTGTGGGAAAAGTTTTATTCATAACTCAAAGCTCACTACACATCAACGAACCCACACCGGAGAGAGACCTTATAAATGCCTGGAGTGTGGGAAAACTTTTATTCATAACTCAAAGCTTACTACACATCAGAGAACCCACACAGGAGAGAGACCCTATGGATGCCTTGAGTGTGGGAAAAGTTTTATGGAAAGTTCATCCCTTATTAAACATGGGCGAATCCACACGGGAGAAAGACCCTACAAATGTCTCGAGTGTGGGAAAAGCTTTATGGAAAGTTCATCCCTTACTAAACATGGGAGAATCCACACAGGAGAAAGACCCTATAAATGCCTTGAGTGTGGGAAAAGTTTCAGTTTAAAATCAACCCTTAATACACATCACAAAACTCACACAGGAGAGAAACCCCATAAATGCCTGGACTGTGGGAAAACTTTCAGTCAGCGCTCACACCTTACTCAACATGGGAGAATCCACACAGGAGAGAGACGTTATAAATGTCTTGACTGTGGGGAAAGCTTCAATAAGAGCGCAGAGCTCACCAAACATCAGAAAATCCACAAAGGTGAGAGACCCTAGAAATAGCTTGTCTGCAGGAAAAGATTCAATTCGACTTCACACATCAGTGATCAACACAACAGAGAGACCTTCAATGTGGGGGAAGCTTCATTTGGTGCTCCTGGAGTATCAGGGATCCACAACTCCGCACAGGGAGAAACCTCTGAGATGATCTCAGTGTGGAAAATGCTCCAAGTGGAGCTGACATCAGAGACTCCTCCACACAGCAGGGAAATTCTCTCAGGGCCCTGACTAGGGCTGGCCATGGTGGCAAACCCATTTTCTCTTTCCCACACACATCAGGGGCATTTGGCTCCCAAGGATCCAGCTGCCCATTGCTGGGGTGAGGATACAGCAGCATCAGTTGGTCAGTGACCCTCTGGCTCTGCCTGGTTTAAGCAAACCCCAGGCAGAGGAGAAGCCACGATCAGCCCATCCTCCGTGCTCCAGCCCTGGCTGCTGAGCTGATGGGCCAAAGGTGGGGGAAGGAAGACAGAGAAACTCCTCCAGATGCTCCCTCTGCCTGGCTGAAGTTCCCCCGTCTCCCTTCCCCTCCCAGTTGGGATTCCCCTGCCATGGAGATGAGGAGAAGGACACTTGGGCCAGGCCCCACCTTCACTCTAGACCCCTGTCCCCACCCCCCATCTTCCACTAGCCCCTGGGCTGTGCTCCTCCACTTACCTGGAGCTGTTCCCTGCAGGGGGAGTGTCCCTGGGGGCTGGTAACTCTTCCCCTCCCCCAATCCGCAAAGGTGTTGGGTTCTGGGGGATCAAAAATTGAGGGACCAGGAGGATGGGTTTTGGGGAGGGAACTGGGGATTGAATGGTTGGGGCTGGGAAGCAGGAGGAGCTGGGTGCTGGGATATTGAGTGTTTTGGGGATCATGGGATAAAAGATGAGGGAGAGCACAGGGGTAGAGAGGTGCTGCCTCTCCTCACTCTCCCCTTCTGCCCCATCTCCCTACCCCTCTGCATTCACACAGCACCACTGAGAGGGGCTGATTCCCACAGAGCCATTTGGGGAAGGCCGAGAGATCCCACCTCTGCTTCCGAGCATTTATCTATGGTAGGAAATGTGGTCGGGATTAGCCAGAGCATCTCTGTGACCCTCCACCAGATTTCCGAGTGTAACCTCGCCCTGAGCATCTTATGTGTGAGGCTAAGATATTGTCATCAATATTTTTAGTAAAAGTCACAGACAGGTCATGGGCAATAACAAAAAATTCACAGAAGCCCGTGACCTGTCTGTGACATTTACTAATAATATCCGTGACAAAACGGGGAGAGAGAAGGCTGCAGCACCCATTGCTGCTGGGGCTCTGGGGTCCCATGGTGGCTGGGCAGTTGTGGGGGCTCTGTCTGGGAGCTGCATGGGCCCTCTGCCTCCTGTCGCTCAGAGCTCCAGGGCCCTGCCACCCATGGCAGCTGAGAGCTGTGGGGTCCCAGCCACCTGTGGCGACTCATACATCTCGAGGTCACCCCTGGGAGCCAGGTGCTGTGGGGTATCTTCACGGCCTGCAGCAGCTCAGAGCTCTGGGGGGCAGCTCTTTGCTACTGCAGGCAGCAGGGGGACCCCGCAGCTCAGAGCCACTACAGGCTGAAGTCACAGATTCCTTGACTTGCGTTACCTCCGTAACAAAATTGAAACCTTACTGACGTGTTCTGACTCCCTCCCATTAGCAGAGTGAGTGTTGGTCCCTGAGTTCCCCCTGTGGGGCTGGATTGTCTCATTCCCAGCTAATCTCACATTTCTCCAGGTCCTGCTAACAAGAATTTAGTGTTTGTTCATTTTCTGGCTTATGCACCAGAATTAACTAGATGCTAAAAATGTGGAAGTAGTGACAGTAAAATGTGGTGGTTTACCTTCTGTGCTATTTCAGGGCTATGGGGTGAGTCCGAGGGTTTCCTTCCTTCCCCCATCACTGTCTGCTCTCTACACACCAGCCCCTACTCCGCCAGGGCTGCCTCATACCTGCATTGGGCGGCTGCAGCTCCCAGCCCCGGCTCCACAGGCAAATTCCTCCTGACCTGGTTAGGGAGGGTGTAAAATGAGTGGATGGGGGAGGAGCCTCCGGGGGAAGAGGTGAGGCAGGTGTGGGGCCTCAGGGGAAAGAGGTGGGGCAGGGCAGGTTCCAGCACTCCTGCTGGAGTGTCTCGGGTTTTTTAAATTAAAAAGTTGGCAACACAAGTTGCTTGCTGAGAGGCTGTGAAAAATATTAACAAACATACAAATATCACTTTTCACAGCAGCAGACTTACTAGCTAGCAATAAATACATTACAATGATTTTGGTGTGTATCTGGGTAAGGGGTCCGTTGGCCCCTTACTGAAACTTAGTACGTTTTTTTGCTTGACCCTTTCCCAGAACCAAAAGCCAGGGGAAGGGCCAATGGGAAATCAAGGCCCTGAGAGTAGTCCCCAGGGCCAATGGGGAGAGGCTAATGCTCTAGGTCAGCCTTGTTGACAGGGCAGGCAGGCCAATGAGGAAGTCAGGAGCCCGTTCTCTGTGTGAGCTGGAGCTGCCTGCCAGTGAAGGGCAGAGCTAAGGGGAGAGCAGCAGCCTGGGCTGGGCTGGACACAGAGCAGCAGCAGTGCTGAGGCAGAGGGGAGCTGGGGCTGGGGCTGGGGCTGGGGCTGGGGCTGGGGCTGGGCCAGTCTGGAGCCGGGTGCGGTGAGCAGCTGGGGAAAGCGAGGGGGACCCTGGGCAGAGGGCCCAACGTAGGGAGATGCCCCCAGCCAGGGGCCTCGCAGGCCAGACTTGGAGCGGGAGCATAACCCCGACAGGAGGAGACTGACGCTGGCCACCACCAGAGCATGTGTCAAACCTGCAGCATCCCTGCAGGACAGCCAGGGCCTGGGCAGGAGGCCTGGGATGTGGGAGGGATAGACTGTGAACTGCCCCGTTTGTCATTTCCCCTGTGCCCACAGAGCGGGGTGATGTGTTTTCCTTTTGCCTTTCCCATTGTTTTCCTTATTTTTTTTTTAAATTACTTTCTGTTTAATGAATTGTATTTGTTCTGAATGCTATGCAATGGTCAGAGAAGATGTCAGGAAAGCTTCCAGAATGAAGATAGTACCCCGCAGTGGGGACACTCTCACCCCTGTCCTGAGTGATCACAAGACTGGGGGTTGAGCCCCTCTGGAATCCTTGGCCCAACCTTGTCAGGGTTATGGGGACTAGAGTGGAAGAGGAGTCCTCGAGGTCCAACAGGCCTCTGGGTGAAGGGAGCGGGAGCGAGGATTCAGATTCTTCTGCTATTTGATTCCACTGGGGTGGGGTGTAAAAGCGAGGAAAGTTCCCCACTATAGTGGGACCATTCTCCCGCTTACCTCTGTGCAGGGATCAGCACCACCATGTTGTGCAATGGACACTTGACAACATTACCGGACTTAGGGATGGACATTGGTGGGGGG